>NW_006795836.1:0-3915 GCF_000442215.2 Lipotes vexillifer | reverse complement strand
CTCTTCTCTCCCCCCTCCTCCCCCTTTCATTTTTTTGGAGCCCGTCAGTGCCTGGGGCTGCACTGGGATTGCAGCTACCTTGGGAAGGCCCTGGGGGCAGAGGGCTCTGTTTACCTAGTGCTGGTGGCGGGCGGCTGGGCAAACAGCCCTCGGCTCCAGGCCTGACTGTCCGCCTGGGTGGTGTCCAGGGCCCCTCGGCCTGCATACTTTGCTCCCCCCTGACGACCTGCGGTGACCCTGAACAAAGGAAATCCCTAAAGCTAACTTCCACGGGCTGCATGTGGGGACCGGTCAGGGGCTCCTCGGAAGTCACACCCTCTCCCGCTCCGGCTCCTTAGAGGGGGCGTGAGGAATGTGCTGAGACCCCAGGGTGAGCCAGCTGGGTCCAGGGCCAGAGAGGGAAAGTGACCTGTCTGAGGCAGCACAGCACAGGTTCCCCCTGTGGCTGCAGGACCCCTGGGAACCAACCATCTCCAGGGCCCCAGACCTCCCCTGAGAACACCTGGTGGCTGGGGGCCCCAGCACTGCCAGGGGGAGGAGGGGACAGTGGGGGGGCAGACCCGCTTTCCGAGGTGGGCTGGGCTCCTGTCCAAATTCACAACAGCCTGAGAAACACCCTCCGGAAAAAAGCAGCCCAATCAGCATCTCGCGTGTTTGAAAAATTCTGGCATTTTCCCCCTCAAAATCTGTCCTAGTTATGCTTGAGATCTCCTGACCCCAGAATACTTTTATTTATGACAGAAAATTCATCTCCATGGCAACGCCTTAGGAAGCTGCAGGCTCGAGATTATACTTCCCAAGCAATGAAGACAGTAAATGGATTTCTCACAAAACAGCAAACAGCGACTCCATCCCGCGCCAGCCACTGGGCAGCCTGGGGGGCACTAGGGGGAGGGTCCGGGGGGACCTGAGGGTGAGGGAGGAAGCCTTGCACGGAGCAGGAGCAGCCAGCTCACCCTCCATCCTGAGCAAACACAGCCCAGGGCTGCCTGAGGCCTAATGGCAGGCCTCCCCCACCCCAGGCGCCAGGCCCTCCCAGCCACCTGCGAGGTGACATACGTGCCTCATCTTCCTCACCTGACCAGTGGGCACGGGATGGGAAGGCCGCCCTCAGACGCTCGCTCTGCAGCCCTTCTATGCACCTGTGCTTTCTATGCACCTGTGCTCCCAGGCCAGCCCGAATTCCACAGCGAGGGGGAAAGCGCAGGTCTGTTCCAGCAGGGAGACGGTTCCTCTTGTCAGGCGTGGGCTGGGTGTCCCTCGAGGGAACCTCAGTGGGACATCAGAGTGGAGCTGCCTGTCTGGTTCCGGAGGTCTCTCATCCAGCGGTTAATCCTTCCGTCCTCATCTACCCATTTATTCTTCCAAACACCACCCACCTACCCACACCCATCCACCCACCCACCCAACAGATAGTTCTTGAGCTCCTACCAGGGCCTGTCGCCGTGCTGGGCACCAGGGCTCTTTGCCTACGTGGAACTGACCATTAGGGACAGAGTCAGCCCTGGCATTACTCACACACACACACACACACACACACACACACACACACACACACAATTATAGGCCGCAGTGGGGCTTGGAGGAAAAGGCAGCGCTGGCAGCGCGGTTGGGTCCTGAAGCTGTGGGGTGCTTTATATTTCAATGCTCACAGCCACCCCCTGGGACTGGGGCCACAACAACCTCTGCTTTGCAGAAGGGTCCTGTATGAAACTGGCCTCAGATTCCGTACGTGGGAGCATCAGAAGCTGAGCCTGAGCCAGGTGGTGTGTGAACACTCAGGGTCTCCTTTGTCCCCGGAATGTGGGGAGGGCTGCTGAGGGCACCCAGGGTGGCGAGCAGGGGCCGTGGGTGAGGCAGGGGGAGGAGGGTCCCGGGCAGAAGCGCCTGCTGTGGGCAGCCCTGTCTCAGCCTGGGGACTGAGTGGGAGGGGGAGAGGGGAGGGCTGCCCACCGTCCCTTGGCCCCTCCTCTGTCCCGCATCCCCCAGAGCACCTGTTATCAAGCTCTGCTAATATGGAGAGGTTAGGGGAGGTGAGCCTTTGGCTTCCAAACATTAGAACAAAAGTTAGGCAAAGCCATTCTTCAGAGACGCTGCTGTGGTGAGGCCAGACACTCCTGGGCCTTCCTGCTTCTCCTGGAGGCCGGGCCTCTGCCGAGCGCTGCCTCCCTCCTGGTCCAGGGTGTGAGAGGCTTGGCCTGGACGTGGCCCAGCTCCACGCAGGCTCTCGGGACACTGTGGCCGGGGTGGGTCTCTGGGAAGCCACTCGTGTCTGAGGACAGAAGGAAGGTGGCTGCAGAGAGGAGATACTTTCTTCGCAGGCTCCTCCCAGCGTCAGCCAGCCCGACGTTCCTGCCCCTGGGCTCTGTCCTGGGCCCGGCCGTCTTGTCCTCGGCTGGGCCTGCGGCCTCTTTCCTGCCAAAGGCAGTGACCTCGGGGTAGGGGCTGAGTGCCTGGCACCCCCTGCCCCCCGCCTCCCTCCACAGTGCCTGGGACTGGCCTGCAGCCAGGGGTCAGAGCAGAGAACGCTCCGGCCTGGTGTGTGGGTGGGTCCAGGGCTCCGAGGGGACGGGTGGCGGCCGCTCGCAGCCTGGGGCTTCGCAGGATGCGGGCCGACGTGGGAGGAAGGGGCGACCTGGAGGGTCAGGAACCCCACCAGCCCCAGTCTTGCCAGGGCCACGGGGCAGGCTCTGGATGCCCACCACTGCCTCACCCCACCTCTGGGCCAGCGTTCCTGGTGGTCCCGGCTCACAGGTCAGTCCTCGGTCGGCCGCCTGAGGTCCTCGGTCATACATTGTTTTCTACCCACTACCATTCATTAGTTGAAGACCAGTCTCAAAATGCTGCAGTGCGCCTAGGACACATGGCAGGCGCGGTAGAAAGTGAATGTGAAGGTCCCTTCACATTCCGCTATGAATTCACTAAAGGAGGCTCTCCTAAAAGCAATGGCTGTGATGCAGCAAGGCTTGCTAATCTTCCAGGAGAGGTTATTCCAAAGGGACATAGCAAAGCAAGAGAATTCGAGAAGATGACTTGGGTCCTCGGTTCCCACCTCCCCCCAGCAGTCTGGTGCCTCCCCAGGCTCTTCCTCGGATCATCTGGCTGACAGTGCCCCCAAATCGTTGCTTCCCAGGTCTAGAGGGAGGGAACCGCGGCCGGATTACCTGCCCCGCACCCCTCCGTGTCCAGGGCTGGGCGTGTTGGAAGCCTAGAGCCCACAGCCCGGGGCCTCCCTACTTTGAACCAAGCTAGGAGCCGCAGCAGGCCTCCCACTGACCCCAGCCCTTGGCAGCCCTTTCATGTGGGCATCCGAAGGTGCTCCACAAACAGCAGAAACTGAAGGCCCAGGAGACGTGGGGGGCAGAGGCTTCTGGGGGACCCCTCCCCAGTGGGGCTCACAAGGTCCCTGGGCTGGGGCCCAAGGCTGCTCCCAACTCACTCATATCAGGGCCTCTACTTTTTTGGAGGGGAAGGGGTGTCCAGCCAGCCTTCCTGCCCCTGTTGGCTGGGGTGGCCCGTCCTGCTCCCAGCACTTGTCTTGGCCCCCAGATACCCTGCCCTCTCCCTTGGCGGCTGATTGGCCTCAGGGCTGGCCTTCTGGAAACAAAGAAAACCTGGCATCCTTGGAAAATGGCACCTGGTGTCGGCTTCTCTGCTGGGACTGCTTGGGTGGGGGCACCCCACACACAGAAAGGGCACAGGCCTGCTCTCAGAGCCTCCAGACCCTCCAGCTCACAGGGTTGGAGGCGACGCTGGTGGTGGGGGGTCAGCTCTGGTCATGCCCTGCACTGCGAGCTGAGCGTCGGACACACAGCCGTGGGGTTATCACCCTCATTAAGAAGTGAGGAATCGCGGGGCTTCCCTGGTGGCGCAGTGGTTAAGAATCCGCCTGCCAATGCAGGGGACACGGGTTCC
>NW_006795835.1:0-240 GCF_000442215.2 Lipotes vexillifer | reverse complement strand
GACAAAATCTTACACAGAAGCATACACATACACCCTCACAAAAAGAGGTAAAGGGGAAAAATCCATAAAACTTACTGTCAAAATCCACCTCCTCAATTTGGGATGATTCGTTGTCTAAAGGAGGGAAGGAAGGAGAGAAAGAAAGAAAGAAAGAAGGTAAAGTATAATAGCGTTATATAAATTAAAATTAATTATTAAGAAAAAAATTTAAAAAAAAACAATGGACGGATAGAACGCTAG
>NW_006795834.1:0-384 GCF_000442215.2 Lipotes vexillifer | reverse complement strand
GCATTCCTATAATGCATCAAATTGTTATTAGCAGGTTGTATGTCCATGCACATTTAGTGCTAAACTTGGTCATGTATTATGAGCGTTTCCTAATCTTTGAGATCTTGGAAAATAAAATTTTTTAGTTATTTTCCCATAGCAGATATAACTCAAGGTTAGTATAAAAAAATGTTAACAGCTATAGTATAGAAAATGTGGGCTTTTTACCTCACGGAGCTTAATTATTAGAGTTTAACCTGTTTTGAAGCCTTAAATAGAGAAATAAATTGCCTTGCAAGATTATTCAGTGAATTAAGTTAGATTGTGCTTTTGAATTAACTAATATATTGTCTGGCCCTTAATAGGCATTCAGTAAAGATTTATTCCTTTTTCCTTCATGCTACA
>NW_006795833.1:0-369 GCF_000442215.2 Lipotes vexillifer | reverse complement strand
ACCCGCGTCCCCTGCATCGGCAGGCAGACTCTCAACCACTGCGCCACCAGGGAAGCCCTAAACACCTTTATATTTTATGACTATGTCAAAGTTTCAAAAATCTGGTTGAGAATCTTTTTCTGGGTCTGGGTTCTCTGCCATTGACCTAACAGAAGAAAATCTAAGTCCATGTAAAGACCATAAAAAAGAAAGAAATGGGACATGCAAAAAGAGATCCTAAAAAAATGATCTGTCTTAATATAATGTGCAAAACTAGAGAAGGGAACCCTCCTACACTGTTGGCAAGTATGTAAATTGGTGCAGCCCCTATGGAAAACAGTATGGAGGTTCCTTAAAAAACTAAAAACAGAGCTACCATATGATCCAGCA
>NW_006795832.1:2116434-2160030 GCF_000442215.2 Lipotes vexillifer | reverse complement strand
ACTATGTTGAATAATAATGTGAGAGTGGGCAACCTTGTCTTGTTCCTGATCTTAGTGGAAATGGTTTCAATTTTCACTGTTGAGAATGATGTCGGTTGTGGGTGTTTCATATATGGCCTTTATTATGTTGAGGTAAGTTCCCTCTATGCTTACTTTCTGGAGGGTTTTCATCATAAATCGGTGTTGAATTTTGTCAAAAGCTTTCTCTGCATCTATTGAGATGATCATATGGTTTTTATCCTTCAGTTTGTTAATACGGTGTATCACATTGATTGATTTGCGAATATTGAAGAATACTTGCATTCCTGGGATAAACCCCACTTGATCATGGTGTATGATCCTTTCCATGTGCTGTTGGATTCTGTTTGCTAGTATTTTGTTGAGGATTTTTGCATCTGTGTTCATCAGTGATATTGGCCTGTAGTTTTCTTTCTTTGTGACATATTTTTCTGGTTCTGGTATCAGGGTGATGGTGGCCTCATAGAATGAGTTTGGGAGTGTTCCTCCCTCTGCTATATTTTGGAAGAGTTTGAGAAGGATAGGTGTTAGCTCTTCTCTAAATGTTTGAGAGAATTCACCTGTGAAGCCATCTGGTCCTGGGATTTTGTTTTTTGGAAGATTTTTAATCATAGCTTCAATTACATTACTTGCGGTTGGTCTGTTTATATTTTCTATTTCTTCCTGGTTCAGTCTTGGAAGGTTGTGATTTTCTAAGAATTTGTCCATTTCTTCCAGATTGTCCATTTTATTGGCATAGAGTTGCTTGTAGTAATCTCTCACGATCCTTTGTATTTCTGCAGTGTCAGTTGTTGCTTCTCCTTTTTCATTTCTGATTCTATTGATTTGAGTCTTCTCCCTTTTTTTCTTGATGAGTCTGGCTAATGGTTTATCTATTTTGTTTATCTTCTCAAAGAACCAGCTTTTAGTTTTATTGATCTTTGCTATTGTTTCCTTCATTTCTTTTTCATTTATTTCTGATCTGATCTTTATGATTTCTTTCCTTCTGCTAACCCTGGGGTTTTTTTTTTTCTTTTTTCTCTAATTGCTTTAGGTGTAAGTTTAGGTTGTTTATTTGAGATGTTTCCTGTTCCTTGAGGTAGGATTGTATCGCTATAAACTTCCCTCTTAGAATTGCTTTTGCTGCATCCCATAGATTTTGGGTAGTTGTGTTTTCATTGTCATTTTTTTCTAGGTATTTTTTTATTTCCTCTTTGATTTCTTCAGTGATCTCTTAGTTATTAAGTAGTGTTTTGTTTAGCCTTCATGTGTTTGTATTTTTTACAGATTTTTTCCTGTAATTGATATCTAGTCTCATAGTGTTGTGGTCAGAAAAGATACTTGATAAAATTTCAATTTTCTTAAATTTACTGAGGCTTGATTTGTGACCCAAGATATGATCTATCCTGGAGAATGTTCCATGAGCACTTGAGAAGAAAGTGTATTCTGTTGTTTTTGGATGGAATGTCCTATAAATATCCATTAAATCCATCTTTTTTAATGTATCATTTGAAGCTTGTGTTTCCTTATTTATTTTCATTTTGGATGATCTGTCCATTGGTGAAAGCAGGGTGTTGAAGTCCCCTACTATGAATGTGTTACTGTCGATTTCCCCTTTTATTGCTGTCAGCATTTGCCTTATGTATTGAGGTACTCCTGTGTTGGGTGCATAAATATTTACAATTGTTATATCTTCTTCTTGGATTGATCCCTTGATCATTATGTAGTGTCCTGCTTTGTCTCTTGTAATAGTCTTTATTTTAAAGTCTATTTTGTCTGATATGAGAATTGCTACTCCAGCTTTCTTTTGACTTCCATTTGCATGGAACATCTTTTTCCATCCCCTCACTTTCAGTCTTTATGTGTCCCTAGGTCTGAAGTGGGTCTCTTGTAGACAGCATAAGTATGGGTCTTGTTTTTGTGTCCATTCAGCCAGTCTCCGTCTTTTGGTTGGAGCATTTAATCCATTTATATTTAAGGTAATTATCGATATGTATATTCCTAGTACCATTTTCTTAATTGTTTTGGTTTTGTTTTTGTAGGTTTTTTCCTTCTCTTTTGTTTCCTGCTTAGAGAAGTTCCTTTAGCATTTGTTGTAGAGCTGGTTTGGTGGTGCTGAATTCTTTAGCTTTTGCTTGTCTGTAAAGGTTTTAATTTGTCCATCGAATCTGAATGAGATCCTTGCTAGGTAGGATAATCTTGGTTGCCAGTTTTTCCCTTTCATCACTTTAAGTATGTCCTGCCACTCCCTTCTGGCTTGCAGAGTTTCTGCTGAAAGATCAGCTGTTAACTTTATGGGGATTCCCTTGTATGTTATTTGTTGTTTTTCCTTTGCTGCTTTTAATATTTTTTCATTGTATTTAATTTTTGATAGTTTAATTAATATGTGTTTTGGCATGTTTCTCCTTGGGTTTATCCTGTATGGGACTCTCTGTGCTTCCTGGACTTGATTAACTATGTCCTTTCCCATATTAGGGAAGTTTTCAACTATAATCTCTTCAAATATTTTCCCAGTCCCTTTTTCTCTTTTTCGTCTGAGACCCCTATAATTCGAATGTTGGTGTGTTTAATGTTGTCCCAGAGGTCTCTGTGACTGTCCTCAATTCTTGTCATTCTTTTTTCTTTATTCTGCTCTGCAGTAGTTATTTCCACTAGTTTATCTTCCAGTTCACCTATCCGTTCTTCTGCATCAGTTAATCTGCTATTGATTCCTTCTAGAGAATTTTTAATTTCATCTATTTTCTTGTTCATCATTGTTTGTTTGCTCTTTAGTTCTTGTAGTTCCTTGTTAAACGTTTCCTGTATTTTCTCCATTCTATTTCCAAGTTTTTCGATCATCTTTACTATCATTACTCTGAATTCTTTTTCAGGTAGACTGCCTATTTCCTCTTCATTTGTTTGGTCTGGTGCATTTTTATCTTGCTCCTTCATCTGCTGTGTGTTTCTCTGTCTTCTCATTTTGCTTAATTTACTGTGTTTGGGTTTCTCCTTTTCGCAGGCTGCAGGTTCATAGTTCCCGTTGTTTTTGGTGTCTGCCCCCAGTGGCTAAGATTGGTTCAGTGGGTTGTGTAGGCTTCCTGGTGGAGGGGACTGGTGCCTGTATTCTGGTAGATGAGGCTGGATCTTGTCTTTCTGGTGGCCATGTCCACATCCAGTGGTGTGTTTTGGGGTGTCTGTGACCTTATTATGATTTTAGGCAGCCTCTCTTCTAATGGGGGGGGAGGGGGGGTTGCGTTCCTGTCTTGCTAGTTGTTTCGCATCGGGTGTCCAGCACTGTAGCTTGCTCGTCGTTGAGTGGAGCTGGGTCTTAGCACTGAGATGGAGATCTCTGTGAGAGCTTTTGCCGTTTGATATTATGTGGAGCTGGGAGGCCTCTGTTAGACCAATGTCCTCAGCTCTCCCACCTTAGAGGCACAAGCCTGGCACCTGGCCAGAGCACCAAAACCCTGTCAGACACATGGCTCAGAAGAAAAGGGAGAAAAAAGAAAGAAAGAAATTAATGTTATTAATATAAAAAAACTAATTATTAAAAAAATTGAAAAGGAATAAAAATAAGGGAAAAAAGAAAGAAAAGAGAGAGCAACCAAACCAAAAAACAAATCCACCAATTATAACAAGTGCTAAAAATTATATTAAAAAAACTAAAGAAAACGGAGAGACAGAACCCTAGGACAAATGGTAAAAGCAAAGCTATACAGACAAAACCACACAAAGACGCATACACTTACACACTCACAAAAAGAAAAAAAAGGAAATATATATGTATATATCGTTGCTCCCAAAGTCCACCTCCTCAATTTGGGATGATTCGTTGTCTATTCATGTATCCCACAGACATCAAGTTGCTTGTGGAGCTTTAATCCGCTGCTCCTGAGGCTGCTGGGAGAGATTTCCCTTTCTCTTCTTTGTTCGCACAGCTCCTGGGGTTCAGCTTTGGATTTGGCCCCGTCTCTGCGTGTAGGTCGCCGGAGGGCGTCTGTTCTTCGCTCAGACAGGACGGGATTAAAGGAGCCGCTGTTTCTGGGGCTCTGGCTCACTCAATCCGGGGGGAGGGAGGGGCACGGATGCGGGGCGAAACTGCGGCGGCAGGGGCCGGCGTGACGTTGCACCAACCTGATGCACACAGTGCACTCTCCCGGGGGAGTTGTCCCTGGATCCCGGGACCCTGGCAGTGGCGGGCTGCACAGGCTCCCTGGAAGTGGGGTGTGGATAGTGACCTCGCACACACGCTTCTTGGTGGCGGCAGCAGCAGCCTTAGCGTCTCCTGCCCGTCTCTGGTTTCCGAGCTTTTAGCCGCGGCTCGCGCCCGTCTCTGGAGCTCCTTTAGGCAGCGCTCTGAATCCCCTCTCCTCGCGCACCAGGAAACAAAGAGGCAAGAAAAAGTCTCTTGCCTCTTCGGCAGCTCCAGACTTTTCCCCGGACTCCCTCCCGGCCAGCCGTGGTGCACTAACCCGCCAACCCCAGTCCCCTCCCTGCGCTCCGACCGAAGCCCGAGCCTCAGCTCGCAGCCCCGCCCGTCCCGGCGGGTGAGCACACGAGCCTCTCGGGCTGGTGAGCGCCGGTCGGCGCCGATCCTCTGTGCGGGAATCTCTCCGCTTTGCCCTCCGCACCCCTGTGGCTGCGCTCTCCCCCGCGGCTCCGAAGCTCCCCGCTCCGCCACCCGCAGTCTCCACCCACAAAGGGGCTCCTAGTGTGTGGAAACCTTTCCTCCTTCACGGCTCCCTCCCACTGGTGCAGGCCCCGTCCCTATTCGTCTCTGTTTATTCTTTTTTTTTTTGCCCTACCCAGGTATGTGGGGAGTTTCTTGCCTTTTGGGAGGTCTGAGGTCTTCTGCCAGCGATCCGTGGGTGCTCTGTAGGAGCTGTTCCACGTGTAGGTGTATTTCTGGTGTATCTGTGGGGAGGAAGGTGATCTCCGCATTTTACTCTTCCGCCATCGTGAAGGTCTCCCCCTATTCTGCTACTCACTAAATAGAAATAGCTGAGTAGTAAGACTGTGAAGAAAGCTGACAATGGTTAAAGCCATTTGTTAGAGAATAATCAACCAGTGAGACTCCCATTTCATATGAAAGCTCTTTTGAGGCTTCCCCTATTGTACCTGAAGGCAATAAAAATTAATGTCTTATAACTGGGGGGGAGTAATGTGAGAAGAGGAAAAATGTTGATATTTCTTGACATTTGAGACCAATGTGTCTCATCACTGGCCCAACAATCTGCAGTTTGTTCCACCCACTTACCCTTTATCTTATTATTATAAAATTTAAACAAAGGTTCCCACGCCACCCCTGGCATAAGCAAACATTGTTATCTTTCAAAACCAGTGGAGAAAGTGAACCAAGCAGCGTTCTAAAACCACAAAGCTTATTTCTAGCAAATGTGAGCTAGCTGTGCCTTACCCATGCTGCGTTTCTCGGTTGTTCATTACATCAGGCACACAAGAGTGTCTTTCTCTTTAAAGAATCTACATCTTTAATTGCATCAGCCTTCTAGACGTTAACCTGCGGTTTTTCTACCTAAAACTGGTATCCCAAAGTTGCAAACTCTTCTTAAACAGTGGCTTTGCCCCAAGGAAAGAAAGTAATGTATTAGAGTCCATGCAAGCTTTCAATGCATGAAGAGTCTGTGAATTCCTATAAGGCAGTTTTCGCTCTGTCCTTCACATCCTCGTGTGTGTGTGTGTGTGTGTGTGTGAGTGTGTGTGTGTGTGTGTGTGTGCGCGCGCAGGCATTTTTTTTCTTAAGAATCATTACGTATATATATGTACATATACATATATAATGCTTCTTAAGAAAATTGTTCTCAACAGTCAGCCAGGGGTTATCAGGGGAAACAGCTCACTTTCACCCAGACAGCACGGTGGGATTTTAGGGGTCAGGAGGGGATATATCTCCACCTGGGCTGAGACTGTAGTCAAAGCTGCTGGACAGAGTGAGGGGTCTGCAGGCATCCTGGAGAAGTGGTCCTTCCCCCTCCACTCACCCACCCACACACCACAGTGGATTTGCAGCACTATTCTTAGAACTGCATTCTGTTTTCTGGCAGTTCTCTGCACACATGGTAGAGAAGAATTCAACTCTTATCAAGAATCCATCCAAAAGTCAGGTGTAAGAAAGGATTTTTCTCCTCCTAGATCAGTTCAATAAGTGATTTTTAAGCACCTGGCCTAGTTGTCCTGGAGGAGTAATATTTACTGCACAGTTATGGCTTCCCACTGGTGTTTGGATAAAGACAAAATTCTGAACAAGTCCCCAAGCCCTGGGTGGTCCGACCCCTGCCGACTCTTCTGCCTCATTTTACTCAAGCCCCACTCCCGCCTCCGTCCTGAAGCCACGTGGTCTGCGGAAGAAAACAGCTATCCCAGGGGAAAGCCATCTTTCAGTCACTGGCAGATGCTGTACTCAGATCAGGGGGTGGCAAACTTTTTCTGCAAAGGGCCAGATCGTAAATTTTTTAGGTGTTGCAGGTCATAGGGTCTAGATCACAACTACTCAGCTCTGCCATTGTAGCACAAGAGTCCACAGATGACAACTACCTGAATGGGAAGGACTGGGTTCCAGTGAAACTTGATGACACTGAAATTTGAATGTCATATAATTTTCACATCACAAAGTACTATTTTCCCTTGATTTTCTTCCACCCAATTAAGATGTAAAAACTGATCTTAGCTCATGGGCCAAATAAAAGCAGGTGACAGGTCAGATTTGGCCCGTGAGCCATGGTTTCCAACCCTTGCTCTAAATGACCTGCCCTTGCAAACTCTGGATGAGGCCTTGACACTGACCAAAAAAGGGTTAATGGCAGTAAAGCTACCTCATCAACGGGATAAAATCTTAGGCATTAGATGACCTAGAGTCTATCAGAGAAACTATTCACATTATTCACTCATTATCCCTGTGAGTTATCATTTCACAAAGATGCCTGTATTAATTTGCTTGCGCTGCCATAACAGAGTACCACAAACTGGGTAACTTAAACAACAAAAATTTATTGTCTCACAGTTCTGGAGGCTGGAAGTCTCAGATCAAGGTGCCAGCGTGGTTGATGTCTGCCGAGACTTCTCCCCGGAGCTGGCAGATGGCCACCTCCCTACAGTGTCTTCACATGGTCTTTCCTCTTGGGGTATTGTGTCCTAATCTCCTCTTCTTAGGACGCCAGTCATATTGGATTAAGGCCCACCCCGATGACCTCATTTAACCTTAATTATCTCTTTAGAGATCCTATGTCCAAGTACAGTTCATTCTCAGGTATTAGGGTCGGGACACAAATATATGAATTTTGTGGGGAGGATACAATTCAGCCCATAACAATGCTTTACAGTCATCCTTTTGTCAAGACCCAAGAACCAAAACACAGGGGATGGTACGCACAAGAAATGACAAGACTGGTCGTTCTCACAGGTCAACTGGGATTGACCCTTTGGCTCCAAAAAAGACCTCCCTGATCTAATCCCACCCAGGGCGCCCAGTTTCCTGTCTTGGCCAAAAACTCTTGTCAAGGCTACTGATCCACGTGTCCAAACTTGTTGGCCTAAAATAACCTCGTGGAACTTTCAGGCTGGCAGCACATGGACTCTCAATGTAAGGTTCCCCCTGGCAGCCCCGCGTTAGCCCACCACACTGCACACTCCTCCGAGGAAGCAGGAGAAATAGAGCAAGTGCCACCGAGGCTGCAGTGTGTCTGTGACAAAGGACAAAGGCTGGGGGTCCTGGGGAGGAGGGTGGATTCTCTTCCATTCACATCCCTGGTTTTCCACTTGACAAAGCTATATGGCACTAAGAACGGGCTCTTTCTCTCCACGTTCACGTGCACATTTTCCAAAACGGCCTTCTGTGCCCTAGTAACCCCAGTATCCCAACCTCGTCAGGAAGTTCTGAGACCCTGTGGGAGGGCCGGTTTCGCTTTCAGTCCTAGAAATATATAAGGATCCTCTCCCAAAGGAAAAGGAAAAGATGGGCAGATTTGTCATGTTACCCACGCACGGCGCCTTGTCTGTAGCCTTTGTGCCTTGCAGCATGCTGCTGCCCCTGCCTGGAATGCCTTCCAGCCCAACCTTCCTAATTTCTGCTTCAAAGTCACATCCTCCAGGGAGCCTGCTCTGAAGTCCCCAGGCAGACTGGCGGGGGCACACCTCTATTGTTGCACTTCCCAACTGTAACCACAAGGTGGCGGCACAGGGCTGTGTTTGAGAGCCCAAGCTGTCTAAATTCAACCACCAGTTCGGTCAACTACTAGTTAAATGACCCTGGGAAAATCAACAAATGCCTCTCTGTGCCTCTTTTTTTTTTGGTCTGAAAGATGGACGCAAAACAGAATCTGCTTCATAAAATCGTTGCGTGGATCATACGAGCTAATATGTGAAAAGTGCTCAGAAAGTCCCATGGTAAATGCTCAGTAAGAACTGTTAAATTTCAATTTTCTATTGAGGTGTCTGCCCCTCCCAGCCAACTGTGATTAGTATTTCATGTTTAAACATGAATAGGAGAGAATCTATTTCATAGGAGCTGCTTAATTCTATCCTAGGGGTTTCACATTTTCAAATTACTTGCGAATTTTCCTGGCCGGTTATAATTACCCCCTCTCCTTCACCTCCCCCCTGCTTCCTTCCACCCTCCATGAACTGCTTGGTCAAACACTTTGTTTTCTGGGGGGAGGGGGGGGTTGTTGTTGTTGTTGTTTGCGTTACTCGGGCCTCTCACTGTTGTGGCCTCTCCCGTTGCGGAGCACAGGCTCCGGACGCGCAGGCTCAGCGGCCATGGCTCACGGGCCCAGCCGCTCCGCGGCATGTGGGATCTTCCCGGACCGGGGCACGAACCCGTGTCCCCTGCTTCGGCAGGCGGACTCTCAACCACTGCGCCACCAGGGAAGCCCCCACTTTGTTTTTTTATTTCCTCATCGGAGGGAACTTTTGAGAGCAGCTCTAATCATGCCACTCCCCTGCTTCAAAGTCCTGTCTGGTTCGCCGTTGCCTGGAGGGTAAAGTCTGACCACCTCAGCTCAGTTTACAAAGGTCCACCGGGGTTCTGGATTAACTCTAGAGAACCATGAGGTCCTTTTCACTTCCCTTTCAAGAAGGGAAGAGGGCAAGTGAAGACAAGAGGCCTGAGACTAGGAGAGGGAGAGAGGCTGGCGCTTCCTGTCACGTGGAACCTGGAGAACCCACTGGCCATCTGAGTGCAACCAAAGGACACAGACATAGGAACCACCAAGCTGAAGCCTGCCAGCCCACAGAACTTCAGGGGGTCATAAAGCAGCTGTTGTTTTAAACCACTAAGTCTTGGGGTGTTTCAGTGAGGCAACAGTAGATAATAGAAACATTCTTAATTACTAGTGGGTTTTCTGAAGATTCCCACCTTTGCCTCTTGCTGACTATTCTGAATTTTGACCGAGCAGGGCTGCCCTAGGCTGACGTGTGGTCAATGTCCACAGAAAGCAGACTTTTTAGAAGACCCAGTGTGTCTAAATCTGGCACTAGCCTGATGTGCTCCTGGGCAAGGACAGGTGCCCTTCATCCTTCTCTGAGCTCAAGCCCTGAAAACAATCGGTGCCCATTAAATATGTAATAAATTGAGCTGAATTGAACATAACTCCTGCAATTTGGCTCTAAGTTCACTATTTCTATTTTCTGTGGAAATAAAGAAAAATTGGTAGCCTAAGGATAATTCTTTACGTTTAAAAACATGTATTACATTTCCATTAGAAATTGATTGGCTAAAGAAAAAATAGCATTTATTTAATTAATACTAACAATTTTATGAAATTTTTATTATTTATTATTTTTTATTTTTTATTTTTGCCATACGCGGGCCTCTCACTGCTGTGGCCTCTCCCGTTGCGGAGCACAGGCTCCGGACGCGCAGGCTCAGCGGCTATGGCTCACGGGCCCAGCCGCTCCACGGCATGTGGGATCCTCCCAGACCAGGGCACAAACCCGCGTCCCCTGCATCAGCAGGCGGACCCTCAACCACCGCGCCACCAGGGAACCCCGAGCTTCGGCAGGCGGACTCTCAACCACTGCGCCACCAGGGAAGCCCCCACTTTGTTTTTTTATTTCCTCATCGGAGGGAACTTTTGAGAGCAGCTCTAATCATGCCACTCCCCTGCTTCAAAGTCCTGTCTGGTTCGCCGTTGCCTGGAGGGTAAAGTCTGACCACCTCAGCTCAGTTTACAAAGGTCCACCGGGGTTCTGGATTAACTCTAGAGAACCATGAGGTCCTTTTCACTTCCCTTTCAAGAAGGGAAGAGGGCAAGTGAAGACAAGAGGCCTGAGACTAGGAGAGGGAGAGAGGCTGGCGCTTCCTGTCACGTGGAACCTGGAGAACCCACTGGCCATCTGAGTGCAACCAAAGGACACAGACATAGGAACCACCAAGCTGAAGCCTGCCAGCCCACAGAACTTCAGGGGGTCATAAAGCAGCTGTTGTTTTAAACCACTAAGTCTTGGGGTGTTTCAGTGAGGCAACAGTAGATAATAGAAACATTCTTAATTACTAGTGGGTTTTCTGAAGATTCCCACCTTTGCCTCTTGCTGACTATTCTGAATTTTGACCGAGCAGGGCTGCCCTAGGCTGACGTGTGGTCAATGTCCACAGAAAGCAGACTTTTTAGAAGACCCAGTGTGTCTAAATCTGGCACTAGCCTGATGTGCTCCTGGGCAAGGACAGGTGCCCTTCATCCTTCTCTGAGCTCAAGCCCTGAAAACAATCGGTGCCCATTAAATATGTAATAAATTGAGCTGAATTGAACATAACTCCTGCAATTTGGCTCTAAGTTCACTATTTCTATTTTCTGTGGAAATAAAGAAAAATTGGTAGCCTAAGGATAATTCTTTACGTTTAAAAACATGTATTACATTTCCATTAGAAATTGATTGGCTAAAGAAAAAATAGCATTTATTTAATTAATACTAACAATTTTATGAAATTTTTATTATTTATTATTTTTTATTTTTTATTTTTGCCATACGCGGGCCTCTCACTGCTGTGGCCTCTCCCGTTGCGGAGCACAGGCTCCGGACGCGCAGGCTCAGCGGCTATGGCTCACGGGCCCAGCCGCTCCACGGCATGTGGGATCCTCCCAGACCAGGGCACAAACCCGCGTCCCCTGCATCAGCAGGCGGACCCTCAACCACCGCGCCACCAGGGAACCCCGAAATTTTTATTTTTATTCATTTTACTTATTTTTATGCCCCACAGACCCCTGCGTGCTTAAAATCTAAACTTGAGAATTTAGTCAGAGGTGAAATCTAAGTATATGACCCTGACCGAGTAACAAGGTATGATTGTTAAATCTTAGGAAAGAAAGGGAACACAGAAGATTGCCACTTCCTGGTGTCCAGAGGCTGGATGGTGATGGTCAAAATACATGTGTAGACCTGACCAGGGACACCCCAAGCATTACCTACATGGCTGAGAACTCCAGTATTTTGATTCCAGCCATTGCCTACATCAAAGAAGCAATAAAGTCAAAAGCATATAAACGTCATCATCATTCATTCATTCACTCATTCGACAAAGCCTTGTCGATCCTGCTGGTCAGTTTCTACATGCCAAGCCCGGTATAGCTCTGGGGATACGACCTTACTAGCCATGGTTACACATTCAACCAACAGCAAATCATTCTCCAGAGAGATAGTGAACATCCACTGTATTCGTTTTTTATTGCTGCTGTAATAAATTACCACAAACTCTGTGGCTTAAAATACAAATGTATTATCTTACAGTCCCAGAGCTCCGAAGTCTGAATGGGTCTCACTGAAAAAGGTCAAGGTGACAGCAAGCCACGATCTTCCGAGGCTCTGGGAGAAGATGGGTGCCTTTTAGAAAAGCTGCATTGCCTTGTGGTCCATCTCAGTACAGAATCACAGTTACCCAGGAAAAAATGACAATACGAATTATCAATTCATATTGAAAAATAAATAAATAAATCTTCCCTGCAACCTCTTAGCAAAGTTCAAAGTGGGAAATGGATCACAGAAGCCAGAAAAAAACATCCTAAACATCTTCATCTCCTGACTCTCCAGTGCCCTCCACAGCAGAGTGTGGCCAAACTTCTCACGTCTCCCCCGTCTCTCAAAACTACCCCCAAATTTCCAAAGAACTCAGTCTGGGCTTTCGTCTCTCATGAACCACCTATTTTCTTTCCTTGTCTAATCCTTCCCTGTTCTCCACATATAAATTGATTTTGTCTTTTTGAACTTTTCTCATTCTCTGCTCTTAGAATTAGCAGGCAAACTCAAAAACTATGGGGTGGAGGGGGGGTTGTCATTTTTACCCATAACTCGCTTTTATCTGTGTAACATATGCGACACCTTATCTAAGATACTGTGCACACCCATATATATGTACCATGATGATCCCACTTCTGTTATTTTACCTAGAAATAGGTGGCATGCAAGGGGCTAAGTGCAAGAAAACAAAGCATCTTCTATGCTTTTGTGAATGTTTGGTTTTAAATGCACACAGAAACATGTTTCCACACATATTCAACAAAATACCTCATGCTCTTTTGAAGACAAAGAACATAGCTGTGACTGTGTTAGTCATTTAAGAAGCTATTTTCTCCACTGTGAAAACAGAGCCTGAGGAAATGGCTGTAAAGATGCTTTACAGCCAATTATGAAACTTGACCCTTTCCTCCTCTGGTGCACTTTACTCTCTTGTGCTGTGTGCAAAGGGTCAGCACCCTTATTTTGCATAATTGTAATTCAAGCAAGTGAGCATTCTTTGTGCTATCTATGCAGCCAGCTTTCTTCCGTAGATCAGAACTTGTGTGCAGAACACCACAAAAATGCTCCAGCCCCAACTAGTAACCGTAGCTGATGTTCCTTCAAAGGCAAAACCATACCCCATTTAAAGTAAAATGTTCAATGAAAACATACCTGGGACCTGCCGCCTTTCATGTATTCACACAGATTTTTCTGTTTGTTCATCCTTGTTTTCCTTAGACCTTAATCATAAAGGTGAGATCATTAGGCAACATTTAACTTAGCTCCTGATTTCTGCTTTTCTAAATATACGTAATACCTTGCCTTTCGTGTTGATTCCTTTCCTGGATAAGCAGGAATAAGAATGAAGAATTAAGTAAAGAATGACTGACTCTCTACCTCTAGCTTCCCCTAGGAAAATTTGCAGGCAGACCCTGTGGGTGCCGGCAAACCACAGGGCCAAGAGAACATCCAACTAAAGGTGGACCACATGAGCAAGACAGCATCCCAAGGAAGATGGGGAGAAGTCAG
Organism: Lipotes vexillifer; assembly: GCF_000442215.2. Lineage (NCBI taxonomy): Eukaryota > Metazoa > Chordata > Mammalia > Artiodactyla > Lipotidae > Lipotes > Lipotes vexillifer. The sequence continues at coordinate 2,146,800 of NW_006795832.1, read as the reverse complement.
CAGTCCTGCACGCAATGACCTCCTGCCTTAATGGTTAACTGAGATTGTTTCCCCTTTTTTTCTTTAAAAATTGTCCTGGCTGAGCAAAATCTTGGGAGTTGGTCTCTGGATGAAAGTCCGTCCACCCTCTCCCCAGATTGCCAGCTTTTCTGAATAAAGCATCTTTCTTCTCTACCAAAGCTTGCCCCTCGATTTATTTGTTGTTGAGTGGCCAGCAGCCCAACCTGAGTTCAATTACACTAAGTATCTTCACCTGTAAATTTAGGCTCTGGAAATGGGAACAGTGCTCACTGAACCCCAAACACATCAAGAAATGTTGTTGTGATTAGAGACTTAGCCAAATAATGGCCAAAAAGAAGAAAGTTGTCTACTGAATGGAGAATACACATTGACAATGTGGTTGTCAATGTGAAGTAAATTTAGGCTCTGGAAATGGGAACAGTGCTCACTGAACCCCAAACACATCAAGAAATGTTGTGATTAGAGACTTAGCCAAATAATGGCCAAAAAGAAGAAAGTTGTCTACTGAATGGAGAATACACATTGACAATGTGGTTGTGAACATATATAAGTAATAAGCTATTTTTTTCAAAACTAATAAAGCTTTGTGTTTCTTTGGTTTTATTTTTAACATCTTTATTGCAGTATAATTGCTTTACAATGTTGTGTTAATTTCTGCTATATAACAAAGTGAATCAGCTATATGCATATGTATATCCCCATATCCCCTCCCTCTTGCGTCTCCCTCCCACCCTCCCTATCCCACCCCTCTAGGTGGTCACAAAGCACCGAGCTGATATCCCTGTGCTGTGCAGCTGATTCCCACTAGCTATTTATTTCACATTTGGTAGTGTGTATATGTCAATGCCACTCTCTCACTTCGTCCCAGCTTACCCTTTTGTCTCCCCATGTCCTCAAGTCCATTCTCTACATCTCTGTTTTTATTCTTGTCCTGCCCCTAGGTTTATCAGAACCATTTTCTTTTTTTAGATTCCATATATATGTGTTAGCTTACGGTATTTGTTTTTCTCTTTCTGACTTACTTCACTCTGTATGACAGTCTCTAGGTCCATCCATCTCACTACAAATAACTCAATTTCGTTTCTTTTTATGGCTGAGTAATATTCCATTGTATATATGTGCCACATCTTCTTTATCCATTCATCTGTCGATGGACACTTAGGATGCTTCCATGTCCTGGCTATTGTAAATAGTGCTGCAGTGAACATTGTGGTACATGACTTTTTTTTTTTTAATTTAGCATGAAATGTATTTTCAGTATTTTTCACAGAATTGTGTCCTTACTTTTAATAAACGCAAAACTGAAACAAACTTTAACAAATATGGTATGATACCACTTATATGTGGAATCTAAAAAAATGATTCAAATGAACTTATCTACAAAACAGAAATAGACTCACAGACATAGAAAACAAACTTATGGTTACCAAAAGGGAAAGGAGGTGGGGATAAATTAGAAGTCTGGGATTAACATAGACACATTACTATATATAAAATAAACAAAAAGGACCTACTATATAGCACAGGGAACTATATTCAATATTTTTTAATAACCTATAATGGAAAAAAATCTGAAAAAACAATGTATAACTGAATCACTTTGCTGTATACCTGAAACATTATAAATCAATTATACCTCAATAAAAAAACTAAAACAAGCTTTAGTATTTTGTTTTAATTATCAATGTAAACATTTTTTCAGCTTTACACTTATTAGCCTCTTAATTTCAATATATACACATATATATATATATATATATATATATACATGTCTACATATCTATATATATCTATGTGTGTCTATTTACAACTTTAGCCATTAGGTAATTTTTTGTAACTTTGGTCTGATTAGTTGATGAGGTCCTAATCACAAGACAATGTGATAAGAGCAGAAGGTAGAGCTAAGTCCTTACAAAATAACATTTGATGCTTGAACCACATGGGTTTGAATTCTGAGGGTCCACTTATACTTGGATTTTTTTTCAGTAGTAAATACTATACAGTACAGTACGACCTGAGGTTGGTTGAATCTGAGACTCGCAACTGCAGGTATGGAGGGTCAGCTCTAAGTAATATGTGGATTTTTGACTGCATGGTGGGTGGGTACCCCTAAAACCTGTGTTGTTCAAGGGTTAACTGTAGTCTGATTCTTGTTCATTTCTGCTAAAAATGAGTCCAAAAATGCTTGATTTCGATCAGAAATTTGAAAATGATGACAAATGGAATTTCCAAACATATCTGAAACCGCATAAAAATTACCAGTGACAAAGAAAATAGGCTTATATTAAATAGTGTTAATTTTGAAGACATTTCAAACTTCCATGAAGGATAACCTTACAAGTGAAGTGTTCAATGTAGAAACCAGTACAAATTTTGGTTAGCTTGTTCAGAAACAAAATGTTCTAAGAATGTTCTGAATATTATTTTCATTATTAAAGTGAAGATAATTTTTATAGTTGTTTGAGGTGCTGTAATATGTCTATTGATACTCCCAGCTGTTTCACCAAACTGGCTGTCTGTTCTAAAATCCAAGTGAGGCTTGGGTTTTCGGAATGTGCATGCTCCTGTGTTCTACAACATTCTAAAGACGAACAATCTACCCCACTAAGATTCTTGCTACAGTTTTTGTTAAACTCAGCATTATTTTCATAGAATCTTTCATCTTTAGCTTCATCAATCTTTTCCTCAACTGGAGCTATATGACAAAGGTCCATATCCTGAATGGAGTCCAGTAAATCTACAACGTGGGACTGTGGAGTGATTGACTTCAGATGTATGAACACGTAGTCTTCACACCAGCCACCTGCATCCAGAAGATTATTTATTTTACTGATCAAAGCCGGACTATTATCATGAAGGTGACACCAGGAGAGCAAAGCACTCAATGTTCCTCTGAGTTGTCCATAGTTTATAATGACTTCTGCACCTTCCTTATAACCTTGATTGAAACCTTGTTGAAGAGTAACTGCTTTGCCAGCATCTATTCTGTCTCTATAGCCTTCTTTGACTCGTCTCTGCATGTGGCTCTGCCATTCCCACTGCACCAGGACCAGCTCGACAGCTACCTCATCAAACACGTACCCATCCTCTCCAGGACCTTGGACCAAAGGCACATGACTCTTTTTAAATTATGGTTTTCTCAGGGTATATGACCAGTAGTGGGATTGCTGTGTCATATGGTAGTTCTATTTGTAGTCTTTTAAGGAACCTCATATTGTTCTCCATAGTGGCTGGATCAATTTACTTTCCCACCAACAGTGCAAGAGGGTTCCCTTTTCTCCACACCCTCTCCAGCATTTATTGTTTGTAGATTTTTTGATGATGGTCATTATGTCCAGTGTGAGGTGATACCTCATTGTACTTTTCTTTTTGCGGTACACGGGCCTCCCACTGCTGTGGCCCCTCCCGTTGCAGAGCACAGGCTCCGGACACGCAGGCTCAGTGGCCATGGCTCATGGGCCCAGGTACTCCGTGGCATGTGGGATCCCCCCAAACCAGGGCACGAACCCGTGTCCCCTGCATCGGCAGGCGGACCCCCAACCACTGCGCCACCAGGGAAGCCCCCTCATTGTACTTTTGATTTGCATTTCTCTAACGATTAGTGTTGTTGAGCATTCTTTCATGTGTTTGTTGGCAATCTGTATATCTTCTTTGGAGAAATGTCTATGTAGGTCTTCTGCCCATTTTTGCATTGGGTTGTTTGTTTTTGTGATATTGAGCTGCATGAGCTGCTTATAAATTCTGGAGATTAATCCTTTGTCAGTTGCTTCATCTGCAAATATTTTCTCCGATTCTGAGAGTTGTCTTTTCATCTTGTTTATGGTTTCCTTTGCTGTGCAAAAGCTTTGAAGTTTCATTAGGTCCCATTTGTTTATTTTTATTTCCATTTCTCTAGGAGGTGAGTCAAAAAGGATCTTGCTGTGATTAATGTCATAGAGTGTTCTGCCTATGTTTTCCTCTAAGAGTTTTATAGTGTCTGGCCTTACATTTAGGTCTTAATCCATTTTCAGTTTATTTTTGTGCATGGTGTTAGGGAGTGTTCTAATTTCATTCTTTTACATGTAGCTGTCCAGTTTCCCCAGCACCACTTCTTGAAGAAGCTGTCTTTTCTCCATTCTATATTCTTGCCTCCTTTATCAAAAATAAGGTGACCATATGTGCGTGGGTTTATCTCCTGGCTTTCCATCCTGTTCCATTGTTCTATATTTCTGTTTTTGTGCCAGTACCATACTGTCTTGATTACTGTAGATTTGTAGTATAGTCTGAAGTCAGGGAGCCTGATTCCTCCAGCTCCGTTTCCCTTTCTCAAAATTGCTTTGGCTATTCGGGGTCTTTTGTGTTTCCATACAAATTGTGAAATTTTTTGTTCTAGTTCTGTGAAAAATGCCATTGGTAGTTTGATAGGGATTGCACTGAATCTGTAGATTACTTTCGGTAGTAGAGTCATTTTCACAATGTTGATTCTTCCAATCCAAGAACATGGTATATCTCTCCATCTGTTTGTATCATCTTTAACTTCTTTCATCAGTGTCTTATAGTTCTCTGCATACAGGTCTTTTGTCTCCTTAGGTAGGTTTATTCCTAGGTATTTTATTCTTTTTGTTGCAATGGTAAATGGGAGTGTTTCCTTAATTTCTCTTTCAGATTTTTCCTCATTAGTGTATAAGAATGCAAGAGATTTCTGTGCATTAATTTTGTATCCTTCTACTTTACCAAATTCATTGATGAGCTCTAGCAGTTTTCTGGTAGTAGCTTTAGGATTCTCTGCATATAGTATCATGTCATCTGCAAACAGTGACAGTTTTACTTCTTCTTTTCTGATTTGGATTCCTTTTATTTCTTTTTTGTCTCTCATTGCTGTGGCTAAAATTTCCAAAACTATGTTGAATAAGAGTGGTGAGAGTGGGCACCCTCGTTTTCTTCCTGATCTTAGTGGAAATGGTTTCAGTTTTGCACCATTGAGAACAATGTTGGCTGTGGATTTGTCATATATGGCCTTTATTATGTTGAGGTAGGTTCCCTCTATGCCTATTTTCTGGAGAGTTTTCTATCATAAATGGGTGATGAATTTTGTCAGAAGCTTTTTCTGCATCTATTGAGATTATCATATGGCTTTATCCTTCAATTTGTTAATATGGTGTATCACATTGATTGATTTGTGTATATTGAAGAATCCTTGCATTCCTGGGATAAACCCCACTTGATCATGGTGTATGATCCTTTTCATGAGCTGTTGGATTCTGTTTCCTAGTACTTTGCTGAGGATTTTTGCATCTATGTTCATCAGAGATACTGGCGTGTAGTTTTCTTTTTTTGTGACATCTTTGTCTGTTTTTGGTATCAGGGTGACGGTGGCCTCGTAGAATGAGTTTGGGAGTGTTCCTCCCTCTGCTATATTTTTGATGAGTTTGAGAAGGATAGGTGACGGCTCCTCTCTAAATGTTTGAGAGAATTTGCCTATGAAGCCATCTGGTCCTGAGCTTTTGTTTGTTGGAAGATTTTTAATCCCAGTTTCAATTCCAGTGCTTGTGATTGGTCTGTTTATATTTTCTATTTCTTCCTGGTTCAGTCTTGGAAGGTTGTGCTTTTCTTAGAATTTGTCCATTTCTTCCAGGTTGTCCATTTTATTGGCAGAGAGTTGCTTGTAGTAATCTCTCGTGATCCTTTGTATTTCTGCAGCGTCAGTTATTACTTCTCCTTTTTCATTGTTAATTCTGTTGATTTGAGTCTTCTTCCTTTTTTTCTTGATTAGTCTGGCTAATGGTTTATTAATTTTGTTTATCTTCTCAAGGAACCAGCTTTCAGTTTATTGATCTTTGCTCTTGTTTCCTTCATTTCTTTTTCATTTATTTCTGATCTGATCTTTATGATTTCTTTCCCTCTGCTAACTTTGGGGGTTTTTGTTCTTCTTTCTCTAATTGTTTTAGGTGTAAGGCTAGGTTGTTTATTTGAGATTTTTCTTGTTTCTTGAGGTAAGATTGTATTGCTATAAACTTCCATCTTAGAACTGCTTTTGCTGCATCCCATAGGTTTTGGGTCGTTGTGTTTTCATTTTCATTTGTTTCTAGGTATCTTTTGATTTCCTCTTTAATTTCTTCAGTGATCTCTAGGTTATTAAGTAGTGTATTGTTTAGCCTCCATGTGTTTCTATTTTTTACAGATTTTTTCCTGTAATTGATACATAGTCTCATAGCATTGTTGTTGGAAAAGATATTTGATACGATTTCAATTTTCTTAAATTTACCAAGGCTTGATTTGTGATCCAAGATACGGTCTATCCTGGAGAATGTTCCATGAGCACTTGAGAAGTGTGTATTCTGCCACTTTTGGGTGGAATGTTCTATAAATATCAATTAGATCTATCTGGTCTATTGTGTCATTTAAAGCTTGCGTTCCCTTATTTATTTTCATTTTGGATGATCCTTCCATTGGTAAAATTGGGGTGTTAAAGTCCCCTACTATGATTGTGTTACTGTCGATTTCTCCTTTTATGGCGGTTAGCATTCACTATATGTATTGAGGTGCTCCTATGTTGGATGCATAAGTATTTACAATTGTTATATCTTCTTCTTGGATTGATCCCTTGATCATTATGTAGTGTCCTGCTTTGTCTCTTGTAATAGTCTTTATTTTAAAGTCTATTTTGTCTGATATGAGAATTGCTACTCCAGCTTTCTTTTGATTTCCGTTTGCATGGAATATCTTTTTCCATCCTCTCGCTTTCAGTCTGTATGTGTCCCTATGTCTGAAGTGGGTCTCTGTAGACAGCATATGTACAGGTCTTGTTTTTGTATCCATTCAGCCAGTCTATGTCTTTTGGTTGGAGCATTATTACATTTACTTTTAAGGTAATTATCTATATGTATGTTCCTATTACCATTTTCTTAATTGTTTTGGTTTTGTTTTTATTTGTCTTTTCCTTCTCTTATGTTTCCTGCCTAAAGAAGTTCCTTAGCATTTGTTGTTAAGCTGTTTTGGTGGTGCTGAATTCTCTTAACTTTTGCTTATCTGTAAAGGTTTTAATTTGTCCATTGACTCTGAATGAGATCCTTGCTGGGTAGAGTAATCTTGGTTGTAGGTTTTTCACTTTCATTACTTTAAATATGTCCTGCCAGTCCCTTCTGGTTTGCAGAGTTTCTGCTGAAAGATCAGCTGTTAACCTTATGGGGATTCCCTTGTCTGTTATTTGTTGTTTTTCCCTTGCTGTTTTTAATATGTTTTCTTTGTATTTAATTTTTGACAGTGTGATTAATATGTGTCTTGGCGTATTTCTCCTTGGATTTATCCTGTATGGGACTCTCTGTGCTTCCTGGACTTGATTAACTATTTCCTTTCCCATGTTAGGGAAGTTTTCAACTATAATCTCTTCAAGTATTTTCTCAGAACCTTCCTTTTCCTCTTCTTCTTCTGGGACCCCTATAATTTGAATGTTGGTGACTTTAATGAAGGGGAGAGGCAGCACGCCCAAAGGAGAGCCTCAGGAGTATGTAGTTCCAGAGTTTGGGAGTAGGGCACTGAATGAGGTTGTGTGGGTAGGGTTTAGGCCCAGCACGTTGGAAGGGGTCTCTGAGTGTAGAGCTCAGGCCCTGGGTGGGGGTGTAGGGGCAGGACTTGGGTTCTGTGCCCCAGGAAGGAGGCTTCGAGGGCAGAGGATTAGACCCAGGAGCCCAACAGGCTCCCCACTGCCTAAGTACACAGGGAAATCACTAGCCACGTTCCTTTCCATTCCTTCATGCCCCTCCCTCACAGTCTCCCCCAGGGTCTCCCCTGTCACCACTGGACACCTTAACATGGGTGGGTTCCGCTGTGTGTAGGAACTCCTTCCTTCCCCCAGCCACCCCTCAGGGGTGCCAGTCCTGGAGGTCCAGCCTTTACTTTTGCTCCCCCTTCCCTCCCTCCCACTCCCTCAGGACCCGAGAGGGTAGAGGGGGCCTTGGTGGTCAGAGGATCAGACCCGAGATCTCAGCAGGTTCCTGGGGCCCCAGTGGGTAGGGGAAACCTGGCCATGCTCCGTTTTGATCCTCTGCCCTCCCAGTGGTTCCCCAATTTCCCCCTTTGGGCGTGGGATCCCTTCCCCTCCCCCAGCCGCCCTCAGGGGCGCCAGTCCCGTCCCGCCTCCACTTGGCCTCCCCCTTCACTCCCCCAACACCCCACGTCCTACCCGGTCGCTGGCGGTTCCTCCCATCCCCTTAGGAGTCTGTGGTCCCCCACCGGTGCCTGGTAGGTGCCCTAGTTGTGAGGAGATGTGAATTCCACGTCCTCCTAGTACTCTATCTTGACCAAGCTTTGTTTTTCTTATTACCAAAAAAAGCCACCAAGAAATTTATTTTTGTCTAGTGTGAAATTTTTAAAAATATACTTTTCTAATGTTGTGTTCTTTTGTTATTAGTCGTGTGCCACTTTATTCCACAAGACTTTTTTTTTCAAATACAGAAATAAGAATGAAGGAATAACTAGGAAAGAAAAGGTAGAGTGAAGTCAAGAGTGAGTCTTATACAAAAAGAAAGGATGCTGTGAGGTCCTACTTAATAAGGGATCTCAAAATTTAAGTTTGATAGCTCCAAAAGTAGTACTTACACAAATGATATGAGAAAACATTATGGAGCTGTAATCTGGATTTTTGAGACTGGTCATAGGATGGGAAGACAAGAGGCAGATGGTTAAACTTCCAACTGGATCAGAACAAGAGGCAATGGTATGTCTCAGAGGAGATTCAGCCAAACCATTTTTCTCAAGGTCTTTGTTGACAAGTATGGCCTTGAGGGATGGCAAGTGGTACGAGAGAAGAACAATATGTGGAAAAGATGTCTACACTGAAGGAGAATAATTGACATAGACCATCAAAAGCACAACTTATCTGAATGTCCACAAACAAGGTATGAGTGTGAAGCTCCACCTCTGGAAATGAGAGGAAAGCTGGTCATTAATCGTTAATGGTGCATGTGAAGTTCATCTCTTCCAATCTCACCTAACCTGCCTCTCTTTGGCATTATACACAATTTACTGTTTTGAAGAATTATTGGATCCTTTTCTTTACCATGCATCAAAATAAAATAGGTGGAAGTTTGGGGGAAATGAACATAGAGAAAGGTTTTTCATAAAGTATACCCTTTTCCTGCAGGAAGAAAGATCTCAGGGTGGATCAGTAGGAATCAATTAGAGAAGCTGAATTCTTGGAAAGCAACAACAAAGAAAAGTAAACCACCAACATTTTTCTTGGCTCAAGTGAAGATGGCTTTTGTTGATTGCCTGTTTTCTTTCTTGCTTATTTATGTTCCACTTTATTTCACAAAGGACTTGAGATAGCTTTCAGAAAACACGCAGAAGGATGAAGTTGAAAAAGTAATGGCAAAGGGAAAATATAGGTGTGTAAATCAAAGCTAAGAGGAGAGATTAATACAGAGAAATATACATTATTCAGTGCTACCCACCACTAGAGTCAATAAATAGATTTTAGGCTTCCTTCCAATCAAAGTCAGGCAGAGAGAGTTATGAAACCTATTTAACATTGTATCTTTAGTGTTTAAAGTACATACTTTAAAAAAAGTTTTTAGAAGTTTTTTTGGTAGATGACTTTTGCAAGAAGGGGCACTAGACTGTAACCCCTTCTCAATAAACCAGACTAACTGATTCTTTCATGGACCACAAAGACAATCATAAAGTTGCTGTGTCTTTCTGATTTTAAAAATAATTTTTAAAATAATTTTATAGTGTGTATATGTATCCATACCAATGTATAGTAATGTTGAGGAAGGTCTTATATCATTTTGTGAGAAGAATGTAATATTGATTCCAAACTAAGAGTCATGTCACAGGAGAAATGTGTAGGGACATTCCACTTATGAAATTCACTACTGCACTAGACTGAAGGAGAAAATTTAAAAGACTATCTCAATTTTTTTATGCAGAAAAAAAATTTCATAAAATTTGAAAGCTGTTTATGGTTTATGAAAGGAATATCTCTTATCCACCTAGAAATGTCTAGTTAACTTACAACAGACATTATGTTTAACAAAGAGACTTTAGCTGTATTCTAGTTACTGTCAGAAACAATACCAGGATGCCTAGAAATATTAATAGAACCAACTGATAAATCATTAGATCTAATAAGAGAGCTTAGAAGGGTGACCAGATGTAGGACCAAATAGAAGAAATCAATAGCAGTTCTTTATATACCACTCTTAAATGCAGGATATTCAACCCCTATAATTTCCTAGGATTGCTGTAACAAAGTGCCACAAACTGGGTGAGTGAAAACCACAGAAACTTATCGTTTCACAGCTCTGGAGTCCAGGAGTCTGAAATCAAGGTGGCTGCAGGACCGTGCTCCCTCTGAAACCTGTACGAGAGGATCCTTCCTTGCCTCTTCCTAGTTTCTGGTGGTTTTCTGGCTATCTTTGGCATTCCTTGGCTTGAAGCTGCATAACGCCAATCTCTGCCTTCATTATCACGTGGTGTTCTTCCTATGTGTCTGCCTTCATATGGCCATCTTCTTATAAGGACACCAGTCCTATTGAATTAGGGGCTCACCCTACTCCAGTATGACCTCATCTCAGCTAATTACATCTACAATGACCCTATTTCTAAATAAGGCCACATTCTGAGGTCCTGGAGGGTTGGGACTTCAACATATGAATTTTTGAGGGGGGAAGATACCATTCAACCCATTACAATGCTCATCTGCAGCAGAATATAGCAAGTGCCGTAAGAGTGGGCCAGGCAAAAGGCTATGGGTAAGAGACAAGAGTGATGCCTTGTACCCCAGCACATTATGAAAGGCGGAGAGAGCACTTCAAATTGACTTTGTAGGGACTTCCCTGGTAGCGCAGTGGTTAAGAATCCACCTGCCAATGCAGGGGACACGGGTTCAAGCCCTGGTCTGGGAAGATCCCACATGCCACGGAGCAGCTAAAGCCCGTGCGTCACCACTATTGAGCCTGTGATCTAGAGCCCGCGAGCCACAACTACTGAGCCCACGTGCTGTAACTACTGAAGCCCACATGCCTAGAACCCATGCTCCACAAGAGAAGCCACGGCAATGAGAAGCCCGTGCACCACAACAAAGAGTAGCCCCCGCTCGCTGCAACTAGAGAAAGCCCACACACAGCAACTAAGACCCAACGCAGCCAAAACTAAAATAAATAAATTTTTAAAACAAATTGACTTTGTAAATTTGGTGACGGCAGAAAGCATATTCCAGGTGGAGAAAATCATCAAATTTTTGACATCAGAAACAGTGGAAGAAAGTGTGTGAGTTAATGCAAACATAGATTGAATGAAGAGAAATTGAAAAAATTAAATTCAGATAAAAGGCTGAGAAGGGTCTTGAAGGCATTGGTACTTGAGCAATTAGGAAATCGGACTCTTCCTGGTTTTTGCAGGAAAGAGCTCTCTGCAGGAGGCCCCTTTTGTCTCATCATGAACCTTAAACCAGGCGCCTCCATACTCCACTCATCTCTGGCCCTAGCACACCTTTCAAATCTTTTGATCACACAATACCTTGACTAACCTGTTAGTTCTTTCCGTAGAACAGAGAAGTAGAAATGAAGGATAAGTAATTAACAGATGACCAGATCTCTTCCCTACCTCCCGCTTCAGTCATCTCGTGAAAAAACTGTGTGAACAAAATAGCAGCAAGAGAAAGATTGCAAGAAGTCGACAAGCCTGCACACAAGCCCGCACACAAAGCCTGCACACAAGCCGGCACACAAGCCTGCACACAAGCCCGCACACAAGCCGGCACACAAGCCCGCACACAAGCCCGCACACAAGCAAGCACACAAGCCTGCACACAAGCCCGCACACAAGCCAGCACACAAGCCTGCACACAAGCCAGCACACAAGCCTGCACACAAAGCCTGCACACAAAGCCTGCACACAAGCCGGCACACAAGCCAGCACACAAGCCTGCACACAAGCCGGCACACAAGCCGGCACACAAGCCTGCACACAAGCCCGCACACAAGCCTGCATGCAAGCCGGCACACAATGGGGAATGACAACTCTGATCCCTTATCTAAATGACTAACTGAGATCACTTCTCTTTTTCCTTTTAAAAACTGTCATGGCTGAGCAGAATCTTTGGAGGTGGTTTCTGGGGGACACTGAATCCACCATCTCCCCAGATTGCCAGCCTTCTGATTAAAAGCAACTTTCCTTTCTACCTATTTGCCTCTCTTGGGTATTGATTTTCAAGCAGCAAGCAGCCAGACCTGAGTTCGGTAACACTAGTCCAATCTCTACAGACATTCAGTTACTCGTTGTTTTTCTTTTTTTCACTCTACTGATTTGTATTGAGTGACCAGCACAAGCTGTTCCTGGTTCTGGAGACATAGCACTAAACCAGACTCTCATGACGCGTGCACTAAATATGGGAGGGATCAGACCATAAAAGGCAAATTCCTACCATTTCAGTATGTGAGAAATGCTATGATGACAGTCAAACAGAGCAAGGGCAGAAGGCATCTCTGAGGAAGTAGATTTTGACTGAAGGATGACAAGGGTCCAGAAGTACAAAAATCTAGGGTAAGTGTGTTCTAGGAAGATGGAACAGTAGGTGCAAAGGCCCTGAGGCAGGGAAGATTAACAGACTGCCTGGAGCACAGAGTGTGGGAGAACACTAGAAGCCCGTAGCCAAGGACCAGATCACATAGAGACTTGGTCAGGAGAAGCCTTCAAATGGCAATGAGTTTTAAACAGAAATGCCAATATTCAATTCACGTTGTTCATGTCAAAGTTTGAGGGGTGTGGAAAAATACAATAATATCACCAAATAATGTCAGCAAAGCTGATTGGTGGGGTGCCCAGAAGAGACCTGACTCTCGTTGGAGTCTCCTTCTTGATTTCACTGCTATTCGAAAAAGTAAAAATCAATAAGATATGCCTCTGAATGTGAAAATATCTATACCTAAATGAAAAAAGACAGTCGTCTGCTGGGACAGGAATGGGATAGACATCTTGTTTCGTACTTCACCCGTCCCAGACATACCTCCCTGAGGTTACAGCCATAACGATCTAATCTGATTTCAGGTGTTCCTGAATCTCCTTAATCATACATCCCCAGGCAGTTTCTAGGCTTGGATTATTTCTCCATGAACAGACATCATCATGACTTTTTTTTTCCCTCTGAAAAAAATGGTGGGACTTCCCTGGTGGCGCAGTGGTTGAGAGTCTGCCTGCCAAAGCAGGGGACACGGGTTCGAGACCTGGTCTGGGAAGATCCCACATGCCACGGAGCAACTGGGCCCGTGAGCCACAATTACTGAGCCTGCGCGTCTGGAGCCTGTGCTCCGCAGCAAGAGAGGCCGCGATAGTGAGAGGCCCGCGCACCGCGATGAAGAGTGGCCCCCGCTCGCCGCAACTAGAGAAAGCCCTTGCACAGAAATGAAGACCCAACACAGCCATAAATAAATAAATAAATTTATTTAAAAAAAAAAAAGAAATAGTCACAAGACAAGGCAGCTCCCATTCTACCATTTAACAGCTTAGAATACTATTCACATGTCATGAAAATTCCTAAACATTAAAAGGGAAACACTTTAAAACAAAATGGTGCAAAAATTTTAATGTACAAAAAAAGACAAACAGTGAAAAATAAATTTCCCTCCCTCTCCTGTCCTTCAGCCACCCAATTCCCCTCCCTTGTCATTATCTTGAGTATCTTTCTAAAGCAGCAGTCCACAACCTTTTTGGCACCAGGTTTCAAGGTTGCTTGGAAGACAATTTTTCCACGGGCGGGGTGGGCAGAGGGGGTTGCTCAGGCCGTAATGGGAGCGATGGGGGCCAGCAGATGAAGCTTCGCTCGCTCCCCTCCTGCTGTGTGGCCCGGTTCCTAACAGGTAGCCGTCTGTGGCCCTGGGGTTGTGGACACCTGTTCTAAAGCATAGGTTACCATTCTGTTCCTCACTTTGAAAGTTATACATAGACAGCTGCTTCATTTTTGTTCATTGCTGCATTTTATTCTTTTTCATCTATGTACTGTAACTTAACTAAGTCTCCCTTGTATGGATCTTTAAAGGTTTCCTTTTTTTTTCCTTCTACAAATAACGCAACAAATATCCTGGTACACACATCATTTTGCCCCTGCAGGATGTATAGATTATATTAGAAATATTCCTAATTTTATTCTTAGAAGTTAATTTTGATTCTAGTCTGAGGCTCCCTTAATACTATGTGTTCTGTTTAAACTACTCCACCTTGGTGGGTTTACAATAAGAGTATGTGTTATGAACTGAATGGTGTCCCCTCAAAATTCATATGTTGAAGGTTTAATCTCCAGTGTGACTGTATTTGGAGATAGGACCCTTTAGGAGGTAATTAAAGATAAAGGAGGTCATTAAGGGTGAGGCTCTGATCCAATATTACAGAGGTCCTTATAAGAAGAGAAAGAGACACCAAGGATGTTGGCACACAGTAAAAAGGCAAGAAGATGCCTGTCTGCAAACCAAGAGGCCTTAGTATAGAGAAGCCTCAGGAGAAACCAAACCTCCCAAGACCTTGATCTTGGACTTCCAGCCCCCAGAACTGGAAGCATAAATTTAAATAAAATAAATAAATTTCTGTTGTTCAAGCCATTCATTCTGTGGTATTTTGTTATGACATCCTTAGGAAATGAATGCAGTATGTACCCTTGGCAGATGATGGACTTAGAAGTTAGTTAAATTGTTTAGTATGTTACACCATATTTCTTAGTAATTGATCCTTGATATTTACGTAATTAAAAACTAAATATTAGAATACGTTTTTCTTTATCACTGGAGATTTAATTCAGTATCATATTATTTCAGGTTAATTAGTCTAACAAATATTAAAAAACAGTTATTACTTAAATCAGTTGAAAATGTAGGGTAGATTGAAGGCACCATGCTATTAGTTCAGGTTCTTGCCAAGTTCTAAAGATACTCTCATGTTGATGAAACCTGAGTCACTGATTAATACAGAAAGTCAGTAAGGCTCTGTTTTAACTTCAGGCATCTTTATGAAGATTGGTCTTTTTTCCTTTGACAACAAAGAGAACAATGAGTCAAGTCCAAAGAGAAATCAAATCTCACCTTTCCAAAGTGTAAGGTGTGTGTGTGTATATATATATATACACACACACACAGTATACACAGTGTCTACTCAAACAGTATTTATTAGCAAACTATAGTATGTGCCAAGCCCTATGATCCATACAAAGTATGTTTGGGGTCTACAATCTGAATCTAATATTCCTCTTAGAAATGAAGGCAAAAGGTCTTGATTAGATAAGTAGACCAAAACAGCGATTTTTTCAAGCCTAGATCTTTTTTGGTTTAGCCAACGTAGCAAATTAAGCAGACCTACTTCTTCTTGAAACACTCATGCCACTGGAATAGAATAAATACACCATGAATGGGAACAGAATGATTTATGAGAGAATTTAACCTGTAATCCCTTGGACGGCTCTTTTAGGTTGTTATCAACTCCCTTTACCTTTATGCCTTACAGAGTGAAACAAACAACCTTAAAGGAAATGGTCAGTCCCTCACCTAATTGTTGTCCCTATTTAATACAAATTTTAAAATGGGCTACCTTGTACAGTATCCCATATCTCTCAGAAAAAAAGAATAAAGGCCACCATATACTGTTCCATCACTCTGTCAGTCAGCTTAGGCTGCCATAACAAAATACCATAGCCTGGGTGGCTTACACAGCAGAGATATATTTTCTCACAGTTCTGGAGGCTGGAAGTCTGAGATCATTGTACCAGTATGGTCTGGGTTCTGGTGAGGGCTTTCTTCCTGGTTTGTAGACAGCCACCTTCTCACTGTGTCTTCACATGGCAGAGAGAGAGCTCTGGTATCTCTTCCTCTTCTTGTACTGATCCTATCATGAGGCCCACACCTTCAGGACCTCATCTAAACATAATTAACTCCCAAAGACCCCATCTCCAAATACTGTCACGTTGGGGGTTAGGACTTCAGCACATGAGTTTGGGGGATACAATTCAGTCCACAGCAATCACCATTGTTATCTCGCCTATGTGTAATGGTAGACGTTGTTGACATTTATTGGGGTTTGTACTTGCCCACAAATACCCTGGATGTCCCTACTCTGCCATTGTTTCAAGTCCTTATTGTTTGTCCCAGGATTACTGACATAGCTGCAGTTCTCCCCGTGGACGAATTAACTCCGCAGGTTGCCGCACAAAAGTCCCTCCTCGAAAACCTTCATTGGCCTACAGCATTTCTGCATGTCAGAACTCCACCACCGGCAGCTGCTGTGTGCTTTAAGCAAGTTATTTAAGCTCTCTGTGCCATGGGCATAATAATAGTGCTTCTATCAAAACATGTAGTACATTCTTAGAAGAATGCCTGGCTTTTAAGGGCAACATGTGTGCTGGTCAGTGCTATCATTGTAAATGACAGATGTAGCCTTTTCAGTGCTCATTTCTAACTATTTATATTGATATACTCTGTACTTAGGTCAAACTCAAGGCTTGCTAGTTCCCATATGTGTCTTGAACCTTCCCATCCCTCATTTGTTTGCCCTGCTTCTAGAATATCTGCCTCCAAACATCTTCACCTGTCAAAACCTTACTAATTCTTCAAAACACATCTCAAAATGTCATCTCTTTCTTGAAGCTACTCTACCCTTTGCACCCATTTCCCATCCAACCATGAGGAGTCCCTCCTGCCATGATACACAACATCATGGACTTTTGGTATGTTTATTACTATTCTGTCTTGTGTTCATGGTTATTTGTGTATGGCTGGATTGTAAATCACACCAGGGCATAATTATTTGTGTATCCTTGAGAGCCCCTGCCCATGGAAGACCATAATTAAAGCTAGTTTAATAAAAATAACTCTAATCATAAAACAAGGGAAACTGTTCAGAATTTACTTTTGTATTTTATTAAGAGATTTTTAGGGCACCATCTAGAAGAAACTCTATGGCCACAGGAAGGACAGAACATTTATGGTAAAAACAAGAAGACAATGCATAGACAGAAAAGAATTTAACAGCAAAGGTGTAAATCATCACCTCATTTTTCTGAGCTCAATAACCAAGATGTTCTCCATCTTTTTTCTTGGATGACATTGAATAAAATAACCACATGACCATCTTAAAAATAGAAAAAGTTACTTAAAGTCAGAGAATAAGAACCAAAGAGGAAAGTGTGATAAAGCCCAGGTGGCAGAGAGACAGCGCAGAGCAGACGGATGGATGGAGGGAAGCCTTAGCAGTGGGAGCAATCAGACACCCCAGCAGCACCTGCAGACCAGCCCGCTTAGCAGCAGCATTGCTTCCGGCAGCAGCTCTCGTGCTGGCAGCAGCCCTTCCACAGCCACAGCCACACGGGATGCAGCTCCAGGTGCGGCAATGGTGGCAGACCACGGGGACGCTGCAGCAGCAGGGGCAGCAGCTGGAGCAGCAGCCGACCCGGGAGCATCTGCACGGGGCTCAGCTGCCGCCACCCCAGCCGAGGCAGCCACCACACCTTCCACAGCCACAGCTGCCCACGGTGTTGGGAGAGAGGACTCGGGAGAGGTGAGGAGGGAGACCCAGGAGGGGAGGGAGGTCTGATGCCGCCTTCTGCTGGCGAGGCTCTTATATACCATCTTCAGGGGCTGAGCCCAGAATGCACAGCTTGTGCCTTGTTGTAGATCCCACTTCCTATAAAAGACCTCACGAGGCCTCTTACGTCCTTCCTTGTTGAGGTCTTGTCCAGTGAATATTGCTATTTTAACCTTTACCTGTCTCTTAAATCTATATTTGAATTAGAAAACACTTCTAACAGTTGTGTGCCCGGAAGAACTTAAATGTGCATGTACAATATGTTTTGCCCCAGCGTCTAGAGTAGTGCCTGGCCCATCCTAAGTGTTCAACAGTCAGCTGTTGAATTAAATAAATGCCTGCATTGAAGATTTTAAAACAATCTTCATTTTGTATAACCATGAGAGTCTGAATCTAGAGGCAGGTAAAAGCCCCATGTTTCGATAGATACTTCTTAGTCATCGCGGGTTAGAAAAAAAAAGGTTGTTTTTCTCTCTACTGGGATTCATTACTAACCCCTAAGTTACAAAAACCTCTTGGAAAAATAAGTGAAAAGCCAGACCCAAAAGGGCAAGAGTCAGCATCCCTAAATGTATTATATCTCATATTATACCTCACCTTAGAACACAGCTATGTTTTTTTCTGGCTCCCTGAGATTCTTTGTTCACCAGAAGAATTAATAAATAAAAAAAAAAAAAAAAAAAAAAAAAAAAAAAACTTGTGTGATGTCAGATGCTAAAACTATAATTTTGTGTAGCCTACTCCTAAGTCATCTGCTGAGAGGGAAGTTCCTACTTGTTGTTTGTCTGTTAATTAATTGGGAAAACAAAAATAAAAAAGATTTCATCCGGTGGCTGGCCTTCTCTCATGCCTCTCCAGGTTTAAGACCTGTGGCCAGCCCAGCGCTTCAGCCCGATCATGGCCCAGGGGAATGTTTATTCGAAATGACTGGTCTCCATCTGGCTGGCTCTACCTGTTCAGCATTCCTCTTTCTCCCCAGGTAGCCTGCAGGTGTGAATGGTCATCCATAGAAATATGCTCTTGCTTGACTGTCTTGAAAATTGAGGCCTGCCCGGCTGGTCTCAGGGCTCCAGGCAGCTCACAGGGGAGGGACCCACTGCACAGTGTCCCTCGAGACTTACACTGCAGCTTCTGGATCCGAGATGCCCGGGCTTTGGCGGGTCCGTGCTTCTCCCAGGATGTTGGTGTCCCTGGATTGACAACTGGCACCTCTTTGATAAGTTTACCTTTTTTTAAAAAAAAAAAATTTATTTATGTCTGTGTTGGGTCTTCGTTTCTGTGCGAGGGCTTTCTCTAGTTGTGGCAAACGGGGGCCACTCTTCATCGCGGTGCACGGGCCTCTCACTATCGCGGCCTCTCTTGTTGCAGAGCACAGGCTCCAGACGCGCAGGCTCAATAGTTGTGGCTCACGGGCCCAGTTGCTCCACGGCATGTGGGATCTTCCCAGACCAGGGCTCAAACCTGTGTCCCCTGCATTGGCAGGCAGATTCTCAACCACTGCACCACCAGGGAAGCCCAAGTTTACCTTTTGAAACCAAGAGGAAGAAGCCTGAAAATGCCCTCCTTTGATTTACTTCTCACCCACCGGCAGGCTGTCAGGACTCTCCCCAGCCCTCCAGTTCGGGTGCCCGGCAACGTGGAGAAACTCTTCTGCACTTGTGGGAACTTGAACCATCTACGATGGTCGTGTCTGAGTTGCAGGCAACGTTCTGAGGCCCCTGGGGCTGCTTTTTCCCTACATGTCGGCCATCACTTTTCTACGTCTGAACTAAAGATGTAACACACAACTATTTCATCCCTAACAGAAAACTCAAGGTTATGAGGCTGCTTGCTAAAAATAGCAAGTTATCATGGCACAGGTACTCAAGAAGGAAGTAAATAAAAGGTCTTGGGAGATTCTTCTGTGGAAATTGGGCTACAAAAGGGGGGGGCTGTCAGTATATAAGGGCCTCCCCCAGCAGAAGGCGGCACCAGACCTCCCTCCCCTCCTGGGTCTCCCTCCTCATCTCTCCCGAGTCCTCTCTCCCGACACCGTGGGCAGCTGTGGCTGTGGAAGGTGTGGTGGCTGCCTCGGCTGGGGTGGCGGCAGCTGAGCCCCGTGCAGATGCTCCCGGGTCGGCTGCTCCCCCTGCTGCTACGGCTACCCTGGGGGCTGCTGCAGCGTCCCCGTGGTCTGCCGCCATCGCCGCACCTGGAGCTGCATCCCGTGTGGCTGCGGCTGTGGAAGGGCTGCTGCCAGCACGAGAGCTGCTGCCAGAAGCAATGCTGCTGCCGGGTAGCCGATGGGCTCTGCCTCTAGGGTAAGAGATGCTGGGAGCTCAGCTCACAGCATTTGGTAAGACTCTCCCCCATCCCTCCGGTCCTCTTCCTCCTGTTCCAGGTACCTTGATGCCTTGGAACTGCTCTTCTGCCCCTTTTAGGCTTAAGTTTCAGGGCTTGTTCTTTCCCTTCAGTGTGGTGTCATGATGACAATTTCTTCTCTCTGTATCTTCAGAACTTAGCATAAGGAGGTATTTATTCTGTCATCTTTGTAATCTTGTCTCCACTTGGAAAAAAAAGATGAAAGACCAGCATACATTACCAACATTAGTGCGTGGGAACACAGCCACTCATGTTAAAAATCTATTTATGTTATAAACGTAACGAAGTAAAATCATGATAGGTAATATTTCGTTTTTTTGAAAACATTACATACAATGGACTTTTTGTTCTTTACTGTTGTACATTTACTAACTTTTTCCCCTTTTCTATGTATTGTAAAAAAAAAAAAAGGAACTCTTTCTTAATTAAAAAATGATCTTTCCTTATTCTAATGTGTCTCTCTGTTCTATGAGATGTATACCATATCTATGAGATGTATACCAGCCCATGGGTGAGGCCAATGGCACAAAAGATCGGGATAGGTTTCAGTTAATGGATGATTGGTCCTCTACTGTCCTATATCTGGTTTTACAATAAAGATAGAAATTTTGGGGGAAATCCCCAACCTTTAGTTGTCAGTATCATTGAGGGAAATTCCTGTGCTCTCCTACAGATGCTTTCGTGACGTCTGTGTCTGCATCTGAGTTCTGGTTTTAAGAGCTGAGAGCCCCAGTGTGGCTGGTCAGAGCTTCACTCTCTCACTCTATGTGTTTTTTACTCACTCATTCAGCCAGCAAATACATACTGTATTAGGTCAGATATTCAGCCAAGCACTAGAGGTCTGAGGCTAAACAATCACTTGCCTTCAAGGAGTCAACATCAGAGAGGGAAATGGAGAGTCAATTACAGCACAGCTTTCTATTTCAGTTTTCTTTGTCTGGTCACCTTTTCTCAGTGACTGATTCTATATCAGCAATTCAAATAGATTTTTGGGTACATTATTGCCACCACTCTGATGAGTACCAATGTAAGAGACACTCAATTCACTTCCTGTATAAGCCAACCAAGGGAATAGTTGACACCTTCCACAGGGCTTTTCATCCAGCCTCCCAGCAACAAATGACACAGTTGACCACTCCCTCCTCCCTGATAACACCACCGCGCCCTTTCTTTTCTCCTTCCTGTTCAGCCTTCTCTGAGGGTCCTTTCCCAGCTTTGGTACCCAAGGCTCAGGACTTTGCCCTCTTCTCCATCATTCTACACCCTCATCTGATCTCTACTCTTTTTTCTTTCCCATAGTACTCACCACTTTCTAACATACCATAACATTCATGACTTTACCATGCTTACCCTTTGTCATTCTCTCTGCCTCACCCCACACCCAACTAGAATGTACAAAGATTCTCACTCTTGTTCACTGACATTTCTCTAGCACCTAGAACAGTGACTGGCACATAGTATGTACACAAGAAATAGCTTCATAATGAACAAATGATTTTTTTTAACTTTTTTAATCATAGAAAATGTCAAACATACACAAAAGTGGAGAACAGTTCAAGAAATTCCTAAGAACCATCACCCAAGACAACAGCTGTTAACACATGGCTCATCCCTTGTCATCTATGACCTCACACATCCCCCTCCCACCACTGGATCATACAGAATGGAGTCCTCACATCATCTCCTCAGAAAATATATTTAGGTTTCTATGAATGAAAGAATTCCTCATCATCTCTCTCTGGCTTAGACTATGGCTAAGAGATATCAGAGAAACACAGCAGTAAACTTCTCAAGGTCCAAGGTGAGGAGGTCTCTCGGGGAGATGTGTAGAGGAAATACATGACACCCTCACCTTTAAGAAAACTTCAGTTTTCCCTGGGAGGGCCCTACAATTTACTCATTGCCACTCCTGTGGTGCATCCTGGTAATTTATAGGCAGACTTCTTAAAAGTCACAGGAAGATGAGAATAGAAAATCTAAGCCAATAGGACTTAGTGACCCAAGATGCCTGGGGAGACTTTTAATCAATTCCATTTTCACTAGGAGCCTTTAGAAACCAAGCAGTGTTCATCTTTGGAGAGAGTTTTCTATTCCCAGCAACAAATAAAGAAAAAAAGTTTAAAAACAAAAATCTATTTTAACCAATGAGAACTTCATAAGGCTTTTTTAAAAATCTCTGCTTAATAAAAAGTATTTAATAAATGGACTATTTGTATTAGAAAATTCTCAAAGCTCCAGAAAACCACCACCTCACCACCTTTAAAAACAAAAACAAAAACAATGGCTATAAACACTGGCTCTGGAGCCAGGATATTCTGACAAAAATCCAGGCTTCTCTATTTACCAGTCTTATTTCCCTCAGCCTCATTTTATTGCAACATGGGAATCATGACTGAGCCTCTCTCATAAAAATTTTGGAATAAACAGATTTATACGAAATGACATATTTATAAGCAGATGATCGACACTGCATTCTGCTCATCTTGCTTTATTTCGTTAGGTATCAACATACTACTTTCAGTTGGTCTTTTCAGGTACAGAGTTCTTTGCCCGCAGACCGCGGATTCCCGCCTCTAGTTCAAAGGTTCTGGAAGCTTGTAAAGAGCCCACACAAAACGTTGGGGCGGGGCCACCGGCTCCGAGAGGGGCCGGCCACGCCCTTGCCCCGCCTCTGGGCCCGCCCCCGCTGCTACCTTTAGAGCTTGGCTTCATCATACCCGACTGCTGAGGGTCCTGGTCCCGGGGGCTTCATATCCCAGGCTGTGAGCAAGTTGGCGAGCAGAAATCCCCTCGTAGGTAAGAATGTTTCCAGGAGGTAAATTAATTGAAGAAATACCTTCATCCCTCGGCCGCCTCGCCACCCCTTCCCCCAGTTTCGGGAGCTTGAGCCGGGCGGGTACCTGCGCTGTAGCAGGAGGGCTCGGACTGGCCTGGGTTATTACATCCCTGGGCCCTTGGAGGACAGCCAGCTGCTTCCTACTGCTACTCCCCCTCGGATCCATAGCTCTGCCATCCACAGTGCTGAGACTCGCCCAAATAGGTTTGGCTAGAATTGCTACTTTCAACCATCTGGAAAAGCAGATTAAATAAAACCTGAATCCTGGTAAAGGTCCAGCATTCCCCATAGTTACATCCATGGTCACAGCTTTTAAGTAAAAAGAAATCTTAGCACACAATTCCAAATCACCATCCAAGAATGTCGAAAAGGTCCTAGTGAGGAAAAGAAAGGGGACTTTCAAGGTAAGAGATCAGGGACCCTATTGAAACTACTTTAACTGAAATTTTAAAATAATACAGTCATATCTCATGATAATATTTCTGGAAATGATACCTAATTCATTAAAAACGTGTAACAATGACTTATCAAGTCCATGTTGCTGCCGTAAATATGCAAAAGGTTTGAGCTCGTGGAGCGCTTAAAATTTGAAAAGCGTGAAGGAAATAATGTTTTCTAAAAATACACAGAAGTGTTTTGCTTGTGCAGGCAACAGAACATATTGGTGTCTCGTAAGGCAAAAGGTATGTCTTCGTTAAGGTACGTGTTTTAAGTAGACCAAAACATAACTTCCAAATACAGACATACTTCCCTTTATTGAGATTTTTAAATACCTTTGCTCACTTCTGTGTCTCTGTGTCACACTTTGGTAATTTTTCACAGTATTTTCAACTTTTTTATTATTATTGTATTTGTTATGGTGATCTGTGACTTTTGATGTTACTACCACCACTTGCTGAAGGCTCAGATGATGGTTAGCATTTTTTAGCAATAAAGTTTTTTTGGGTTTTTTTTGCGGTACGCGGGCCTCTCGCTGTTGTGGCCTCTCCCGTTGCAGAGCACAGGCTCCGGACGCGCAGGCTCAGCGGCCACGGCTCATGGGCCCAGCCGCTCCGCGGCATGTGGGATCTTCCCGGACAGGGGCACGAACCCGTGTCCCCTGCATCGGCAGGCGGACTCCCAACCACTGTGCTACCAGGGAAGCCCAGCATTAAAGTATTTTTAAATCAAGGTATGTAATGGGTTTTTTAGACAACGCTATTGCACACTTAATAGGATATGATATAGTGTACATGTAATTTTTATATGCCCTGGGAAACCAAAAAACTCCTGTGACTCGCTTTATTGCAATATTAGCTTTATTGGGGTGGTCTGGAACCCAACCCACGGTAGCTGGGAAGTACGCTTACATGTTTTTTTTTTCAAACTGTCTTAGTGGTAGCTGAAATGGACAAAAATACTAATTTCTTTCGGCCATTATTGGTTATGGGCCAACAGTGGTTTCTCAAGGTTAGGTAATGGTAAATGCAATTCAAGGCTAAGCATTTAAAGATGAATTGATTTGGGGCTTCCCTTGTGGCACAGTGGTTGAGAGTCTGCCTGCCGATGCAGCGGACACGGGTTCGTGCCCCGGTCTGGGAAGATCCCACATGCTGCAGAGCGGCTGGGCCCGTGAGCCATGGCCGCTGAGCCTGCACGTCCAGAGCCTGTGCTCCGCAACGGGAGAGGCCACAACAGTGAGAGGCCCGTGTACCGCCAAAAAAAAAAGGAAAAAAGATGAATTGATTTGGCTCACTGCCCCTTAGCAGTTTAGGTGAAATTAGCTACTGTGTACCTTTCTGAAATTACTGTTTCTGAACTCTGAGGGCCCAGCTGTGTTCATTCTGGTTGGATATGCAATGCGTGCTTGCATGAGGGAGACGGGAAGGAAGCTGTGTTGAGCGCCTCATATGGGCCAAGAACCAGTTCCTGAAATAACCTTATGGGGTGGGTGTGATTATCCCCATTTTTTAATTAATTAATTTATTTATTTTTGGGTCTTCGTTTCTGTGCGAGGGCTTTCTCTAGTTGCGGCGAGCGGGGGCCACTCTTCATCGCAGTGTGCGGGCCTCTCACTATCGTGGCCTCTCTTGTTGCGGAGCACAGGCTCCAGACGCGCAGGCTCAGTAGTTGTGGCACACGGGCCTAGTTGCTCCACGGCATGTGGGATCTTCCCAGACCAGGGCTCGAACCCGTGTCCCCTACTTTAGCAGGCAGATTCTCAACCACTGCGCCACCAGGGAAGCCCAATTATCCCCATTTTTAAGAGGGGGCTGGAAAAAGTTAAATGCCTGCCATCAGCGGGCGGGGCCGGGAGGAACATGGGCTTCAGACTCTAAACCTATGCTCTTTTCATGGGACCACACTGGCTACCGCAAACACAAACCTAGGGAAAAGAATTAAATTTAAAAAATATGTACAAAATAGATAACTAATGAGAACGTGCTGTATAGCACAGGGAACTCTGCTTCACTTTGCTGTACAGTAGAAACTAGGACAACATTGTAAAACAACTATATCCCAGTAAAAAAATAAATAAATAAACAAGCTTAATGCTGGGTAGTCTGCAGTGAGATGTCAAAAGATCAAAGCTCATTCGGTAATTTAACAACTAGTCGCAAATCATTAAGATTCAGAAGAATAAATTGGCGGTTATTGGCATGGACTGGAGGCACAGTGAATACTTAAGTATTAAAAGATACTTTTCAGAAAGAGATAGTCATGACTCTCATACAGATTGAAAAATAAACACATGTTAAAGGTTTTATTAACTCATTAATGAGGAAACTGGTAAGGCTGTTAGAACCAGATCAAAGGAGAATCCAAAGAATTGGTAACATTTATAGATCAGGAATGTTGAAATGGAGGTAAAACTGGTTTTCCATGGAGGTGAGAAGGCAAGAAGGCTATACCTTCCTTGGACAGCACTCATTGTCATGTCTACAGACAAGAGTTATTTCACATTGCCTATGAGTTACTACAAATACTGTGCAGAGTTGCAAAATAGCTCAGACAATGCCTAGTTTTTCCTTGAAGCACCTTTTCCCTCCACCTCCACCCCACCCCATGCCTTTGACTAATTACCACACTGCATTTCAGTGGTTGGATGTGATGGGGTGACTTCGCCAGGGTGATGGTTTGATAGGCATATTCCTCCAGCTGCACCTAAGACCAGATTGATCTAAGCATAGACATACAGAGAATAAACAATCTGGGAGGGGATGATTAATTCCTCAGCATATGTTTCGTGCAAGTAAAAAAAAGAGTGCCACATATGATAAAATGGAATTCGAAGGGTATAGTTTAAAGGTCACCTGTAACTACTCTTGCTGTGGTTTTGACCAAACGCAGAACTATTCGAGCCTGCATATTGAATATCTGGACCTAATTACCTTTTAAAGTTGTGTGGAGTTTGGAAGTTGTGTGTGTGCTTCATTTCAGTGCTGATTCCGTGGTTTTGGTTTCACTTTGGTTTGGTTTGGGGAAAGGGGGATACCTGAAGGATTATGAGTGGGTGGTGGGTGATATAGGGCTATTTCATAGTTTCCTTAGATTCTAAGTCACTTCATACAAAATTCTAGAGAGAATTTTTACCTCCATTTCAAAACACTCAGAGGGAAGTGTTTAGTTATTTTTACCTCCCTAATCATCTGTGTTTTAGAGAGATCTGAATCTCTTTGTCTGTTTTATTCAATGGCATTCTAAAGAGGGTGGCTACGGAAGAGGGTGGGTTCCAGAGTATGAAGCCATTAGAAGGGGGGGGGTGAGGTTTGGTGCATATAAAGCCATTGCTTCTGACAGCTCCATTCTGAAGGAGGAGGGCTTGAAACGCCGATGAAAGGAAGGGGCATTGTGACAGGGACTCGCAGCTGCTGGCAGCAGGAAGGAGCCGAAGCTGGATCTCAAGGCAGGCAACTGGACTAGGTTCAGGGCACAGAAGGAGCAGGTAACTCTGATTCTATCTGTATTATTTTGAAGGATGTTATATGTGCCCAGACTTACAAAGTTTGTTGGCCTGTCCTAGATTTGATTTATGGGCACTGTTTCCATTCTAATATTCTAGGACAGACCCAGTTTCAAAGATGATGTTCTTTTTTTTGGATTTAGAGGCCTTGCCCCGATGTAGAATTTGGAAAAACCTTAGTTGTTGCACCAATAAGAAAAGTCCAGGGCTTTGGGGAGTCCTACACAGTAAAATGCTGATGGGGGGGAAGGAGGTATATTTCTTTTAACTGAGGTATAATGTATACACAATATAGATTTTAAGTTTGAGTGTTTATAATTGTATACACCCATGTAACTATAGCTTATCAAGATATAAGATGTTTCATCACCCCCAGAAAATTCCCTCATGCCCCTTTACAGACAGTTCCCACCCCACCTGCCCCCAGAGGTGACCACTGTTCTGATTTCTCTCAGTAGTAGAATCATATAAAGGTGTCCTTTTTGTGTCTGGATTCTTTTTAGGCAGCATAATATTTGAGATTTATTTTGTTTTATTCCAAGTATCAATGATTCGTTCTTTTTCTTCAAATTATCTTTATTGAGGTATAGTTTACTTGCGTATAATAAAATGTACATAAAATGCAAATGAATTTTGACAAATGTAAGTTTGTAATCACTGCTACAATCAAGATGTAGAGCATTTTCATCACTCCAGAAAGTTCCCTTGTATTCCACTGCAGTCAGTCCCTCCTTTATCATCTCCTACCCCAGGCAGCCACTGATCTAATTTCTACCACTACAGATTAGTTTTGCTTGTTTTAGGACTTTATATGTATTAATGGAATAATACAGTTTTAAGTCTTGATTCTTAGGGACAGCATAATGTTTTCCACATTCAACCAAATTTTTGCAATAGTTCATTCCTTCCTATTGCTGATTAAATCAGTATTGGTTGCTTAAATATACAGCATTGTTTATTCATTCACCTTTTAATGGACATTTCAGTTGCTTCCCTTTTTTTTCCTTTTGCTATTATGAATACTTGAACTTTCTTGTATAGATTGCCAAAAGGTTTTCCAAAGAGTTGGTACCATTTCACATTCTCACAAGCTACGTGTACAAACCCAGTTACTCTAAATCTTTGTGAACATTTGGTATGCTAGTGTTTTTGTACTTAGACCTTCTAGTGGTCGGGAAGTGTTCTCTGTGGTTTTTCTTTCCAGTTTCTTAATGGTATCTCTTGAAGAGTAAATATGGTTTTTTTGATGAAATTCAGTTTATCACTCGTTTTCTTTTAAGTTGTGTCCTTGCTGTCACTGCAATGAAATATTTGCCAGCCCTTAGGTCACAAAGATATGCTTTCTTCTAGATGGTACTCTATGATACTAGAGTTTATTAATTTGACTAGAGTCAATTTAGTTTTTCTGCAGAGTGAGATAGAGATAAGTAAAATGCATTTTAAATACAATGAAGTCACAGCTAAAATGCAGTAGCTCACTAGAAACTGGTACAGTCACCCTCCAGCCCTGATTTTGCAGCAGAGAACAGTAATTAAGTGATTCCCTGGAGTCACTTCCCCGGCCCTTCCTCCAGCACTGCCTGGCCTTGACTTAAGCAGACTGCAGCTCTTTGATCTGGATGTTTTACTCAAAATCATATTTTCTTCTATTTTAGTAGTAAGTACATTAAAAAGCATAATTAGTTGTTATACTCAATCAGCAAAAAGCAAATGTTTCAGTTTTTGGTGGTTAAATTTTTGATTTGCTTCTAGCTGGTGAGACGCTTGGCCTGGCAGTTTTGAAAACCTAAAAGGGGAGCTTGAGCTTTTTGGAAAATGTAACAAATATTGGTTCTACCTCTGTTTTTACAAAAGCTTTGGGCCTTGGGGCGTGAAACCTTTTGCAAACGTCATCTACTTGCCCCGCTGCCCAAGCCCTTTGGAACTTAGAGGCTGTGAGATTCATAATTATTTTAAATTATCAATCTCCTGCTCTGTTATGTGAGATAGGTGTTCTGACTACAGTGAAGGTTCTGAAAATTATGCCAGCCCACTTGTCGGGTGCTGGTCATCTTGTCAAGCACCCTCTCTGAGATGAATGGAATGATTAGTAAGGAGGGGTGGATAGGAACTGGGTGGAGATTGAGGCTTCTAGATAGTTTCCTTCAAAATTATTAGCATCTCATTGAGTTCTGGCAGCATCTTCTAAACAAGCATGGAAGAGGATATGATAAAATGATTCCTTTCTTCTGACCCAGTCCCTTATACTCCAGGCCCTCTGTTGTGGGAACCATTGCAAAACCGGTTTTGGGGAAGGTCTTGACCCCTGCCTCAGGGAGCCCCGCAGCTCTGAAAACTTTGTCTCTGGGAGCGGAATTCCATCTTCTGGAAGTGGGTGAGGGCATGTGATCAACTAAGGTCCTTTTTAGCTAGGAAATCCACCCAGATCTCAGAGCCAGGAAGCCTACTGGTGTGAGTCAATTTCTACAGTTCTTGCTTTTTAATAGCTGCCTGTCCTATGCCACTGGAAATATGTATTTAGAAATTTGTGGCCATAAGAATTTTTATGTATATATACACAGCCTATGGATTAGGAAATAGGACACTGTCCATGCCTGAAATTTAGATGAAGTCCAAGTTGTCATAGGCCCAATATGGGTCCCTGTGGTATACAGGAATAATACATGAAAATTTTTATGTGCACAAACATGGAAAAGGTTTATTTCACACAATGAGTCTACAAGTTAAGACTAACTGAAGGACATACAGCAAAGTGGAGGGCTCTGGACTCCCTAGTAGAGGAACCAGGAAATGTGCATTCTAGGTTAACCTTGAAACTCACTCAAAATGGGATCCTGGCAACAAAGTCAATATTTTTGTTTGCTTTCCATTAAAAAAAAGTTTTATTTTCCCCATACCATAGAATTATAATAACAAATGAACTGCTTTTGCAGTCAACATAAGAAAAATGGGAGTTTCAGGGATGATATTATAAATTAGGGAAACACTTAGGATTATTCCTAAAGCTATGCACATTCGTATAGAAAACAGTGTTGGCCTGAAACCAGTCGGAAAGATTTAAGGATGTGATTAAAGAACAAAAGAAATGGAAAAAGTCAACAACATAGTAATTGTTGGAATAAAAGAGGAGAGGAAAAATTGAACTCTGATACCAAGACACTAAAAACAGGTAAGAGGCTGCATAGAAAGAAATTTTTCCAAGGCAGATGGAAACAACCAGCCCAACTTGATCATAGTCGAAAGTAAATCTTAATTTTTTTAGGAGATGAAGAAAAGTCTCTGAGCACCTCAAAATGAAGTCAGATTAGAAGGGTATTGTTACGTTAAGAAGGTTACTGTCTCCACATACCTTGAAGAAAGGGAAGCAGCAGTAAAAATGTGGGACCTTCTAGGACTAGATCCAAATTAGAGATTGAGAGATGCTGAAGACTTAACAGTAGAATATGAAGGATCCCTGGTGGGACGGCTGTAGATTTTAAAGAAAAAATATCGGGCTTCCCTGGTGGCGCAGTGGTTGAGAGTCCGCCTGCCGATGCTGGGGACACGGGTTTGTGCCCCGGTCTGGGAAGATCCCATGTGCCGCGGAGCGGCTGGGCCCGTGAGCCATGGCCGCTGGGCCTGCGCGTCCGGAGCCTGTGCTCCGCAACGGGAGAGGCCACAACAG
>NW_006795832.1:2081974-2116424 GCF_000442215.2 Lipotes vexillifer | reverse complement strand
CCCGCGTACTGAAAAAAAAAAAAAAAAGAAAAGAAAAAATATCATTATCCCCCTGCCAGCAAAAAGAGAAAGGAACGCATAGATTCCAAAGTAATTTAGGTGGGTCGCTTCCCATCGCAAAGGTGTTGGTGGTCTTTGGGGGTTCGTTCCAGGTCACGTGGGCTGGCTGGTCACCCCAGTGGTACACATGGCAGTGTACGCCCAGGGCCCGTGTGATATGCCCCCCGTGTGTGCAGATAGCACAGCTGGGTCTGGCCTGCGGGGTAGGAGATGCAGGGAGACTGCAACCTGCCTGGGGCCACTGTGGCTCTGGAGTGACGCAGAGGATAAAGCTCAGGGCTCACCTGCTCCAACTGCTGTGTCAGCTGGAGTTCACCCTCTGAAGAGTGCTCCAGGGCATCCCAGGCCACCAAGGAAGTCTCTTTGGTAGATGTAGATCAGTTCTCTGCTGATTCATACAGCCTCTCATGTTACTTGCGCTGTCTTCACTGTAGATTTCGAGTCACCGTAGCCAGATAGGCTGACTTTTGTTTGGAGACTGTCCTTTTTTTTTTTTTTTTTTTTTCTCCTTTAATCTATTGCTCACACAGTGTCCTTGTACCTTTTTTAAAACAGTGACGGAGCATGTGAGTAATATGTGAGAATTACTGCCACAGGAGCAGCTTTGGAAAGGATTATCTTATTTGGAAAATACAGAAAGGGGAAAGAAAAACATCTTCTTTCAGAAGTGCCAACTCAGAAAATCAACCTGATTCATGTCCTCAGGTTAGATTCAATGAAGCAAAGGGAAGCTTAGAGTACTCTTTAGGAGGAGGATAATTTTATGGGGTTCAAGTGGAATGATAAGTGGTCAAGTAGCAAAAAAAACAGCCTGTTCCAGAATGGTACGTTGCCCTGAAGGCTGTGGTCCTTCCAGATAGAATAGGTGTTCTATGATGATGTAAACAGGTGTGCTTATGAGGGATGTCATTCAATATTTAGTCTTATTCTTTCCTCTGAAACTTCTAACCCACTGGCTGTATCCACAGCAATATAATGTACAGTGTGGTTTTATATATACATAGATATATCATAATTCACTTAAACATTATGTCTTTGCTGAGTCTGTATAATGTATATATATATACAGTTGACCCTAGAACAACATGGTTTTGAGTTGCACAGGTCTGCTTATTTACAGACTTTTTTCAATAGTAAATACTCCAGTAGCACCCAACCTGGTTGGTTGAATCCGCGGATCCAGAATCACGGATAGGGTGAAACTGCGGACACAGAAGGCCGACTATAAGTTATACTTGGATTTTCAACGGCAAGGAAAGTAGGCACCCCTGACAGCCCCCCGTGTGGTTTAAGGGTCAACTGTATTGATATATTCCAAACGGAAGTTTTGGGAAAAACAGGCATACTCTGCAGTGCGCTTTGATATTTAATGTTTTTCTGAAACATTTTTTTTTAATCCTGTTGGCAACCCACTAAAATTTTTTGATACTGACAATCTGAAAAACACTATTCTAAAATAAATTTTAATTGGAATTTTGAGGATATAGCCAGGCACTCTCAACACAGTGTAAGAGGAAAGATTACTGAACTTGTAATTAGAAAAACTGAGTCCAAGTTCAGGTTTTAATGTTGGTTAAATGTGAAAACCGGCACAAATCTTATTGCCTCTGGCCCTCAGTTTCCTTATATATAAAACAAGGACAATACCACCTCCTCTATCTACTTCACAAAATTGTCAAAGAAAAATTAAAATAATTTGCAGCCATTGTGGAAAACAGTATAGAGATTCCTTAAAAACTAAAAATAGAGCTACCACATGATCCGGCAATTTCACTCCCGGGTATATATCCGGAAAAAATGAAAACGCTAATTCGAAATGACACCTGCATCCCAGTATTCATAGCACCACTATTTATAACAGCCAAGACATGGAAGCAACCCAAGTATCCAGCAACAGACAATTGGATTAAGATGTGGTATGGGACTTCCCTGGTGGCACAGTGGTTAAGAATCTGCCTGCCAATGCAGGGGATACTTGTTCGAGCCCTGGTCCGGGAAGATCCCACGTGCCGTGGAGCAACTAAGCCTGTGCGCCACAACTACTGAGCCTGCTCTCTATAGCCCGCGAGCCACATCTAATGAGCCTGCGCACCACAACTACTGAAGCCCACACGCCTAGAGCCCGTGCTCCACAACGAGAAGCCACTGCAATGAGAAGCCCGCGCACCACAACGAAGAGTAGCCCCCCCCTTGCTACAACTAGAGAAAGCCCGCGTGCAGCAACGAAGCCCAATGCAGCCAGAAAGGAAGGAAGGAAGGATAAGTTAACGTGTTAAAAAAAAAAAGATGTGGTATGTATATACACAATGGAATACTACTCAGAATGAAATACTACCATTTGCAGCCACATGGATGGACCTAGAGAATATTATGCTTAGTGAAATAAATCAGACAGAGAAAGACAAATACTATATGATATCACTTATATGTGGAATCTAAAAAATAATACAAATGAATGTATATACAAAACAGAAACACACTTGGACATAGAAAATGAGCTTGTTTTTACCCAAAGAGAGAGGGGAGGCAAAAGGGACAAATTAGGAGTATGGGATTAACAGATACAAACTACTATAGGTAAAACAGATAAGCATCAAGGACCTACCGTATAGCACAGGGAACTGTTTTCAATATCTTGTAATAACCTATGATGGAAAAGAATCTGAAAAAAAAAAATATATATATATATATAAACTTAATCACTTTGTTGTACACCTGAAACTAACACAATATTGTAAATCAGCTATACTTCCATTTAAAATTTTAAAATAATTTTCCAAATGTAAAAATTGTAGAAAGAAATTGCATAAGTAATTGATTATCATTAGTCATGATGACAGAAAGAGCAGCATCTCCTCAATAAGATAAAAACAAGAGATGATGACTAGTACACTTCCAAGCATTGTGAGGCCAGTAGCCTCAGGCTTCTCCACTAAGAGAGAGAGGATTTGGGCGGGACCCAGGTTGTTCGGTTGGAATCCTAGAGCCCATATTGACAGCGCTTTTTGGGGTAGCTGGCAAGAAAATGAGAAGAAGAAAATGTCGAGATGGTGGGCATGGTGCCACGGAAGTAGGAGGCATCTACCCCTCAGGAAAAAGTAAGATAAACTTGGAGCCAACAGACCCAACCCTGAACTCAGATTTAACCTTTTTTAGCTGAGTGGCCATGAGCTCTGGGGAGGTTCAGTTCCCACATCTGAGAAATTGGGGGCCATATATATATATATAAAATCTATAACATAGTTGTTTTATATAATTATTTGTCTCTAATCCTTAGAACAATCCTAATTTTATGTAAATTTCATATATATAATATATTGTATACAGATCTTCCTTGACTTACAAGGGTTAGGGTTAGGCCCCAATAAACCCATCAGAAGGTGAAAATATCCTAAGTCAACAATACATTTAATGCACCTGACCTACCAAACATCACCGCTTAGCCTCACCTACCTTAAACGTGCTCAGAACACTTACATTAGTCTACAGTTGGGCAAAATCATCTACTACAAAGCCTGTTTTATACTAAAGTATTGAATGTCTCATGTAATGTACGGAATACTGTACTGAAAGTGAAAGGCAGAATGGTTGTCAGGGTCCAGAAAGGTGGTAAGTGTGTCGGTTGTTCACCCTGATCACCTGGCTGAGTGGAGGCTGCCGCTGCCCAGCATGACGAGAGGGGATGGGACAGACCACGTGTCACTAGCCTGGGAAGGATCAAAATTCAGAGTGCAAAGTACACTGTCTACTGAAGGCCTGTCACTTTCGCACCATCATAGAGTCAAAATATCCTAAGTTGAACCATTGATAAGTTGGGCATTACTGTATTATATAATATATAATTATAATTAATCATATATCATATTATATATAAATGTATTTTATATGTAATATGTAAATATCTATATTTTATGTAATATATAAACTATTATATATAACATAAATATATAAATTTATAAATATATAAATTATATTTATATATAATATAAATATATTATAAATATATAATATAATTTGATATAACAAATATATAATAAAATATACTAACATATTATAATTTAACATAATATATATAAATGTATAATAAAAATATGTATACATATTTAAATATATATTAATCGCTGTGGTGACTGAAGGAGCCAGAGCCATGGTGCTTTGTTCAGGGCTGAACACAGACACTGTCGGATGAGCAGTTTAGGTTGGATGGGACAGAACAGGTCATAGATGGATTGCTGTGTGCGCGTCAAGGGGATAGTGGGTGGGGCAGGATTGGAGCGTCTTATCTGAAACGTCGGAATCCCCTGAGGATTCTTCCACCCGTCCTGGACTCTCCAGGGCCTAGAGGTCCAGCAGAGAATTTGGGGGTAATAGGTGTATGTGTAGGTGTGGGAAAGCTCCCTGGATGGTTTCCGCCACCTCCCCCACCACACTGTGGCGTGGAGCTGCTCAGCCCAGTGAATGGATAAGGGAGGAGGGGTTCTTGGGCCTCTGGCATCAGACTCACTCAGCGCCTATAAATGCAGATGCCTAGGCCTCACTGTGTCTACTGAATCACACTTTAGGGCTGGAGTCCCAGAAGCCGTATTTTCACCAAACCCCCGGTGATGATGATGCGAGTCAAGTTCACAGTTGTAGTGACTGGCCAGGGTTGAGAAGGGCTATGCAGTGAGGCAAGTGCTTGACGAGGAGACCCTGGGCAGGGGGTGGGGGGAGGGAGAAGAACCTCCAGACATCAGCAGCCCAGAGTCTCAGAGCCTCCCAGGGGGCAGCAGGCAGCGGGCGGGGACAGGGGCCGTGGCCCTGGAGGCTGAAGAATCGCCAGCAGGTGAGACAGGGTCTCAGAAAGGGTGTAGGAGCTCCTGCTGCAGCTAAACCAGGAGACTCCAGCTGCTCTACTAAGCCCTCCTCGGTTAAAGGACTTCTGCGCGTGTTCGCTTAGATGCCTTCTCTCATTTTCTCTGGCAGAAAAACTAGCTTTGGAGCATGTGTCTGTTTCTGTGGGAAGGGGCTGGAAAAGAAGAGAAGGAAGCCCAGCATCCTCCGGCCCATGCATGACGCCCCCACCCAGATATTTCTCAGTTGTTTTCAGCTAAACCCAGACACCCTCCCTCATTTTCTCCTCATTAAGCCCGAATCACTGTGGGGCCTGCCACGTGGAGAGAGCCAAGGGAGGGAAAATGACATGTTTGAGCAGCAGCTCTGTGCCCAGCAAGGCGCCAAGTCCCTTCCAGGTATCAAAGCCCTTGGTACCCACAAAAAGCCCACACACGCAGGTAGCATTGTTATCCCACTTTACAGACGAGCAACTGAATGCAAGGTGCTTGTACAGTTGAAAACCTCCTTGGCTTTTACCTGATGCTACTAGGAAGGGCCCTCAGGAAATCCAGACAGAGCTTTCCTGCTTCTCAGAGGTTCATCCCCTTCCTTCTACGAGACTTACTGTGTGGAGAGCTCTTCTAGGCACAGGGATAGAGCAATGACCCAAACAGACAAAAGGCTCTTCCCTCCTGCTTACATATACTGTCTTTCTCTACTTGACCTTCCCAACTAAATCCAATGGTGCAGCACTATTAGAACAGTTGTGTCTATGGCCCTGGCACGCTGAACGCACCCCATCTCACCTGATGTCAGAAGATAAGCAGGGTCGGGCCTGGTTGATATCAATACTTGGATGGGAGGACAGTTATCAGATGGAAAGATAGATGAGCCAGGGGTCTCTTCGCAGCCCAGGGGCCACGGGCATAGTTCTAGGTCTCTGAGATGCACAGAGAGAACAATGACTTGTGGAGTTAGTGCACAATCCATGGTCAGCAGATGGAGAGAATGTTCTAGATGTAGAGTCAGCTGATGTCACCCCATGTCACTACCCTTTGAGAGATGGCCAAGCCTCAGTAATTGCCTACCCAGGATAGCCCTTTCTATAAGAACATTACTCACAAACCCTGGTAACAACTCAGGAAGAAGATAAATCCCGTGCATTCTAGGCTGAGGCAGGAGGTAGAGGACTGTCAAATCCAATATGCTCTTGGCAAGAAGTTCACATTGTCACATTGCGCACATTGTTGTAATCCACTTCCATGTCCATATCCTTCCCCTGATCTCTGTGCAGCCTCATCAAGGGTTTTGTTGACAGAAACAAACTCATTTAACTTAAGAGAGGAACGACGCAGCTGTCTGGGACCACCTTGTGAATGGGCCCGGTCGGGGGCAGGCCAGTGGTGTGACTCAGCAGGTCCCCCACCTCCTCAGCCCCTAGCAGAGCTCCCACCCCACCTTGTTCTTCTGGAGTGAGCATCGTCTCCCCTCTCTCTGGCCCACTTTCAACCTGTAATTGCCCCTGGCAGCTCTGGGTATTAAGCCATACCCTTCAGCATGAATGTGTTCATAAAAACACTTCCCTCACTGTGGGGAGAGGATGTCATTAGATTAATAACAGCAGCCAAGGAGGAAGGCCACCAGAATGAGGCCAAGTGGAGCAGGTGACAGGACCCTGGAGCTGGGAGCCAGGAAGACCTGGATTCAAATCTTGACCATGTGGTTTGAAGCCAGTTGTTGGACATCTTGGATCTCCCATATCCTCACCTGGGAATTTGGGAAATTATTGTGTTATAGTTATTATGAGGATTTAGTTAGATTAGATACAGAAAAGCATCATACAGCAGGTTAGTTTCTTTCCTAGGACTTAGAGAACTTAACCACGCGCAAGACCACCAAAAAATGTGTCCCCTTTACAAAGTAAAGCTTGATCCCAAATATGAAGGCATGAGAGTGAGTTTTCCCGTTGCACATTGTAATCCGCATGAAAAAGCAAGATGTTTTCAAACGTGGCCACCGTAAAATAAGGACTTTGTTGTTCTTGTTTTTCTGTTCAGTGATAAATGAAATCCTCTACTGGAGTTTTTGTCTGAAATGTGAAGTTCAAGCATTTTTATTTCTGGCTTAGGAAAAAAGTGTGAACTGTTAATGAGCTACCTGCCCCACTGAATGGTGTGAAACTTCAGACTTAGAGATGAGATGGGCCCAGTCAAAAAGAAAAGCGGAATAACAGTCTAAGACGTGACACCTTCTATTCCCAGCCCAGAGTTAGCACCAGGATGGAAAAGGGGGGGAAATATGGAAAAGATGGCAAGTCAGAGCTTTATCCAGTTTAATTTTTTAACTGAAGAATTATAAATTCTCAGATCACAGACACCTAACAAAAATAACTTGGAGGTCTATTATGTGTCAAGCACAATACTAAGCAAGGGAGAGCCTGATGGAGGGAAAAGGTGTAAATAAATACATTCAGTGTATTAAGATTTCTGAGTCAGAAGTTTCCATGCAAAATAAAGTGTGCAGACAGAAGAAGCCTTGAGCAACTCAGTCTCTGTTCTGTTGGTTTTGACCTCCTAGAAGGTCATGTCCAGACAGGCCTCGTTTTATTGCACTTGACTTTATTGCCCTTCACAGATACTGCAGTTTTTACAAATTGAAGGTTTTTGTCAACTCTGCCTGGAGCAAATCTATCAACACCACTTTTTCAACAGCGTTTGCTCACTTCGTGTCTCTGTGTCACATTTCAGTAATTCTCACAATGTTTCAAACTTTTTCATTTTTATTATGTTTGTCATGGTGACCTGTGACTAGTGATCTTGGATGTTAACATTGCAAAAAGATTACGAGTCGCTGAAGGCTCAAATGACAGTTAGCATTTTTTAGCAATAAGTATTTTTTAAGGAAGGTACGCACATAGCTTTGGTAGACATGATGCTGTTTCACACTTAATAGACTACAGTACAGTGTAAACATAATTTTCATATGCAGTGGGAAACCAAAAAATGTGTGCTATTTGCTTTATTGTAATATTTGCTTTGTTGCAGTGGTCTGGAACCAAACCGGCAGTAACTCTGAGGTATGCCTGTACACCAGTAATTCACTAGGCAATGTTTTACTTACTTTTAAACATCCACTGGCCCATTCTTTACCAATTATTAGTAGCTAGTTATTACCATGTTTATGACGGAGAGCACTAAAGAAGTGGGACTCTTCCCCAGCAATAATGAGTAAGAAGTTTGTTGGCAAAGGAGGGTTGACTGATTCTCCTAAGGAATATTTGAAAGCAGTTATTCATCACTCACCTTTTCAGGTCAGCTTCAGATGGATGAAACTTTGTCCTTTCATTAAACATTTAGAAATGAGCTTTTCATGACATCCAGGATGCCAGAAAGAATAAACATCAGTTAATTTTTGTTTTGTTTCCATTTGATCAGCCATGAGTTGTTTCCAAACTTCAGCGAGCCATTCCTGGATTTATCCCACTGTGATTCTCTGCCTGTTTGGATTTTTCTCCATGATGAGACCCTCAGAACCCTTCCTTATGCTGTATTTATCTGGGCCAGATAAAAACCTGACCAGTGAAGAGGTGAGTTAATATACATACATATCTTGATGTGGTTTAATCTTACAGGACTCAAACAAGGACCTAGAGTGAGGTTTTCATTCAACTGGAAATAAGATTAACACACTGACCTCAATGAATCCCATCTTCATAGTATGTGTTATTTTATAGAACTGTTTAAACTACTCTTTCCTCCTCACACTTGCAAAAATGGGAAACCAAAACACATTGCATGCGTAATAAATATTTTCACTTTTGTAGACTTCTAACATTAGGCTTAATGCATGGGAACATGTCAAGTCTTCATTGATTCTATTATACTAATCCTAATTCTATCATACTAATCCTAAAATAAAATCAATGATGCCAGGCACAGGATCTAGTCCTAATAAACTTTTAGCCTGCTGGGGTATAAGCAGAATCCGTTTAAAAATTGTAGCATTTCTTTAGGACAATAACTCCATTTTGAAAAACTATCAGCAGGTGAGACATTAACAGCTTTATCTCCCAGCTTTATCTTTCCCAGAAGTCCCAATTCTCTTACTCAAAGGATCCACCTCTTTTTTTTTTTTTTTTTTATGACAAGTGCAACAAGGAAGTGCACTGACCCAGTCGGAGAATTACCCTGGGCTGGTTTTATAGTCTCCAGCCATAGCTAAGGAAACACTGCAGAGTGTGTGGCTTCACCTGAAAGGCTCACTGATGCTGCTTTATTTGGTGATAAGGTAGTATGGACGGAAGGGCAAGTTTATTCTACTGTAGTGTAAAATCACTTAGGGGCAACTCTGTTTCAAAGTTTCCCAGATGGAAGCATGTCACTATTAAGACAAAGCAAACAACAGATAGACATCCAGAATCAACCAGTGAGCCCCAGGGGTCTGCTTCCTTGACCACTATGGACCAACTGGACCTCAAAGGTGCAGCCCAGTTACATTAGCCTTTCAAATCACTGAACATTCCCCTGTCATTGAAACAGGAACCCACTGAGGTTGCTGGAGAAAGCAGGGGGGCACAGAACAAAGTCTAATGCAGCTGACCTGCACCTGTACCCATCATGCCCCAAAGATCAACAGCTTCTTCTGTCCTTTCTGTGAATGAACCTTGAGGTGCCATGCATTTCTGACTAAATCCATGAGATGACCCATATTAAACTGAGGCCAGAATTGAGTAAGCAGAGACAAATCTGTAGAATTGGAGGGAAACGGAGTTGGGAGCCCAGCAAATTTGGCCAGGAAGGAGAAGAAATGCATTGCTTGTTCCCACACCATAATTCTGCAAGATGATTTACTCTGTGCCGTCTTCATATGGGTGTTCATCCAGACTTGCAAAGCTGAGATTTTTGTCATAATGATGAATCACATAAAGGTAAAGGTTGCTGGATTATTCTAACACTGTAGCTGCTTTATCTAGTGTTGTTATCTCTGAACAAGAAGAGAATAGTATTTTTTAATAGCCTGAAAAGCCCACAAGTGTCTGTTGAACAATTTTTAACTAGTTTACAGGCACACCTCAGAGATATTGCAGGTTTGGTTCCAGACCGCCACAATAAAGTGAACATTGCAATAAAGCAATCACACAAATTTTTTTTTACTTTCCCAGTACATAAAACAGTTATGGGGCTTCCCTGGTGGCGCAGTGGTTGAGAGTCCGCCTGCCGATGCAGGGGACACGAGTTTGTGCCCCGGTCCGGGAAGATCCCACGTGCCATGGAGCGGCTGGGCCGGTGAGCATTGGCCGCTGAGCCTGCGCGTCCGGAGCCTGTGCTCTGCAACGGGAGAGGCCACAGCAGTGAGAGGCCCGTGTACCGCAAAAAAAAAAAAAAAACAGTTCTGTTTTCACTATACTATAGTCTATTAAGTGTGCAATAGCATTATGTCTAAAAAAAGTATATACCTTAATTGAAAAATATTTTATTGCTAAAAAAGCACCAAAACAATTACAATAGTAACATCAAAGATTACTGATCATAGATCACCATAGCAAATATAATAATAATGAAAAAGCTTGACATATTACAAGAATTACCAAAATGTGACAAAGACATGAAGTGAGCAAATGCTATTGGAAAAATGGTGTCAATAGACTTGCTCAGTGCAGGTTGCCACAGACCTTTAATCTGTGAAAAACAAAACAAAACAAAACACGGTATCTGCAAAGCACAATAAAATGAGGTATGCCTGGGCTCTAGTGTACATACTATTATAAATTTAATATAGCTCAGATTGCACATTAAGCCAATATATTCTTCTACTGAGATGCATGTAAGTATATGAAGTGGGTTTTTTTGGGTGGTAGGGGGGAGCTCTCCTTTCCTACTGGGTTCCTTGAAAATCAGTTTTCTATTGTGCTTTCTCATAATATGAAGAATACCCTATTTGATTGGATGCAGAGTTTTGTATCGGGCAAACGACATGTACCTTAGTAATACACGAATCTGAGAAAGGTAACCCTCCTCACTTCCTGGTGCTTCATGGTCACAGGATCCATTTTTCAACTCTGCAGATCACAAATGAGATCTTGCCCGTGTGGACATACTCATATCTGGTGCTGCTGTTCCCGGTGTTTATCCTCACCGATTATGTCCGCTACAAGCCAGTCATCAACCTACAAGGGATTAGCTTCATCATTACCTGGCTGCTGCTCTTGTTTGGCCAAGGAGTGAAGACCATGCAGGTTGTAGAGTTCTTCTATGGGATGGCCACTGCCACCGAGGTGGCCTACTATGCCTACATTTACAGCATGGTCAACCCAGAGCATTATCAGAAAGTGAGTGGCTACTGCAGGAGTGCCACGCTGGTGGCCTACACGGCAGCCTCAGTGCTGGCCCAACTCTTGGTATCCCTGGCCAGCCTATCGTACTTTTACCTCAACGTCATATCCTTGGCCTCTGTTTCCATGGCCTTCCTTTTCTCACTTTTCCTACCAATGCCTAAGAAGAGCATGTTTTTTCATGCAAAACCCAGCAAAGAAGCTCCTCCAAATCCAGCAGGAAAGGATGCTGTCTTAGAGGAACCTCAAAAGGATCATGAACCAAGTGGACAAGGAGTAGTCACTGTTTCAGGGAACCCATATGATGGCCATTGGAGCAGCCCAAAGCCAGAAAGTGTAGCTTTGAGAGTTTTTGTGCAGTGGTTACAAGATTTGAAGGAGTGTTACTCCTCAAAACATCTTTTTTACTGGTCCCTATGGTGGGCTTTTTCCACAGCAGGTTTTAACCAGGTTTTGAACTATGTTCAAGTCCTGTGGGATTACAAGGCACCAGGCCAGAGTTCTGTAATATATAATGGAGCAGTAGAAGCTATTGCAACCTTTGGAGGTAAGTAAACTTTGATCTTCCTTTGATGGGCTACCCCCGACTAAGTTCATTTCTCCAGTTGCTAAATTCTCCATTGTGGTAAATTAGGTCTGTTCAGAAGGTATATTAATCTTTTCCAGGAATAGAAGGCAGTGGGGCAAAAAGAGGGACATGACATTTCTATTTAATGTGTTGCAGTTACTGGTAACTCAAGAGCTTGGAATTCAGCACCAAAGTGACTACATTCTAGTCAGATTCCTAAGATTCCATTTCATCATCAAGAAAAGTGTTAATAATGCCCCCTGTTCTTTCAGGATTGTTTTTAATATCAAAGAGAAAATAGGCATCTTGTATATAAAAATGATGTTTTTATTATTTTAGAAAATGAACTGAACTATTAAGACTTCCAAATTATCACTGGAAGGGTTTTTGTTAATAAAGAACAAAAGATGGGCTAGTGCCCATCTTTAAGCAATTCCAGGCTCTACACCACAAATTTTCAAAATTAGCTTTCTTATGAGATTTAAATCAGAAGTGGAAGATGTTATGTGAGTCAGGATTCTAATATCAGAGGAAAATCTGCCTTTGAAGTTCCCTCTACAATAAATATTTATATCCTGGTTAATGGAAACTTAAATTCAACTAAGACTTTGAAGGTATTTTTCTAGGAAGTAGGAGATTTCCACACCCTCTTTTACATAAATTTTCAGAAACCTCATGTGGTGTCTGTTTTATTACTGTCTCCCTTTTAGGAGATTTCAGTTTAAGTGTGACAACTGAAAGAATAGAAATTAAAGAGAGTAGCCAAAGGAAAACATGCTTGAGAAATGGATAAATCCCCATTTAGGTGGATCACACTATTTTCATGAATTGGGAAAGCAATATGTTTATCTTTCAGAATTACCTGAGACCTGAGTTCTTAAGAGAACGTGTTGATGTTTCCCATGGGCAAAGTCAATATGTTGGAACTTCCTTAATGTTTCTTCTTTAGGGGCCCTGGCTGCCTTTGCAGTGGGTTATGTGAAAGTCAACTGGGATCTTCTGGGAGAGTTGGCTCTGGCCATCTTCTCGGTTGTCAATGCAGGCTCTCTATTTCTCATGCATTACACGACCGACATATGGGCATGTTACGCTGGCTATTTGTTATTCAAGACCAGCTATATGCTTCTTATCACCATAGCAGTGTAAGTATTACTAAGCATTTCTTCCCAGTCCTAAAACTAAACCATATTCTCTTTTCTGTATTCCTATAATTCTTTTGAGAACTTTGGAAGGATTTTAATCAATTGCAATATTAAATGTTGCCTACTTCATATTAAATTAGGCAC
Organism: Lipotes vexillifer; assembly: GCF_000442215.2. NCBI lineage: Eukaryota > Metazoa > Chordata > Mammalia > Artiodactyla > Lipotidae > Lipotes > Lipotes vexillifer. The sequence goes on along the minus strand of NW_006795832.1, from coordinate 2,103,364 downwards.
AATTTAGCCATCTTTTCATTTAATTGCTCACCGAATATTGCTAATATTAATCAGCAAGGAAAACAAGTTCTGTAAGTTCATAAACCAAAGGCAATGATACATTGTCAGGTTGTGATTTTATTTCAAACAGTTTGCCAGTTTGCACGGTGTAATGCAATTTGATTTTGAATGATTACGTCTAGATTACACCTCTGATTTCACTTGGTTGCTTGAGTAATTCCAGGCATATACTTTTGTATGAAACAAAATATTTTCAGCAAGGTGGATACTGAAAAAAGTACATGCAAAGATTACAAGAAACTATGAATCCCAGAGATCATTTTTTTAATGATTAAAAACATTTGGTTCTATATATAAGTGCAGAGAAAGCTGACTATAGGATATATGCTTTGGTATTAACCAAAAGAGATAAGAAACATTTGAATTTCAAATCACATGAAAGTAGAGCCAAAAGCTTTATAAAGTTTTGAGTTTTAGTCTGTGAAAAATGCTTGATAAGTAATTGACAAAACACGGAAATGTGGACCCTGAGAAAAGATCATGAAACAAAGGAAAGAGATGAAACTTGAGGCAAGTTCATTTTTTTCACCAAAGGGTATCGGTTTAATGTATCAAACTCATGTGTCTTGAGTTTTTTTTAAGGTGAGTATTTTGTTAAGGTAAGATGACATTGTTTCTTTTTACTTTAAGAATATTCAGAACCCAAAGCCTTTTACCTGCATTCCAAGGAAGAACTATAAATAACATATATCTGCCAGTCTTTCAAAAGTGCTTTGTAATAAGATTTCAATATCTATATAATTATAACAAATAGGTTTCTTATGAGATTTAAACCAGAAGTGGAAGATGATTCCAATTCCAATTCCAATTCCAATTCTGGCCTCAGTTTAATATGGGTCATCTCAAAGGAAGAACATTTAGGTTTAATTTCTGGAACCATTAAATTGGATAGGAGGAATTTTGCCATATTTCCTTTAAGTATATTTTAATTCAGCCTTTAAGTATATATTTTTTCCTTGTTCTGCCCGTTTGTCTATACTGGAGGAGATTTAGACAAAAAGTGCTGTTAACAAGACACTGCTTTCTCTTCATTTTCTTTTAAAGATAAGAATCCCATGTATGTTCTCGTTAAAAATCTTATTCTATGTTGAATGACAGATTTCAGATCGCAGTTAATCTGAGTGTGGAACGCTACGCCCTGGTGTTTGGAATCAACACCTTCATTGCCCTGGTGATTCAGACTATTATAACCGTGATCGTAGTAGATCAGGGAGGATTGGGGCTGCCAATCAGCATTCAGGTAAGCTGCGGTACTTTCATTTTCCTATTCACACAGTTGGGGGGGGGGGCGGGTAGAATAACTTGGTCATCTCAAAGGGCTTTTTCAACCTTACCACTGGCAGTGTTGAATTTCTTGGCTAGGCAAATTTTAAAATAAACCATGCCTTAAGACTTCCCTGGCAGTCCAGTGGTTAAGACTTCACCTTCCAATGCAGGGGGTGTAGGTTTGATCCCTGGTCAGGGTGGTCAGGGAGATAGGAACCCACATGCCTCACGGCCAAAAAACCAAAACGTAAAACAGAAGCAATATTGTAACAAATTCAAAAAAGACTAAAAATGGTCCACATCAAAAAAAATAAACGTAAATAAAATAAAATGAGCCATGCCTTTAACTATCAACTGTAAAACCAAGTAGGTTTTGAGCAGTAATCACTATAGGTTAGCATTTGCCTTTGGTCCCTAAAACCCTATCAGGTAACACTCTTGCCTTCATGTCCCCCTTATGACTCCTCCTTCCCCCATGGTCCAGTACCACAATATACTAAGATACAACTGGGAAGGGGTATGTGGCTGTAGAGTTCACTTCCCTTTTAAGTCTCTCAGAGTACTGAGAGACTTAAAATTAGTCCAATTTCACATTTTACATGTGGATCTGAAAAAAAGGGGATAAGGCAGGTAAAAAGTAACCTCAGTGTCAAAAACTCATTCCTGGAGACATTACATATAGCATTGCGCTATCCTCCAAACATAGACACGTAAATCAGTGGGATTTAGTGTTTTTTTTCACTGTTGGTGGCATGTGCTAGAATTTGAATCCAAGCAACCCTGACTCCAGAGCCCATACTCTTAGTTACTGCATTGCTTACCCTTTCATGCCTGGTTGTTCTAAGAAGGGAAAAGAGAGTATTGTGCAAATCTAAAAGATCCATATTAAGATCCTGATTCTCGGTTACCCCATTATCCAAGTAAATCAACAGCATCACTATGTATTATCAATAACATAGATAGTCATATTTCATGTGTGTCTAATTAACTCTGTTTTTCTCTAGTTTTTAGTTTATGGGAGTTATTTTGCAGTCATTGCTGGCATTTTCCTAATGCGAAGCATATTCATTATCTACTCAACCAAATGCCGAAAGACAGTGCAGAGCTCTGCTACAAGTCAGAATCCATATGGGCCACACCCAGAAGAACCAAAGAACAACTAATGAACAAGGCTCTAACCTCTGTCAACCACTACAGCCTCTGAGCAAGGACTCTGCTGGTCACAAAGTCACAGAGTGCCATAAATTGACACACTTCACAAGTCTGGATTCCAGTGAACCTTTTCAAAGCCAGGAAAGTTCAGCTTTGGACCAGATATCTATGTACCCAGCTGAACTGGATGCAGCTGTTCAGGTATACCATCTCAATTAAACAGCCTATGTTGGGGAACCCCAGTGAATAAAAATGACTGGAAAATTCTGGTTTTGATTGCTTGCAAGGATATGCAAGTGGCATGGAAACAAACCATGAGAAAACTCCAACCATCCTAGAGTTTGATATTCCTCATTTGTGAGCAGAAATACTAACTGAAGTGACCCTCTTGCTTGGCTTAGATATTTGTTTTATTTTACCCAAAACAGGCAACAAAATGGATATTTTTTGTCACATGAGCCATTGTCCTTCTTCCATTAAGTATATTTCTTTAAAACTTACAGTTCCTTGAGAGAATTATAGGACTTGGTCCCATTTCTAAGGAATCCTTTTGTCTCCTGATAACACAGTATTATTCACAAGCTATTATTTGAAAATATCACCACTTAATTTTTTAATCATTACTCCTCACTTTGGGCTCTACTGAGCTTCGTCGTTGAAACTCTACCTCAGGAATAACTCCAGACACTCCTGTGTGGCCACAGAATGACACTCATGCCAATTCCCAGTGGCCCCAGGAGAGACGATGAGCTTTCTTCTATCATGACCCCAGACAAATGTTTTAATGTCATGCCAGTGTGATGTCTGCCTAAAACAGAAAAACTTAAGTAGAAATTTTCAGGGATTTCTAGAAGTATTCATAAATAAGGAAACACTGATGGGGGAAAACACCTAATTTTTAGATGACAGAGATTGTGCTAAATAAAATAAATTGGTGCAAAAACATTAGAGAGCCTTTCTGATTTTTTGGTGAATTGTGCTGAAAATTGCCTGAGTTTATCTGTCATTTGAAACTTCAACAAAAATTTCATTGAACAGTCTGCCACTGGGAATAATGAATGCTGATTCAAGATTTGTGTTTCAAATAGACTTTTCTCCAAATCTCAAAATTCAATCTCTGGACAAAAAATTAAAATTCAGTCCAAAAGCCAATACAGTGGAGAAAACTAATAACTAATTACATCAAAAGCAAGAAAAGAATGACCACTGTTATCCTTCTTGGTTATTGTCCTGAAGATATTAGCCAACACAGTTAGACAAGAAAAAAAAAAAAAGAAAAATCAAAAGTTGGAAGGGAAGAGGCAAAACCATCACAATTCCAGAGGCTACAAGTATGCACCCAAGGGTCTCAACTAAAAACTGAGTTAGTAATATAGAAAGTAAGTAAATAGAAATCAAAAGTTTTCATGATACAACAACCATTTAGAAGATATATGGGAGTAAAAGACCACATTTATAGTAGAATAAAAACAAAATACCTAAGATTACATTTAATCTATTTACTCATTTAATAAATGTGTAAGACATATATAAATGTGCCTGAAGACCTTGTGGAGATTATGAAATAACACCTAAACATATGGAAAAGCCTACCTTGTTCTTGGTTAGGAAGAAAAAAATATATAAACACATCAGTCTTCTTAAATAAATTTATATGTTAAATCCTATCCCAGAGAAAAAAAAATACTTTAACTAGTAAAGGTGATTCTAACTTTATTTTGAAATTAACAAAGAAGAATGAGGAAAATGTTTTTTAAGTGGAAAAATGAGATTAAATTATTTGCGGAGAATAAAATCCTACTCTAAATGCTTAATTACAGTAACATAATCAGCATGAAGAAACAGTCCAATGCAACAGAGTAGGAAGTTCTGAAATAGTCCCTAATTCATATGGGATTTTAGACTATGATAAAGATAGCATTTCATACAAGAAGGAAAAGATTGAATATTTAATAAGATTGGAACAATTTTTTTCAAAGGAAAAATTAAGTTGGACCCAAGAGTGCTAGAATAACCATCAGTGTGTGATGTGTATCAATATTCAGATGTGAAAAATGAAACTACAATAGTACCAGGAGGAAACATGCAAAAATTATAACTTCAAACCTGTCTAAAGTAACAGAAAACCTAGAAGTCATAAAAAAGTGAATTGACAGCATAAAACTAAACTTATGTATGGAAGAAAAAGCAATATAAGCAAAGCCAAAAGACAAGTGATAATCTGGAAGAAATACTGCAACTCATCAAAGCTACTTTCCCTAATTTATATAGAACCAACACAAGTTGATAAGAAAAAAGGTCAAAACCCTGTTGGAAAGATGGGCAAAGGATGTGAACAGGGAATTCAGAGAAAGGGCTCAGACATGTGAAAAAATGCTCATAAGAGAAATGTGTACAAAAACTACAATGAAGAAGATGGATTCAAGATGCCAATGTGGGAAGACATGGAATTAGCATCTCCCCACAACTAGGGTGCCTGCCGGCCGCTGGTGGGGGTCTCTAACACCCAAAGAGATGGGAGGAATCCCAGACTGAACTGGTAGGACATAGCGGGACTGAGCGGGGAGGAGAAGTGGAGACCAGACAGGATCAGTGCCCCTCAGGCGGGGGAGATCAGGAGAGGCAGGAGGCAGGGACTCTCCAGGAAGAGTGGGAGAGGAGCGGAGGGTGATCACCTGGCCCACTCGGGCCGGGGAGCCTGCTGAGCTCCCAAGCCGGTTCCTCCCCACTCCAAAGCCCCATCCAGGCCACCTGGGTCCTGGGGACATAGGAGGGAGGCCAAGGGGAGAACAGGAGAGGCAAGTGGGAAGCACCCTCCGGGACGAGCGGGAGAGGAGCAGATGACAATTACCCTGCCCACTCAGGCCCAGGGAGTCTCCTGAGCTCCCAGGCCAGTCCCCTGCAATCTAAAGCCCCTTCCAGGTCACGTGGGTCCTGACGTCATAGGAGGGAGGCCAGGGAGATCAGGAGAGGCAGGCGGGAGGGACCCTCCGAGACCCCAGACTGGAGGAGCAGGAGAGGAGAGGAGGGCATTTGCCCTGCCCTCTCAAGCCCAGGAAGCCTGCTGGGCTCCCATGTGAGGTCCCCTGGGGGGGCACACCTGGACCCCTTCTGTTCTTTGAGCCTAAGCCCCAACCCCCACAGCCCCCAGGGCCTTTTCCAGCCCTGTGGGTCCTGAGCATTGGCCCCACCCACCACCCAAACCTCACCCTTGCTTAGTCCCCGCCCTCCACAGCCAAGGCCTTCCCCCCACCATTTTTCTTTTCTCTTCCCTCCTTCTCTTTTGGACTGTTGTGGTACTGATGTACCTTCCAGTTGTTGATTCATGTATTTTTTATTTTTACATTCTTTCTAACATATCTGTTAGTTTCATAGTCTAAATTTATTTTTTATTTTGTTATTCTTTCTTTTTTTTTTTTTTTTTTGCCACCCCACATGGCTTGCAAGTCCTTGGTTCACAAGCCCAGGGTCAGGCAGAAGCTCCTGCAGTGGGAGCTCAAGTCCAAACCACTGGACTAATAGAGAACCTCAGACCCCAGGGAATATTCATCAGAGTGAGGTCTCACAGAGGTCCTCATCTCAGCACCAAGACCCAGCTCTACCCAATAGCCTACAAACTCCAGTGTTGGAAGCCTCAGGCCAAACAACCAGTAAGACAGGAACATAATCTTACTCAAAAAAAAAAAAAAAAAAAAAGAGACAGCAAAAAAATATGTAACAGATGAAGGAGGAAGGTAAAAACCTACAAGACCAAATAAATGAAGAGGAAATATGCAATCTACCTAAAAAATAATTCAGAGAAATGATAATAAATATGATCCAGAATCTCAGAAATAGAATGGAAGCACAGATTGAGAAAATACTAGAAATGTTTAACGAAGATCTAGAAGAACTAAAGAACAAACAGAGATGAACAACACAATAACTGAAAAATACACTAGAAGGAATCAGTAACAGAATAACTGAGGCAGAAGAATGAATAAGTGAGCTGGAAGACAAAATGGTATAAATAGCTGCCAAGGAGCAGAATAAAGATAAAAGAATGAAGAGAATTGAAGACAATCTCAGAGACCTCTGGGACAACACTAAACACGCCAACATTCGAATTATAGGGGTCCCAGAAGAAGAAGAGAAAAAGAAAGGGTCTGAGAAAATATCTGAAGAGATTATAGTTGAGAACTTCCCTAACATGGGAAAGGAAATAGTCACCCAAGTCCAGGAAGCAGAGAGAGTCCCATACAGGATAAACCCTAAGCAAAACACACCAAGACACATATTAATCAAAATAACAAAAATTAAATTCAAAGAAAAAATATTAAAAGCAGCAAGGGAAAAACAAAAAATAACATACAAAGGAATCCCCATAAGGTTATCAGCTGATTTTTCAGTGGAAACTCTGAAAAATCCAAGGAGGGACACTACATAATGATCAGAGGATCAATCCAAGAAGAAGATATAACAATTATAAATGTTTATGCACCCAACATAGGAGCACCTCAATACATAAGGCAAATGCTAACAACCATGAAAGGAGAAATCAACAGTAACACAAAAATAGAAGGGGACTTTAACACCCCACTTACAGCAATGGACAGATCATCCAAACAGAAAATAAATAAGGAAACACAAGCTTTAAATGACACAATAGACGAGATAGATCTAATTGATATTTATAGAACATTCTACCCCAAAGTGGCAGAATACACTTTCTTCTCAAGTGCACATGGAACATTCTTCAGGATACATCAAATCTTGGGTCACAAATCATGCCTCAGAAATTTAAGAAAATTGAAATTGTATCAAACATCTCTTCTGACCACAACACTATGAGACTGGAAATCAATTACAGGAAAAAAAATTGTAAAAGACACAAATACATGGAGGCTAAACAGTGCACTACTAAATAACCAATAGATCACTGAGGAAATCGAAGAAGAAATTTAAAAATACATAGAAACAAATGATAACGAAAACATGACGAACCAAAGCCTATGGGATGTAGCAAAAGCAGTTCTAAGAGGGAAGTTTATAGCAAGTCAATCTCACCTCAAGAAACAAGAAAAATCTCAAATAAACACTCTAACCCTACACTTAAAACCACTAGAGAAAGAAGAACAAAGGAAACCCAAAGTCAGTAGAAGGCAAGAAATCATAAAGATCAGATCAGAAATAAATGAAATAGAAATGAAGAAAACACTAACAAAGATCAATAAAACTAAAAGCTGGTTCTTGGAGAAGATAAACAAAATTGATAAACCCTTAGCCAGACTCATCAAGAAAAAAAGAGAGAGGACACAAATCAATAAAATTAGAGGGGCTTCCCTGGTGGCTCAGTGGTTGAGAGTCCGCCTGCCGATGCAGGGGACATGGGTTTGTGCCCCGGTCTGGGAGGATCCCACATGCCGCAGAGCGGCTGGGCCTGTGAGCCATGGCTGCTGAGCCTGCACGTCCAGAGCCTGTGCTCTGCAACGGGAGAGACCACAGCAGTGAGAGGCCCACATATCACAAAAAAAAAATAAAATAAAATTAGAAATGAAAAAAGGAGAAATCACAGCTGACACTGCAGAAATACCAAGGATTATAAGAGACTACTACAAACTATATGCCAGGAAAATGGACAAGCACAAAGAAATGGACAAATTCTTGGAAAGGAACAATTTTCCAAGACTGAACCAGGAAGAATTAGAAAATATAAACAAACCTATCACAAGTAATGAAATTGAAACCATAATTATAACTCTTCCAACAAACAAAAGTCCATGACCAGATGGCTTCACAGGCAAATTCTATCAAAAATTTAGAGAAGAGCTAACACCGATCCTTCTCAAACTCTTCCAAAAAATTGCAGAGGGAGAAACATTCCCAAATTCATTCTACAAAGCCCCCATCACCCTAATACCAAAACCAGAAAAAGGTATCACAAAAAAAAGAAAATTATAGACCAATATCACTGATGAAAATAGTTGCAAAAATCCTGAACAAAATACTAGCAAACAGAATCCAACAGCACTTTGAAAGGATCATACACCATGATCAAGTGGGATTTATCCCAAGGATGCAAGGATTCTTCAGTATATGCAAATCAATCAAAGTGATACACCACATTAACAAATTAAGGAATAAAAACCATATTATCATGTCAGTAGATGCAGAAAAAGCTCTTGACAAAATTCAACACCTATTTATGACAAAAACTCTCCAGATAATGGGCATAGAGGGAACCTACCTCAACATAATAAAGGCCATATATGACAAACCCACAGCAAGCATCATGCTCAATGGTGAAAAACTGAAAGCATTTCCACTAAGATCAGGAACAAGACAAAGATGTCCACTCTCGCCACTCTTATTCAACATAGTTTTGGAAGTTTTAGCCATAGCAATCAGAGAAGAAAAAGAAATAAAGGAATACAAATTGGAAGAGAAGTAAAACTGTCACTGTTTGGTGATGACATGATACTATACATAGAAAATCCTAAAGATACCACCAGAAAGCTACTAGAACTAATCAATGAATTTGGTAAGGTTGCAGAATACAAAATTAATGCACAGAAACCTCTGGCATTCCTATACACCACCAACAAAAAATCAGAAAGAGAAATTAAGGAAACACTCCCATTTACCACTGCAACAAAAAGAATAAGATACCTAGGAATAAACCTGCCTAAGGATGTGAAAGACTTGTACTCCGAAAACTATAAAACTGATGAAAGAAATCAAAGATGACATAAACAGTTGGAGAAGTATACCATGCTTCTGGATTGGAAGAATGAACATTGTGAAAATGACTATAGTATCCAAAGCAATCTACAGATTCAAGGCAATCCCTATCAAACTACCAATGGCATTCTTCACAGAATTAGAATAAAAAATCTTACAATTCGTATGGAAACACAAAAGATCCTGAATCGCCAAAGCAATCTTGAGAAAGAAAAACGGAGTTGGAGGAATCACACTCCCTGACTTCGAACTATGCCACAAAGCTACTGTAATCAAGACAGTATGGTACTGGCACAAAAACAGAAATATAGACCAATGGTACAGGATAGAATGCCCAGAGATAAACCCACGTACATATGGGCACCTAATTTATAACAAAGGAGGCAAGAACATACAATGGAGAAAAGACAGCTTCTTCAATAAGTGGTGCTGGGAAAACTGGACAGCTACTTGTAAAAGTATGAAATTAGAACACTCCCTAACACCATACACAAAAATAAACTCCAAGTGGATTAAGACTTAAATGTAAGACCAGACACTACAAAACTTTTAGAGGAAAACATAGGAAAAACACTCTGACATAAGCCACAGCAAGATCTTTTTTGACCCACCTTCTAGAGTAACAGAAATAAAAACAAAAATAAACAAATGGGACTTAATTAAACTTAAAAGCTTTTGCACAGCAAAGGAAACCATAAACAAAACAAAAAGACCACCCTCAGAATGGGAGAAAATATTTGCAAATGAAACAACAGACAAAGGATCAATCTCCAAAATATACAAACAGCTCATGGAGCTCAATATCAAAAAAACAAACAATCCAGTTAATAAATGGGCAGAAGACCTAAATAGACATTTCACCAAGCAAGACATACAGATGACCAAGAGGAACATGAAAAGATGCTCAACATCACTAATTATTAGAGAAATGCAAATCAAAACTACAATGAGGTATCACCTCATGCTGGTCAGAATGGCCATTATCAAAAAAGCTAGAAACAATAAATGCTGGAAAGGGTGTGGTGAAAAAGGAACCCTCCTGCACTGTTGGTGGGAATGTAAATTGACACAGCCACTATGGAGAACAGTATGGAGGTTCCTTAAAAAACTAAAAATAGAACTACCATATGACACAGCAATCCCACTACTGGGCATATACCCTGAGAAAACCATAATTCAAAAAGAGTCATGTACCCCAATGTTCAATGCAGCACTATTTACAACAGCCAGGACATGGAAGCAACCTAAGTGTCCATCAACAGATGAATGGATAAAGAAGATGTGATACATATATACAATGGAATGTTACTCAGCCATAAAAAGAAACAAAATTGAGTTATTTGTAGTGAGGTGGATGGGCCTAAAGTCTGTCATACAGAGTGAAGTCAGAAAGAGAAAAACAAATACCTTATGCTAATGTATATATATGTAATCTAAAAAACAAACAAACAAAAAGAATGGTACTAATGAACCTAGTTGCAGGGCAGTAATAAAGTGGGAAACATAGAGAATGGACTTGATGACATGGGGTGGGTGGGCGAAGCTGGGGTGACGTGAGAGTAGCATTGACATATATACACTACGGAATGTAAAATAGTTGGCTGGCGGAAAGCAGCAGCATAGCACAGGGAGATCAGCTCAGTGCTTTGCGATGACCTAGAGGGGTGGGATAAGGAGGATGGGAGGGAGGCTCAAGAGAGAGGGGATATGAGGACATGTGTATGCATATGCCTGATTTGCTTTGTTGTGCAACAGAAACTAATATGGTATTGTGAAGCAATTATACTCCAATAAAGATTTAAAAAAAAAACCTGTAGGGCTTCCCTGGTGGCGCAGTGGTTGAGAGTCCACCTGCTGATGCAGGGGACACAGGTTCGTGCCCTGGTCTGGGAAGATCCCACATGCCACGGAGCAGCTAGGCCCATGAGCCATGGCCACTGAGCCTGCACGTCCGGAGCCTGTGCTCCACAACGGGAGAGGCCACAACAGTGAGAGGCCTGTGTATTGCAAATAAAATTTTAAAAAATAAAATTAAAAAAACCCAACTGTAATGTATAAAAAAAAAAATGTGTGATGACAAAATTTGTTCTCTCGGAATGGGTCAACAGTCAGTCTCGAAGATTCTTGGTGGAAGTGTACATTAATTTCATTGCTACAAGGGAAAATTCAGCATTCTTAAGATTAGAAATGTGTATGTCTTTCCACCTAAAGATTTCTCTGATAGAAATATATACTTCTGTCATACTTGCATGCCTGAGAATTGATTTGTTTAAAAGATTTTTCATTACAGTAAAGTTTCTAAACACAAAGGATTAGAAACTATTCAAATTTCATTAAATGGGGACAGGGAAGATGTATTATGGGACACCAGTATATTCACTTGTAATAATATTAACTAGATAAAAAAATGAGGAATATCTTTTCATAGAGATAAAGGGCTCTAAAATATATTATTATTATTAAGTAAATAATAATTTATTATTATTATTAAGTGGAGAGAAGTCAAATGCCAAAATAATAATGAATGCAATAGCTCATAATTTGTGTAAAAGTAAGGAGAAAATATCTATACTGGCTTATATACATATACAAGTTTTCTGGAAGTACCAAAAAAAAAAAAACCAAACACCTAATAATAATAATTCCCTGCTGTGGGGTAATGGGAAACAGAGGGAGATGTCGTCTCATCATGGCTTTTGATGTTCGCACCATATAAATTACCCACCCCCAAATTAAAATATTAATTTTCAAAAACACGTTTAAAGTCTTGGGAAATAAATTAACACTGGAGAATAAGGAGCTAGTTTTTTATATGTAACCATTCTGATGTTTTTACATTTTTGGCAATATGCATGGAAAAGTAAATGTGCATTTATAATTAAAAGGAACAAACACAGAAGAAAAACATCAAATATTTTTTAAATAAAAATTTTTATTTGGTATCTCATTAAAGAGAAAGAGTATTACTCCTTTGAATTAAAACATAGGTTTGCTTTGTAAGGTGTAGGGTTTTGTGACTGGTAAGAACACCTTATGGAGAAATATTTTAAATGTTTTGTACATAGAATGACTCAGAAACAACAACAGAAACAGAACTCATAGACAAATAACAGAAATAAGGGGATAGAAATGGCAAGACAATAGCCATTTCTGAGAAGAAAAAAATAAGGTGATGGTTCTAGCTTGTTTGGACTTGCCCTTTGCCTATATTTAGGCCTTGACATAGGTGAAATCTGTAGATCTGGTTGAGAAAGTTGTCACTGGAGGCATGTGATGCACTTTTGACAGATAAGCAGGGTCACAGGGCCTTTAGGGAAGAGGTACACAAGGTAGCAGGAGCTGAATTATCTTACGGAATCATCCAGCTCATGAGATGGCAAAACGGCGTGTGGCTGGGAGGCCTGGACCCCAGAGGCCCTGTGCGTGCATTGCTGTCTCTGCATGTGGGTCACTCAAATTCTTCAAGAAGATGGAAATCTGTTGTTGCCATATCAGAATAAAAGCAGAATTCCTGAGGGTCAGTTTTCATGTTTGATTAGGAAATTTAGGCAGGAGCTATGTGATGACTGGAAACAATAGTAATAGGACTAGAGCAGGTAAGAGTAATAGACATAGTGTGCACACAGAGAGATAGAAGTACCAAGCTGGAAGGCTGCAAAACACCCATCAGACAGAACATTCAGAACTGTGATCCCTTTGGCTGGGTTTACAGCTCTGTAATGGCCATTTCCTGTTTGTTTGTTTGGAACGTTTTTCAAATTAGAAGGTTTAAGACCATCATTTTGAAAGAGAGGAACACAGAGTTCAAAAACCAGAGATATTGTCCGAAAGAGTAAGTCCCAGGAGGTCCAGGTGACAGCAAGCGGGAAGAGGAAGGGAAGTCTCCTTAACTGCAGAGAACAGCTTCCAGCATCTCTTACCCCAGAAGCAGGGCCGGGCCAGGCCACCTAGCAGCAGCATTGCTTCTGGCAGCAGCTCTTCTGCTGGCAACAACCCTTCCCAAACCCGCAGCCGTACGAGTTGCAGCTACAGCAGTGGCGATGGTGGCAGCAGGCCACAGGGACGCTTCAGGGAGAAGAAAAGAAAGAAAAATGGCGGTAGAAGGAATGAGTGGACGTGCATCGTACCTTCTCCCTGGGGTACTCTGTTCACCTCGAGAGAGTAATGCTGAGTGTCCCCTGGCACTGAGGAAGTACGAGGAGGGGAGCTGGTTGTGCCAGCTTCTGAGGTTGCCAGGGGTCCTGAAGTTGGGCAGGAGTAAAATGATCCCGGAAGTAAGGACTTCAGGGCAGACATCCAGGATTATGATCAAATGGGAGATACAGCCCATCCTGCAGGCTTTCAGCAGCACCAGAGAGAGCCCACTTGGGGCTGTGTCATCAAGGAAGGACCACTGGGTCTTGACTGGGGCCAGAGAACAGGTTTTACTCATATGTAGGCCACTTATCTTTATTCCATCATCATAACCACAGACTATACCTAAATCTCCCTATCGTCCTATAAATGTACACCATGGGTTGGCAAGGTGACTTAGGCGAGGAAATGTGTATTACTCAGAGCAAATCATTACCACCTCTAGACACACAATTGAAAGTACATATCCTTCTGACAATAATATGGCAATGTCATTCATCCTGTCATCCATATCTGATGTGTTGACTTGCAAACACAAAGATGATCATGGATGGACAAAATAGAATTAAAGAAATTATAAAAATAACTTGTGCAATTGAAATCTTATTTTGTATCGGAACCAAGTTTCCCTTTGAATTTTGAATTCTATGAGAGTCATCATCTCTCTGGTTTCTCCCACTACAGTCTTAAAATGTAAGCCTTAAAAAAATGTAAACCTTAATTAAGATTACAGGGGAATCTGAAGAAAAAGTGCTAGATGTTTGATCGGTTTCCCAAAATGGGTAAGAGCCTGTCCATGCCCTCAAGATATTGAATGAAGAAGAAAATATATTTATTTACAGAGAGGTACTGTAAAGATACTTGTCTGTCACACAGAGTCTTTTATCTTTCTTAGTGATAAATGAATGAGTGGTATTTCTTATAATCAATGATATCTTGGGTTCAATGACGTATATAAATATAAGAAGGTTAATATATGTATAAAGAAATAAAAGATGCCAATATAAATATGACAAAGGAACACAAGGTTATCAACAATTACCAAATACATTAACAAAAGAAGCAAATTTCTAGAATGTCTAGAAATGAAAAATAACTGACTTTTAAAACCCAATAGAAAGGTTAAACAGATCATTGGACACAGCTGAAGAGAAAACCAGAGACAGAAAACACAGCTTAATAAATTACTTACAATTCAGCACAGAGAGGCATAAAGATTAAAAATATGAAGGTGAAAAGACTTAGATGAAAGAGTGAAGATTTATCACAGTGGTCCCCAAGCAGAGATACTGAGTTTTAGGGGTATTTGGGTATGTCTGAAGGCACTTTCATCACAATAATAACATTTAGTGCCTGGGAACCAAGAATGTAAAGTGTCCTATAATGCAAGGAACAGTCTCACACAATAAAGAATCTCCTATCCAAATTTACAATAGTACTTTTGTTAAGAAACATTAGTTTAATAAATATCTAACTGAAGTTGGAGAAGGCTTAATATTCAAAGGTAGTGGCTGGTCATTTTCCAAAGTGATGTAAGATACCAATCCTCAAATTCAAGTATCTCAACAAATACCAAGTTGGAGAAAATCAAAGAAATCCACACTTTCACATAGTGAAACTGAAGAACACACAAAAATAAAATCTAAACATAGCCAGTTAAAAAAAAAAAAAGGGAAAATTACCTACAAAGAAATGATTACTAAATCAAAGGCAGATATCTCAACACAATGAAAGTCAGGAAACAGTAGAAGATAAAAGTCAACCAAGAATTGTATCCAAAAGAAACTCCCTTTCAAGTGCTTTTACCACAAGGAAGAAGGATGGTCCCTCTACTGGACAGAATTCATTTGCACGTTCACAGATGAGAATTATTTCCTGTTGCTTTTAGTTATCTACAATATACAGCTCTGTGAAATAGCCCACGTGGCAGTGAAAGGCTAGACTCAGGTAACTGGAAGGCATGTGCTCTACAGCAGCGGTCCCCAACCTTTCTGGCACCAGGGACCGGTTTTGTGGAAGACAATTTTTTCACGGAGCATGGAGGTGGGGGGATGGTTCAGGCGGTAACACGAGCGATGGGGAGCCATGGGGAGCGATGGGGAGCGGCAGATGAAGCTTCGCTCTCTCGCTCGTCCGCCGCTCACCTCCTGCTGTGCGGCCCGGTTCCTAACAGGCTGTGGACCGGTACCAGTCTGCGGCCCGGGGGTTGGGGACCCCTGCTCTAGAGTCTAGATAATGTCTAGTTCTCCACGATGCACAAATTCTTCCCTATATATCAAAACACCTCATATTCAACTGAAAAGTAAAAAAGCCAGATAAAAGCAACAACATTCTAACCCCACCATTCCGTGTCCCTTTGCTTTGCAGAGGCTGGAAAAACATCACGGGGGGACGGGGTGGGGTGGGGGTAGTATTCTGGTGGCAGTGACTCTGGGCGGAAAGCTACCCTGGAAATCTTTTCTAAATCTGAGGTTCTAGGACTTTAGGCCGCTGAACACAAAATTCCAAAGAAATTCTGAATTAGGTTTCTTTGATCATATCAGTCTGGGGAAAATCGTGGTTTATGCTTTTTTGCCCAGCTACCCATATTTCCAGAAAGAACTGGACCCAAGAATTGAATTTTTGTGTGACTTTACAAAAGAAGTTGTCTTCAGCCGGGTGTGTGCATCAGTGCTCAGACTATGCCCTTACAGTTTAGCAGTGAAGGGGGGGTGGCTATGGGCGTCTCAGAAGCTGGACAATCATGGATACTGGGAGCAGGAGAAGCAGAAATAAGAACTCATCCAGAAAGGAATCAAAACAGGCAGAATTGAGAAAAGGTAACTCCATCCATTTGCCAACCTCCTGTCTTCCTTGACGAGAGAAGAGGGAATCGGGTGATTTGATATGGTATTCTGATGGAGCTTCAGGGGGATTTGTTTTATTTGTGCAGTCAACCTGCCCAGCTTCCCATCCCTGTGCACTGAATGACTTGGGGAAAGATACTTAACATTTTTTTTTTTTTTTTTCTTGCGTTATGCGGGCCTCTCACTGTTGCGGCCTCTCCCATTTGCGGAGCACAGGCTCCGGACGCGCAGGCCCAGCGGCCATGGCTCACGGGCCCAGCCGCTCCACGGCACGTGGGATCCTCCCGAAACGGGGCACGAACCCGCGTCCCCTGCATCGGCAGGCGGACCCCCAAGCACTGCGCCACCAGGGAAGCCCGATACTTAACATTTTTGTAACTCAGTTTTCTCACCTACAAAATGGGGACAAGAATGATCTTACATCATAAGATTGCTGTGAGGGGGGCTTCCCTGGTGGCACAGCAGTTAAGAATCCGCCTGCCAATGCAAGGGACACGGGTTCAAGCCCTGGTCCGGGAAGATCCCACATGCTGCAGAGCAACCAAGCCTGTGTGCCACAACTACTGAGCCTGCGCTCTAGAGCCCGCGAACCACAACTACTGAGCCCGCGTGCCACAGCTACTGAAGCCTGCACACCTAGAGCTGGTGCTCTGCAACAAGAGGAGCCACGACAATGAGAAGCCCGCACACCGCAACGAAGACCCAACACAACCATAAATAAATAAATAAATAAATTTATTAAAAAAAAAGATTGCTGTGAGGATTAAATGAGTTAAGACATACATGTCATGTACCCAAGAGGGCCCAGGACACAGTAAGCCCTGGGTAAGTCTTGGCTAATATTACTGTTAATGATTATTTCTCTAAATGTGAGATGTTCAGGCATACATGTTTTCTCAAGCTACCCAAGTTTTGACTCAGAGACCACATTGTTAGCATTTTTCTAGGACAGTCAAAGTTTCAAATATCTCACTGTACTGAGTAATTACGTAGCAGAGCAGTAGTTTGGGTTTTGGAAACTATTGTCACTGCACTAATGGGAAAATTAGAGGTCTTGAAAGGAGACGGTCTGCTTGAGGTTGAAAATACTGAATTGCCCTGGAGAAGATCCCATCGAAAGTAAGATCCCATCGAAAGTAAGACCTTTTATGTACTAGTAATAAATGGAGTGCTTGATATGAACCAGTCATTGTTCTAGGTCCTGTGTTAATCAGAACCACCTTCCATTTTCCTATTTTCAGCAGAGAAATGGAAATCAAACAGGTCTCTTCTCTTCCCTTAGCATTCTCTTCTGCTTCAGCTGGACCAGATTAGATCTTGGCGCAGATTAGGACATCATATGATGGCTTTATCTAAATGGATGGGGGATTTTCCTTGCTTTAACACTAGGAGTAAATTAGAAATTTACTTTATTTGAATGTATATGAAATTCAACTAAATCCTTAAATTTCCATTTTTAGGTATTCAATTTTTGTAGTCCCTACCCCCAGCCCCCAATCTATAACTTTATTGTCAGAGTTAATTCTGGGGACAGTATAAGGAAATAATGGGTTATGAAGAAGGGTGTAAAAAATGGTTGCAGAATAAGGTGGGAGTTTGGGGCAATGAAAATCAATCATTTACAAATTTCTTATCCCCAGCTTAGCTCCTCTAGATCTTTGGAATTAAAAAGGAGGGGAGGAGTGAAAAAATATTGGGGCATTTGGCTGTGTCCACTTCACAGACACTATTATTAGAGGTACTGCGTTTGAGTTTCTCTCCCAGGATGACCCAGAAAGATAAAGGATGAATCTTGAAGGGCAAGGGGAGGCTAAAATTCCCCAAAGCAAATTCTTAAGTGTATTTGGCGGAATATGCATCCCACATCCTGTTCCCTTCTACTTTGCACAAATTGGAATCTTGGCAACACTGCTGTTCCTTGTTTTCTTCATGAATGTCATTTCTCTTTCAGATCTTTCAAAATGATTACAGTCGATCCTTCGTATCTGAGGGTTTCACATCACAGATTCAACCAACCTCAGAGCGAAAATATTCGAAAAAAATTCCAAAAAGAAAAAAAAAAAAAAGATCCCACATGCCATGTGGTGAGGCCAAAAAAAAAATTCCAAAAAGTTCCAAAAAGCAAAACCTGAATTTGCCACTCCTTGGTCACTATTTATATAGCATTTACATTGTATTAGATATATAAGTACTCTAGAGATGATTTAAAGCATACAGGAGGATGTTTGTAGGTTCTATGCAAAAGTTATGCCATTTTATATAGGGAATTGGGCATCTGTGGATTTTGGTATCCAAGGGGGTCCTGGAATCAGTTCCCTACAGATATCAAGGGATGGCTGTATAAAGCCAGCTGACCAAACCTAAGAATGTTTGTGGGCTTCAAGGCCATTATATAAAATCCATAGTGCTGACAGGCAAACATCTAAGCCTGTGAGCTATACCCACGTTCAGACAAAGGAATGCTGGCCTGGAGCCAATGCAAATGTCTTAAAGGAGGTGATTCAAAAACAGGTTGTGGGTTTCCCTAGTGGCGCAGTGGTTGAGAGTCTGCCTGCCGACGCAGGGGACGCGCGTTCGTGGGTTCGTGCCCCGGTCCGGGAAGATCCCACATGCCGCAGAGCGGCTGGGCCCGTGAGCCATGGCCGCTGAGCCAGCGAGTCCGGAGCCTGTGCTCCGCCGGGGGGAGAAGCCACCGCAGTGGGAGGCCTGCGTATCGCAAAAAAAAAAGAAAGAAAGAAAGAAAGAAGAAAAGAACAGGTTGTAAGTGTTATAACAGGAAAAATGAGGCAGCACACTAATAATTGCAGTAAAAGGAGGTAGATGTCTAAATTTTAATCCTAAAAGACCAAAATGCTTTTGCGATCCTGGAAGGAAGACTTTATCAAAGAAAATGGTTGAGGAAAAAACACAACCAACTTTGGAGATAGGAATTAATAAAATGTCAAAGAGAAAAAGGACAAGTGTGCAGACTTCTAAAAGTTCAACCCAATTAAATGTTCCAGGAAGAAAACTGTGACTTTAGAAAAGCCCTATGGCATAAGATTAACATATGAAGCTAGTGAAATAGTAAGAACGGGACTGTTCCTCTGGTCACTAACAAAATTAGGTGCTGAGAAAAACCAAAAACTTAACTTCTTCAAGAAGTTGTTGATATAATAGTAGTAATTTATTTTTAATACAAGGAAAAATCAATTCTCTCCAACACAACTGCAGACATTTCATTAATCTGTGGTAATGGAACTCTGACGTATTGCTCAATAAAGATTTGTGGCAAGTGTTATCCCATCTGCCCTATAGATGGGAACTTTGAGATTGTGACTGATTGCGGCTGGCCTTTGTGTTCCAACGGAGCAGAGTACAGAACTCCACATTCACCTTGTTAATTCTGGTTTTTTGTTTTTTTTTTTTTGGCTAACACTCTCCCTTTGTGGAAAGCCTTCTCTTCCAAGACCACAAAGGTAAGCCCAGACAAGCTTGACTTAATCTGCTGGAAGAGGCAGCTGATGAAAAACATCTTTCTAGTTTTTGCTTCAGACATTGGTTTCACCAAATATCAAACCACTCTTGCTTGATCTTAATACGGTAAAATATAGTACAGAAAAATTATTCATTCCAGAGGGAAGAAAAACTGTTACATCAGAACAGAGAGGGCAATAGCAAAATAGCAATTTGTATGAATTCTTATTTCTACTCCTCATTGGGTTTGTTATGGAGAAGGTCTTTACATGAGTCAAACAATGATTTAAATGTCATTGATCTTGTAATTTGCCATAGGTTGGAGAGGGTCCGCAACATATACTCAAAATTATATACCATTAGGTGCAATAATAAAGGCAAAATATTTTCGAAGCAACCTCCAAAACTCTGTTAGTAGCACTGGCAGCAGACTGGAACAGGGGTCCTGGGGGAAGGGAAGAAAAGGGGTCTTCCCCCTTCCTGCAACCCCAGGCCTCACAGACACAGGCGGCTCTCAGTGTAAATGCTCCTTCCCTTTCATCTGAACTTTCAATTTAGGAACCTTTCCAGATGGTAATTAACTGTCTTACCACTAAATGCCTGACAACTGGTAGATGTCACCAGCAGTATAGTCAAGTATCACTTTGGTATAAGGAACAGCTTTGGGGGATGGGGTGTTTAAACTAGTCAAAGAAGATCCTCTATAAATGTCCACTGAAATAATCTCAAGAACGCATGCTCCACGTCTTATCAGTTGGGGTGATACATGAACATTTATGATACTCATCATTTTAGATGACAATCTTAAATTGGGAACTCATCCCAGGTTCAATCTCTAGGAGTAGACAGCAAGGACAGAGGAAGTAAACAAGCTTGTGTATCAGCCTGAAAGGAATAAGAGAAAGAAACTGAGATCATCATGTCCTAACCCAGTAGGAAAAAAAAAAAAAAAAAAGAGTTCAGGCTTTACATCCTTACAGAACCGGATTCTAAAATTCTATGACCCTGGGCAAGCCACATTATCTGTCTCTGAATTTCTGTTTTCTCATCCACCGAATGGAGATAATAGCTACTTTGCAAATTTTTCAAAGGATTAGAGACAAGGCATGGAAAGCAAGTGGTATAAATAGCTGTCCCAGTAGGAATTAAGTAAAAAAAAAAAAAAAAAAAAAAGGCAATTACCAGCAGTGTTACTTTTATGAGCTTGTTGATAGTATTCGTTAGGAAGAATTGATTTGGGGGGCTTTTGGGGTTTTGGGTTTTGTTTTTCTTGTTTTTTTTTGCCACACCTCACAGCTTGCAGGATCTTAGTTCCTCAACTAGGGATTGAACCCGGGCCCACAGCAGTGAAAGCACCAAGTCCTAACCACTGGACCACCAGGGAATTCCCAGAATTGATTTGGTTTTGATGGAGAATTGCATACTTGGAAGACAAGCTGAACGCTCAGAATCTCAAGAAATGTGGACAGACAGGGACAAGCAGACTGAATTAGGTTGCTAGAAGCCATATTTATAGGTGGTTATTAAAATTAAAGAGGTTTTAGAAGAAGACAAGTCGTATTTTACTTGAGGGACTTCCAGGAGGTGTGTAGGTGGTAGAAGTCCTTTGTGGGCTGAAGAGTATCATATATTTATGTGCATGTCTCCTTTAGCCAGTGTAGCCCTGCCATACCACTTTGTGCAGCACTAAACAACATGCAGACCTGACACTCAGGTGATCCCTTTCTGGGAAAGCGTGGTCCTTTCTGGGAAAGAG
>NW_006795832.1:2071634-2081924 GCF_000442215.2 Lipotes vexillifer | reverse complement strand
GAAAGAGTGGTCCTCAGCTTAGGGGTGGAGCACATCAGAAACAGAAGAATCACAGAGTAGAAGCTGAAAATTGCACATAGGAGATTCTAGTACCTCTTCTTGGAAGGGCACTCCAGGATCTCCATGAGATATGGGGAAAACACAAAGTACAATAGTTGTAATAAACTCACCTCCTACCTTTGTGAATGGCCATCCTCGTACATACCTCAGGCGTTGTCTTTGGGAGACCTGGGCCAATGGAGAGGATGAAATGCAGTGTCCCTTGGTCTGCTGCTACAAACTGTGACCACTCCATCAGTAAAACTACTGCTTTGTAAACGTCCAGATTCTTGGACTTCAAACTTTATCTATTCAATCGGAAGCTATAGAGATAAGACCAGGACCTTTATATTTTTACCAAGTTCCCCAAGTGAATACAATGCTAAAAGCTATTCATTACAGTCCTGGTAAATGGCCCATGTGCGAGAGAATCAAAGGATAAGGCCGGCACATAAATGAATCAACTGGGACAGTCACCCAAACATTGGAATAAAGGTAGAATTGGAGGAGTGCCCACATCTGAGCATTTGAGAGGCAGGATTCGGGCCTCCCAGCAGATCTCAGAGCTGGGGTTGAAGGTCAAAGCCAATAAAATTGCTTCTTACTAAGGAATCCTCTGACTGCTGAAAACCTCAGCTCTTCTCTGCAGTCCTGGACTCTGGCCTCTCTGCCCATCCTCCCAAGATCAAAGGTCTGTTGGCTGTTCTGAGCAAATGGTCTTCCTGTCACTTCCCTCTGGCAGAAACACCTGCTCTAGGCACAGTGGACGTGGTCAAGGGTCTGGAGAAATATAGGCTAAGGGAGCCTCTGAACCTCCCCAGAGGTCAGCAATGAGCCCTCCACCCTCCCTAGGCCACTACTCATTGTTTTCATCTGCCAAGACCAGGGTCTGGACCACAGAACACCCACACACTCATGCAGGCAGGTAAACAGTTGCTAGTTATAAAATGGGAGGAAGAAAAAGGGGGAAGAAGGAAAAAGATTGAACGAAAACTATATTGAGCAGTAAATTTATGCCAGATACTGTGTTGGGTTCCTTACATGCACAGATCTCAGTTAATCTTCACCAGCCTTACTCTGAAGCCTATATTATGATCCCTACTTTAAAAAATGAGGCAACTGGGGCTCAGTAGATTTTCCATTCATTTAAAAAATATTTATTAAGCCCATACTCTACCAGACCATTTCCTAGGCACTGTGAATAAACTTGCAAATAAAATAACACACTTAATCCCTGATGTCATGGAGCTTACAGTCTAAGGGAGAACTCAGCTATTAATCCAACAGACACAATAATGAACATAAAATCGCCAACTAAGAAATTGGGCTCTGTAAAAACCCCAGAATTGGGGTTTTTCCACACAGGTGTGATCAAAACATTTACAGGCAAGGGAATTTAGGGCATTGGTATGATTATTATAGAAATAATAAGGAAAAGAAAGAAAGGAGAAGCCTGGGAGATTGGAAGGAGAATAGAGGTATCTTGATGAAGAATGGTGCAATGGAACTAGTTGATCGAGTAATAAGCCAGAAGAGATGAGTGTAGTCAGAGCCAGATGACCGAATTCTCTAATTCAGGGGGAATAGGGTGTGGCCATGAGAATGGACAGCTGAAGTAGAATAAAGAAAGAGGTCTTTGGAAACAAGAAGATCAAGGAACTGCAAAGACAAGATACATTTTCATGTGGCTCTTGAAGAACTGCAAGATAATAGCAGGACTTGGGATGAAGAGTTGATGCCAAAGAGGTTGATGACTAAGGAAAAGTGGTCAGGAGGTCAACAGATACCAGCAACTAGGAGAAAGGGGTCAAGTTAAGTGAGTTACCAGAAAATGAGCTTGTTGATATTTTCTTAAGGAGGTTGGGAGTAACTGGAGCAGCAATGAGTAGCAAGGAGAACATCAGTTACCACATGTTAAAAGCCGAAAAGCACAGCTAGAAAAGGGTAAACCTGGTATTTGAATTCAAGAACCTGAACAACCCTGGCAACATTATTGGTCTCCTTATCAATTAGGCAAAATAATTTCCTTCTCCCTTCTTCCTCAAGGTCATCTTCCTCTATTTCTGCCTGATCCTGGCACCTTTTCCTATCCTCTCCTCTCTTCAAGGAGGCTCTGGTCCTCTCCCATCCCCATCAAAGTGGGAGATTACGTTTTTTCTATTAGGTTTCTTTCTGACTTTCTCAAGCCAAATTCAGAGGGCAAGAATTCTAGAATCGACAAAAAGATGAGAAAAGACAGAATTTCAGCATCTCCAGGACAGCAGAAATAGTCGTAGGTCCATGAGAGACATGGAGAAGAAAAGACAAGAAGTTCAGCTCAAAGTTCAACCTTGGACTTGGGCAAACAACTCATGATCAGAATAGATAGAAATATAATGGATAAAAGAAGAGACTGGGCTTCCAGAAGCACAGAAAAGAGATGACTCCAGGAAGGCTCATCAATGACTCATCAGTTACTTACACAAGAAAGACCTGGAAAACCCCAGAAGCATCCTGCATAGAAGAGCAACTCCCTACTTTCTGTGAAGTAGAGGTAGATGGAAAGCAGTCACCTCCACATAATCACTGGCAAGTTTTTTTAATTGTCATTATTGTTCTCTAGTGACATAATCCTGTTTCTGACTGTCATTGCCACCTACTCTAAGTAAGAGCTTTGTTGATAGAAATTGGATCAGTATTTATTTTACCTCAAAGAGGAGGTCAGTTCATCTAATAGGTCCCCAAATAAGGCATCTTCATGTGGACCCAGCTTGTAAAAGGGTAGAGTGGGTGGTGAACAATACAGGGTGACATGGAAGGTCCATCCCTCCCAAAGCTCTTCTCCTGTTGAGAGCTGGAACCACCCTCATTCTTTTTTCAGGTGAGTATCATTATTCATGGTGAGCATTATCTCTAACCTCCTTTCAAAGCAAAATTACCAGAGGACTAATCGACTGTCACTAGCAAGTTAGTGTAAATGCATTTATAAAGATAATTTCATCTCTCATGTAGACAGAATTGATCCAGCTAATACCAGAAGCCAGGTATTTAACAGGTGAGTTCTTTGACACACCATATCTATTTCCAAGCTTTCTTTTACTTCGCAGACCACACACACACACACACACACACACACACACACACACACCTCCACTCCTCAATTCTATTACCCTATTATCTCATGGTCAGCAGGAGAAGTGTGGGAGGGGTCTTGTGATTCAAGGAGAAAAGATAAAGCCCTTTGAGACTCAGCATGGCAGGCAAGGTAGACCTTATCACTGTAAGGCAGTTAACCTCAAAAACAACTTGGAAAGATCCTGTGCTTCCTTGTTTGTTGGCAACTCAACATCTTCACTACCATCACCACCACCACCTTCCGGGGGACCCCTCCCTCCTGCATCGAAGAAGCCTGGAAAGACATTTGCCCGGATTCACTTCCCTGTATGGCTGCAGGTCAGTCTGCCCATTTGAGGCACTCCTGTGAGGTTCCGAGAGGGGAAGGTTTTTAAATGACCAGTATTCTCCAGGGTAGTTATCTTTTCTTTTAAGAAAGCTGTACATTTATTGAAAATTTTGGTGCAAATTTTCTTGAACACATTGTCTTTTAAGGCCACCAATTAAGTCACAATGAGTTCTTAATCCTTTGTCATCTCTTTATTTTCTGTTTGTTAACTTCTGCTTTTAATTATTTCCAACTGTATACTATCCTTACGTTCATCCTGCTATATATATATATAGCCTCTCACTGTTGTGGCCTCTCCCGTTGTGAAGCACAGGCTCCGGACGCACAGGCTCAGCGGCCATGGCCCACAGGCCCAGCCGCTCCACGGAATGTGGGATCTTCCCAGACCAGGGCACGAACCTGTGACCCCTGCATGGGCAGGCGGACTCTCAACCACTGCACCACCAGGGAAGCCCCATCCTGCTTTTTTATTTGCACAGGCTCTGGACGCACAGGCTCAGCGGCCATGGCTCACGAGCCTAGCTGCTCCGCGGCATGTGGGATCTTCCCGGACCGGGGCACGAACCCGCGTCCCCTGCGTCGGCAGGCGGACTCTCAACCACTGCGCCACCAGGGAAGCCCTATAACATTATTTTTAATCGCAGTCAAACCCGGTGTAGATTTCCTTCTCAGAAATGCCGGTGCATAAATGTAAATACCCATTATCTTTAAAATATTTAAATTCAAACTTCCTGAAGCCTGTAAGAATATTCTCTAACATAACCAGAGGGTATAAAAATAAAATACCATTAAACTAAAAAGTGTTAGACATTGGACTTTTAACCCCAGAAATGCAAGTGGAAATTTTCTTATAAATTTAAAGAGTGTTCGGATTATCTGGATCCTGTTAGAACTATTTCATAAAGCACTCCAGCTTTTACCATTTTAACACATTTAACACATAATATTGAATATAAAACTCCTATTGGTTCTGTTTCTCTGGAGAACCCTGACTGATACAATAATCAATCTTATATACTTGGATAGCATTAGTTAATTTATCCAAAAAAGGTTAATGAGCATCTACTTAGGAATATAGCAGACATTCTACTTAGGAATATGGATAAAGTCCCTTCTGTTAAACAACAAGGATTTACTGTAAAGCACAGGGAACTATATTCAACATCTTATAATAACCTATAATGGGAAAGAATCTGAAAAAGATTATACATATATGGATATAAACTGAGTCATTAGCTGTACACCTGAAATTAACACATATTATAAATCAACTATACTTAGATTTAAAAAATCCCTTCTGTTACGGCACTTCTATTTTAGAAGGAATAAACAGATAAAAACGATTAAGCATATTAATATATAACAGGTGGTGACAAAGCAAAGGCAAGGAAACAGAGGTTGACATCAGAAGGGCCATATTGAACAGGGTGGTCTGAGAAGTTGTCTCTGATAAGGGGCATTTGAGCACAGTCTGTACCAAGGGATGGGGCATGGCCTGCAGGTACCTGGGGGAAAGATATTCCAACAAGTGGAAATGAAGACCCAAGGGCCCGTAGGGAGTTGCATGTGACTGGGCTGGGCATTGTCACTGCACGCAGTCCTGTAGGTGTTTGATCCTGTGGAAAGTCCCTGCCCAGCAGTCATTTTATCTACTGATCTCTGATTCCTTCTGGAAAAGATGAAGGATTAGGACCAGATCATTGATTCTTGTCCAAAATACCCACAGTCACCCTGCATTCTACAACCCCCTCGCAGTGGTTTCCAGTTGACAAATAAAGGCTCTGAGAAACATTCCAGTAAAGGAACCTGTATAACTTTATTTAACCCAATGTTCCCGAACTTACTTGGTCTCAAAACCCTATTTCCATTGTTAATTGAACTTGGGTTCAATGAAAGCACTTTTAGAAATGCGAGCCTCAAAGAGCTAACTCATCATTCAATTCTAAAGTTGTCTGAATTAGATATCATATGACATCACTTATATGTGGAATCTAAAAAAATGGTACAAATGAACTTATTCACAAAACAGAAATAGAGTCACAGATGTAGAAAACAAACTTACAGTTACCAAGGGGGAAAGGTTCCAGGTAGGGATAAACTGGGAGATTGGGATTGACGTATATACACTACTATATATAAGATGGATAACTACTAAGGGCCTGCCTGCTGTATAGCACAGGGAACTCTACTCAATAATCTGTATGAGAATAGAATCCAAAAAAGAGTGGATATATGTATATGTATAACTGATTCACTTTGCCGTACAGCAGAAACACAACATTGTAAGTCAACTCTACTCCAATAAAAATTAATTTTAAAAAAATTATTTAAAAATTAAAAAAATAAAATAAAATTGTCTGAATAATGGGACAAAAAATCACACACACTCCCCCCAGAGCCCCAGCTCTCCAGATAACAGGACCTACGACTTTACAAAGAAGGGAGTGGAGAGAGTGCAGCTTTTAAAGTTATTTTTAGCAGCAGAACCTTTTTTACATATATATTCCAATGTGAAACATCAATAAACAAAACAGTTAAAATCAAAGATGCCTGGGCTGAAGCAGTAGTTTAGACTAGTTGGAAATCACTAGGCTCGATTTAGTGTGTGTGCTGTGGTCACACCGCCCTCTAGTGTCTAATCTTCAAAGAAAGTAAAGCTGAAATTACTACAGAAATCTCCTCTTTCAAACTTTCGACCTAAGAGTTGACCAAGATGACTGTCTGCTAAGCAGTGACTCTCAAAGTGAGGTCCCCAAGCAGCAGCAGCAGCATCACCTGGGAACTTGTTAGAAATGAAAATATTCAGTAAGAACCCACATCTCCCTCCCCAAGACCCACTGTGTCAGTTAATGGGGGAGGGACCCAAAACTCAGTATTTAAACACGCCTCCCACATGAGGAGCAAAATCACAACTCAGCCTATCACTCACAGGTGGAGAGCAATTTTTTATACCATGTTGCCTTTAATTAAGAAAAAATGAACTTGGGAGCAGCCTGTTGAAAACCCAAAAGCTCATAAACAGAAGAGTTTCCATACTTAGCATTTGTTCAGCAGTTTTCACTTTATGCCATAGGAGTTACATGTATTCCAACAAATCACTGGACCCAATTTTTTTGTAGCACTGCCATGAATGACAAAAGGACATTCTAGGATGGACCTGATCGACTTTATTTTGATAGAAAATTTCTGTGGTGATAATACCCATTGTAAAAAACAGGAATTGCATTGTTAAGTAGTGGTGAAAACCCTATAAAGCTGACCTATGATAAGACAAATAAAGGATGGTATTTCCAGCATAAGTTTTTTTTTTCTGGCCAGCCATCGTGAATTTATGTTCTGTTCATGACCAGGGAAACCAGATAAAGGTGCATGAATGGATTAAGGCAATTTCACTACAACGACAAGAAAAAAAGTCTTTCTTCCTTCTTCCTTCCCCTAGAGGCTGCCTGAATACTTAGGATGGATGAGGGCTCCATCGGCTGAAAGCATGAATTCACTAAATGCTCTGGGAGCACCAGCCTCCCATACAAGAGGCACCTTCATTGCCACCATGGCACACTTGTTTCCAAGACTTGATTATCTGACAAAGACAACAGAGCCAGTAAAAAGCAGAGCAATTGTTATACACATTAGTCTCACAAGCAGAAAATCAGTATAAGATAATTTTACAAGTAGAGTAATGACTAAGCTATAAGTAAATTTATAATTTTTTTATATGAGAATTATGGTTTGCTTAAAAAGACAGGTCACCTAAAAGGGTGAGGCAGTATCATTTCTGCAATTCATATAACATTAAATTTTAAAAACTAACATTTCAGTCTTTTATGAGAATACTTAAGTTTTCAAACAACCACCATATGGGGTGTAAATGATGTTCATTACTTAGCTAAAGATATTTATCCATAGCTGTAAAAACAAACTGGGAAATTTTACTCCACATATAAATAAAGACTCATTTGTCCTATTTATATTTAACAATGATGAAAGTATGTATACATGGAAATCCAGGATAGAGTATATTTAGTGAAAAATTTTTAATGTGAAATACATCTTACATTTTGCCCAAATTATCAAAAATTCAAGAAGCCAAACTATACCTTCCACATTGCTTGGAAATCTCCAAGCAAAATACCCAAGTTCATTGCTTACAAGTTCTATTATACTTTCAACAATAGAACAGAATTCAAACATGTTCCCTGCCATTTTATAACAAAGATCACCTTTCCTCCAGCGTCCAATAACATGGTCCTCATTTCCAACTAAGACCTCTACAGAAGCACCTTTACCATCCATATTTCTAACAATATTCTGTTCATGATGATATATGTATTCTCTAAGACAGTAGACCCTTTCTCTATAGCCCCTCTCTCTTCTTCCAAGGCCTCATCAAGAAACGTCTTCAATGTCCATATTTCTACCAACAATCTCTTTAAGGTATTCTAAGTTTCTTCTATCAAGTACCTCAAAAGTTTTCTAGCCTCTACCCATTACCCAGTTCCAAAGCCACTTCCACATTTTTAGGTGTTTGTCACAGCAGCATCCTACTTCCCAGTACCAAAACTGGTATCAACAGTTCATCAATCCTTGTGATTTCCTGGGTACAAAGGAAACATGCTATTGAAATGAGTCCCTACAGCTAGCTCATAGCATGGACATAGTGAGATGAGTTAAGTGAGCATTGAAAGTGAACTAGGAGAAAAGCTGTCTAATCACCATTAAAAAATGATGAGGCTACATAGTCAGTGTGTATTAACCAACACTACTGGTTAAAAAGGGCAAGGCAGGGTCCAGACGGAGAATGTTGTTATGGAATGCTGATATACGTAATCTGGGTAAAAAATATTTTTAGCACTGAGTCATGATGAGTTGGAATATAGAGATCATTTCCTTTCAATTCTTTAAAAGGTACATACAGTAAATGTTCATTAATTTAGACTATAAGGAGAAGAATCTAAATGAACTAGTAAAACATCTGAATGGAGAAGTGTGTGTGCGGACAACATGTATTTTGAGCAGAACCTAACTAAACTGACCAAGTGTTCTTGTAGTGAAAGACCATAAAGATTTGATTAAAGGGCAGATAAGTATGACTTATGATTTTTTAATGTAAGTTAGTATTTATAAGGGGTTTTCAGACAAGGTAATTCCTTCAAGAAATAGTTTTCCTTGCAACCTTATTTAAACTGTAAATTTACTTTTTCAATCTCTCCTTATTGTCTTAAAATAACCTTGACATTAATTATACATTTTGTACTAATGATCCACAATCCAAATTAGCTGGCTCTGATATTATGAGCTTTGACTTTATCAGCAATTCTTTGGCCCTTGTGATTTCCTGGGTCATTGAGACTAGATCAGATTCTCAGAAAAGCAAGGGAAAGACACTGGTATTTACTGTGTTAGGCACTGCTCTGAGCCCTCTCCTATTGAGCTCATTTACTCCTCACAAATGGTAAAGTAGATAATTTTTATCTTCTTTTAATCAGTGGGACTCAGAAAGACTAAGGCATTTGAGTAAGTTCAGCCAACTATGATTAAGTACAACAGAAAAAATATATATATGTGGTCTGATGGCCCAATCACATAATAGCTGGGATATTTATTTAATTCCCACCCACTCATGGACTGAGCCAGCTACACAAACAGCCGGGGCCTCCGGGTTCCCAGACTCCAGAGCTGAAATGACGCTAGGATAGATCAGTGTCCTGAAACAGAAGGCCCCCGCTTTCAGTGCACCCAACTTTGCATTTTAACGTAATTAGGAGCATATCAAGGCATTTGTTTGGTAACATTTTAACTGATTACCAGTAACCTTTGAAGCAACGGGTTAAAAATTAACTAAAAATTATCACCTGCTTGAAATATTAAAAATTGTACCACTAAGACAATCTGGGATTGTAAATTCAGTATCTGGCCTTTTTTAAAGTTACAACTCCACCCCTAATTTTTAAAATTAAAAAAAAAATAATGCCTTGGAATTAGAAAAAGAGCTGTAAGAAAGGTGTGTTTCATCTTTCAGGTTGAGTTTTTTTGCTCCCTTCAATCTTAGCAGAGACAACAGATCAAGGACTACTGTACTCCTCATGTTTTTAAAGTTCTTCCTAGGGATCCATTAGGTTTCCGTAGACCATAGGAAAGTCATTCAATTCAGAGGGGCTGTGTAGGCAGAACATCGATAGGTAAAATAAAAACACACCGTCTTTTTGCAATAAATAAAGATAACAGCAGGGGGCAAACTTGGAGCCTGTCCTAACGAGTACTGTAGTGGAAATCGCACATTCGAGAGGATTTGCTGAATTATTTCTCCATGCAATCATTTATTATAAGAGTCTTTTCATGGTGGTGGTAATGAATTCCATAATCTAGTCAAACAAATCCACACATTTTAAGTCCAATATTCTGCTTTTACCAACTGGCTGCCGACATTAGGGGTAGAATCGGAAGTTACTTTCAACATAGGAACCTGAGACATGGTTTCTTTGGAACCAAAGTCCCTGGTCTCAAAAATGACGCTATTTCATCCCTGCCAACAACCGAGGCATAGATTCAGGAGGGGGATTTGAGATTTCCTCGATACAACCTCTATTAGAAACTATCTGATTCTACTGTGCATTTTCTTAGTAGTATCACAAGAATTACTACTCTCTCAAAAACACTTTCAGGGGCTTCCCTGGTGGCACAGTGGTTGAGAGTCCTCCTGCCGATGCAGGGGACACGGGTTCGTGCCCCGGTCTGGGAAGATCCCACATGCCGCGCAGCGGCTGGGCCCGTGAGCCATGGCCGCTGAGCCTGCGCGTCCGGAGCCTGTG
>NW_006795832.1:2062772-2071442 GCF_000442215.2 Lipotes vexillifer | reverse complement strand
ATGGCCGCTGGGCCTGCGCGTCCGGAGCCTGTGCTCCGCAATGGGAGAGGCCACAACAGTGGGAATGTACCGTGACACAAAAAAAAAAAAAAAAAAAAAAAAACACTTTCAAAAACTTCAATGGGTGTGACAGTGAGAAATTATGAATTTTTATAAAGTATGCAATTATTTAGTATGTTGCTCTTTAGGGGATTACTTTCTCATGAATAGAAAACTCCCCTGGCTGTTCCCCTTAACTGCCAGTAGGACTCATCTGTTTAAAAACCATCTCAATTGTTAAACTCACTCACTTAAAACCTAACTGTCCCAGGTTCTAGAACCTACCCGAAGATAAAGCATGTCATACTCCAACAGAAACCAGCCAAATGCCACCACTCTCTAGTATTTTCCCTATCCATTGCCACAGAAGTTGGATGTGGATTCTCCAGGTAGAGGCAGGAATCTAGTCCATGTTATGTACCTGCAACAATGACAGGCATTATGCCAGGAAATCTCCCCACAGCTATACTCATGTGATGGACATTACAATACACCTGTGCAGATGAAGAAAACTGAGGTCCCAACACACTAAGAAACTTGTCCAGAGTCACACGACTTGAGAGGGCAGATTAGAGATGTGAATTTGCTCAACCACAAAGCCGATGTCTTCCAACCAGGAAATCCTCTTTTCCTTATTCCAAAACTACGTCAACACCTGGCACAGTTTCTAGTTTTTTGGGGTTTTTTTTGCGGTATGCGGGCCTCTCACCGTTGTGGTCTCTCCCGTTGCGGAGCACAGGCTCTGGAAGCGCAGGCTCAGCGGCCATGGCTCACGGGCCCAGCTGCTCCGCGGCACGTGGGACCCTCCCGGACCGGGGTACGAACCCGCGTCCCCTGCATCGGCAGGCGGACTCTCAACCACTGCGCCACCAGGGAAGCCCAACCTACATATTTTTGAAAATCAAATGGTGAGTAGTTCCCACTCCAGAGAACAACTTTAAATAACTGAACACTTGGAAAACTTCTTGCTCTTATTATTTCGAATTTTTCTGGTCAGTTAGAAGCTCCATTTGGTCCAATGGCTGTACTTACAACAACTTTCCAGGAGACCTTCAGTGTGTCAGATCCTGTGCTAGACTCTGGGTGACAAAGATGAATCCCTGCTCCCAAGGAGCTCCCAGGCCACGGAGCAGAACTGCACGTCCACACATCAGTGCCTTTCAAAGCTCTCAATGTTACAGACTGTATAGCTCGTGCTTATGAACTGGCATTGTTCTACCAGGTACTGATTCATGTAATCCTCACCATATAAGGTAGTTATTATCGTTCTCATTTTACACGTGAGAAATCTGTGCAAAGAGGTCCAGGAACTTGCCTAAGATCACATGGCTGTATGTAGCAGAGAAGGATTTGGACCTAATTGACTCTAGAGCCCTGTCTTTGACTGCTGTGCCATAATGTCTTGCCCAGGGCTGTAATTGAGATGAGACACAGAGTAAGGAGGGAGAGAAGCAGGAAAGAGTCAGGAGGCTTCAGAGAGGAAAACCCAGTCAATGACCAAGTGAGTGAGATTTTGCCTGGAGCTGTGTATTGCCTTTCTAAAGGATACCC
This sequence comes from Lipotes vexillifer, assembly GCF_000442215.2. Lineage (NCBI taxonomy): Eukaryota > Metazoa > Chordata > Mammalia > Artiodactyla > Lipotidae > Lipotes > Lipotes vexillifer. The sequence continues at coordinate 2,069,852 of NW_006795832.1, read as the reverse complement.
ACGGCTTTCCTTTTTGTCAGCCAACCTTAAGGCTCATCATCCAGAACATAAGTTCTCACTTTTCAGTATTAGCAACATAAATGGAAAAAAATAGGAACAGGGCACAGTCTAAATATCAACTCCCGAAAATACTTTACCCATGAATGAATACCCATTGATTTACACTAAATCAATGTTCATTTTGAGTTTGATACAGTCGGCCTTCAGCATCTGCGGGTTCCACATCCCTGAATTCAACTAACCTCAGATCCATACCGAGGGTTGACTGAACTGTGCCATTTTATATAAGGGACTTGAGCACCTGTATCCGTGTCCCACCCTGCCCCCGACCCCGAACCATTGCCCCAGGGATACTGAGGGACGACTGTACTTAGAAAAAGCAAGGGGTCTAACTGCTTTATAAATCCTTACTTCCCAAAGGCCATTTTATTCACCACTTCTAAATACTCAGTAAAATGAATTTCCAGTTTATCAACAGCTACATGTTAATAACCTCTTGATGGGGGGGTGGCACAAAGTAGATGCTTTTGCTTAGCACTTATGTCTGTTGGAAACTCTTTTCTACCTAAATTCTACCAGTCTTATCTTCTGTCCATGATTTCTGCCTCAGGAGAAATTTCCTGATTGTTTTCTACCATAAAAGACAAAAGGAGGGTGTGACTGACTTACTCAGGCAAAGCTTGTGCTTTTCTATCAGCGACCCATCATTCCATCTGAGATGAAATTTAATCCCTTACTACCGTGTCTTCCAATAATCATTAGTTTTCTCTTTAGACCAAGAAATCCAAAAGAAAAGACTCAAGTTTTGTGAGTCTGTCACAATGGAGCATGGGGAAGAGAATGCAAGTTTTATGAAAAGAAGTCAATTAGATTGATGACCACTCTTCTTACCTGCTTTCCTCTTCTTTCTGCAGTGGTTTAACCATGCTTGAATTGGTGCCAAACTTCACCAAGCCATTCCTGGGTTTTCCCCCCAATCATTCTCTGCTTATTTGGATTTTTCTCAATGATGACATTATCAGAGCCATTTGTCATACTTTACTTAGCAGGACCAGAAGAAAATATAAGCCTCAGTGTGGTAAGTTAGCTACCACACTGATCTTAGATTTAAGTCCAGTTAGAACCAATGTCTAAAGCCTTGGGCAGGAGCAAAATATCAGCACTTCCTACATCTCAAATGTGAACAAATGGGCCTGAATGATTTTCATGTATTTGTCATGTAAAACTATAAACTCAAGCTACAACAAAAATAGGGTGGGTGCAAAACAACTTTAATCTTTCAGTTATACAAAAATAATACTTGAGGACTTCATTGCTTATTATCATTAACCTAAAATAAAGTCATTCTTAGTTATGAGCACAAGTCTCAGAAGATAGTGTAAGATTTAGAGGGGAAAAAGTTACTGGAAAACCATGTGAAAAATCCTCTGAAGATTTTCACCTCTTTATTTGCAAACATTAAGGCAGTTTTAACTGTCAGGTGATAGGATCTAATCTCAAGAAGCCCATTAGTCAGTGGATCTCAAAGTATCGTCCTCGGACCAGTGCATCAGCATCATGTGGCAAGTAGTTGGAAATATAAGTTCTTAAGCCCCACCCAAGATCTGTTGAATCTGAATATCTGTTTTTAGCCAACTCCCCAGGTAAATCTGAGATATGCTAAAATTTGAGAACCACTGCTTTGAACCATTGAACAATAAAAAGATCACACAAGGAACTCAGTCAGTTCACTTTTCTTTAGGGAAAAAAAAATCACTACCATCTGATATACATCCTGGTGATTCAGCAAACGGGGCATGACAGTTTTATCTCCCTTTGCTTTCTTGCCCTGCCCAGCCACCATCCGCATCCCCCCACCCCACACCAAGGAAACCTCGCCCCCTAACCCAATCTACCATTTCTTCCTCACACCAAACACAAGTTCATGTCAACCTTGAATACTGTTAACTGCAAACTGGTTTAGCTGGGAGATATCCCAGCTAAATTTAGATTCCAGACTTAGACTCCAGACTGTCATAAAAAGCAGATCTGGAATGCAGCTTTTCCCAGGTTGGTAATTACACCTAAAGGCCAGAAAGAGGAAGAATAACGTTCTACCAAACTTTAAGAACACTTAGATAAAAGTCAACCGGGGAGGGCTGCCCTGGCGGTGCAGTGGTTGAGAATCCGCCGGCCAATGCAGGGGACAGGGGCTCGAACCCTGGTCTGGGAAGATCCCACATGCTGCAGAGCAACTAAGCCCCTGCGCCACACCTACCGAGCCCGAGTGCCACTACTACCGAAGCCCGCGCATCTAGAGCCCGTGCTCCGCCACAGGAGAAGCCACCAAAATGAGAAGCCCGCGCACCCCACTGGAGAAAGCCCACGCGCAGCAACGAAAACCCAACACAGCCAAAAATAAATAAATAAAATAAATAAATTTTTTAAAAAAGTCTACCGGGGAACTCAAGAGGTGAGGACACAGGTTCTGTACAAACAAAGGACATTCTCAGGCTCAGTAAATCAGTGGGTTTATTTCAGAGGTCTGAGAGACACTGAGATTCGAGAGGGTCTACCCCAACCTCCTCTATGTCATCTCCCCTCCACTATACATTACTCTTATGGAAATTGAAATAATCATGTGCTATTAATGGGGTCAGATAATTTGCTAATACAGCCAGTGTTCTGGGGGAAACTGTGACCCAAATTGACTTAAGCAAGAGAGCTACTAAGCAATTTCTCATGGCTCCTCCATTGCAGCCCAGTAGAATAAGGCCAAGAATGTGGAAGAGCAAAGACACACAAACATATTTCTTTCTTTGACTCTCAATCTTGAACTGACCATTTGCTTTATATTTGCATGATCACCATGGTGGTGTCTCATGGTCTGTCCTTTGCACACTGATGCAGATCAAAGGTGAAGATGTTCAGGTTCTTCAGGACTGAAATATCCTTTTTACCCTTGTGTTTCTGACTTCGAAGAAGAGTAAACTATTAAGTGTTCACAGGCCACAGTACCTGAGCAGCCCTGAATTGCCCTGGAAATACCATGCAGTGTGAAAGATGAATGTATGCATTGTGGACCCTTTTCCCAGCCTCCATAGCTTATGCAGATCAAATCACATGTTAATATGTAAGAAGCAGATAACAACTAAGAGCAATAGCTGCTCTTTCTTTATACCTGGAGGACTAAATCTACATGTGATGAACATCTATCATCGTTGCAGTTTGTTTCCTTGAATTTCAGTTTTCCTTTGCTTTTTATTATACTGTCAGAAATGCATGTGAGGTATCAAAGTGGACCCACTTTGGCAGGGGCCAAGCAATGTGTCCTCGGATTGATACATTCCATCCAGATAATGCATATGTCAGAGAGCCATGGCACATTTCTCTTCCTGGGGTTTTGTCCTCAGGTCCTGCCCATTTGTTCTTATAGATCACAAGAGACGTCTTTCACTTTGTATTCTTACCTGCTGCTGTTCCCGGTGTTTTTCCTCACCGATCACATCCACTACAAGCCAGTCATCAACCTAGAAGGGATTAGCTTCATCATTACCTGGCTGCTGCTCTTGTTTGGCCAAGGAGTGAAGACCATGCAGGTTGTAGAGTTCTTCTATGGGATGGCCACTGCCACCGAGGTGGCCTACTATGCCTACATTTACAGCATGGTCAACCCAGAGCATTATCAGAAAGTGAGTGGCTACTGCAGGAGTGCCACGCTGGTGGCCTACACGGCGGCCTCAGTGCTGGCCCAACTCTCGGTATCCCTGGCCAGCCTATCGTACTTTTACCTCAACGTCATATCCTTGGCCTCTGTTTCCATGGCCTTCCTTTTCTCACTTTTCCTACCAATGCCTAAGAAGAGCATGTTTTTTCATGCAAAACCCAGCAAAAAAGCTCCTCCAAAGCCAGCAGGAAAGGATGCTGTCTGTCTTAGAGGAACCTCAAAAGGATCACAAACCAGTCTGCCAAGAACAAATCACTATTTCAGGGGACCTGGATGATGGCTAGTTGAGCAGCCTAAAGCCAGAAAGTGTAGCTTTGAGAGTTTCTGCAGTAGTTCTGGGACTTGAAGGAGTGTTACTCCTCAACACACATTTTTTTTTTTTGCGGTACGCGGGCCTCTCACTCTTGTGGCCTCTCCCGTTGCGGAGCACAGGCTCCGGACGCGCAGGCTCAGCGGCCATGGCTCACGGGCCCAGCCGCTCCGCAGCATGTGGGATCTTCCCAGACCGGGGCACGAACCCGTGTCCCCTGAATCGGCAGGCGGACTCTCAACCACTGCGCCACCAGGGAAGCTCCTCAACACATATTTTTTACTGGTCCCTATGGTGGGCTTTTTCCACAGCAGGTTTTAACCAGGCTTTAAACTATGTTCAAATCCTGTGAGATTACAAGGCACTGTCCCAGAGTTCCACAATATATAATGGAGCAGTGGAAGCCCTTGCAAACTTTGGGGGTAGCTATAGTTTATCTTTAGGGGTACGTGTAGTTATATCTTATCATTGTTCAATAAATGTATTCTTTCAAATTGTATTATTGGATAATCTTGTTGTAGTGATTTCAACATTGAATACCAGCTACTTTGAAAAAGAAACGAGTTATTGTCACAAAATTTAGAAGAAACAATATAACAAAAGGCTTTGATAAAGCTATACATGGAAGATAGAGTTTCACTCATCCCTAAAAACAGGGGCTGCAAATTGGTGTCCCACTCGTCAAACATGGTTTGGCCATGGCGAGTTGGGTGGTTCAAAGTCAAACTATCAAAACTATTTCCTCTCTCTAACCTTTTAGTAACTCTAGTCTTTAAACTGTGATTTGCAAACCATTAATATGAGGTGGGCAAATGATGGCCCATGGGCTACCATAGCTAATAGTTTTTACATTTTTAAAACATTGTAAGGGGGAAAAAAGAATATATGACAAGGGTTTTAAAAAATAAATAACTAATAAATAAATAAATAAATAAATAAATAAATAACTAGATCCCGCCAAACAACCAAATAAAAACAAAGAAAGATATGTGGCCCACCAGCCTGAAATATTTACTCTCTGGCCCTTTATAACATACAGATCTGGAAATCAACTTAGTGGATTTCTAACCAGAATAGGATAGAGAGCATATCAGCCTGTAAGGATAAATTCTGTTCTGTGAAGATTAGTTTACACACACATATAAATGTACTGGTCAACATATAGAAGATATTTCTTTCTCAGACTTTAGTCAAAGAGCTTTGAAAGTTACTGCTCTAGGATCTGTCTTATCACTTCAAAGTTTTCCAGTTGAGACAACTTAAATATCTGTATCTTTCCTTAACTATACATGTGGGGATTTGCCAAAGTTTGTTGCCTTCTATTAAGACTATTTTCCATACCCATTTACCCCATTCCCTACCATATCCAATTATCTGCTAGAATAGAAGTGCATCCAGCCTGGATTCTAACAACCCTCCATCCAATCGTCTCTCCACAGCCAAGTTACTGTATTATCCCATGTGATTTTCTCTCTGGCCTTTCATGCATATAATACTTTCATTCAATTGTCATTAGTAAGAACTGAGGACATAGTCACCCTTAACAAATAAACAGTAATCCTTGATTTTGGTGAAAATAGCAGCAGAGGACGAAGAGCCTTCTGGGAAGGGAAAGGCCCTCCGAGAGGATATGGTGCACCTGAGCATTTATGGCTTTTCCTTGAGTTGTGGCTGGTATGTGCCTGTTTCATCCTCATTTACTCCAGATTTCTGATATTGCATCTTGTCCAGTAGGAAGAAGGCAGGGAGACTGAGTGGCCTGGAGAAGCCTTGAGAAGGTCTCTAGGGGAGGGAAGGTATCCAGCTTCTGCTACAGGAGTCACCCTTCAACCCGTCCTGGGCTTTCTGTTTTGGCAAAACTTCCCTCCCAGCTGAGAAGCTACAGTCTTTGGGGTTTTTTAGATGCACGTCCAAGCGCTCTTCCTTTTTCCCAGAACATATTTTGTGAAATTTGAAACACTTTTCCAAAAGGAGGGAACTGCAGAGAGAGAGGGAAGATGGGCTGATGCAGAAGTTAATACTCTACCGTCAGAAGGCAGAGCCCAGAGCCATCTTTGAAGTTAGCCCAACAATGCGCACGGATCTTCCTGATGAAACAAAGCCTTCACATCAAATAAGACTTTGAAGATACTTACGTTTGAAGTTGGGGTGCTCCACACCCACGTATTTATTGAACATATCAGGGTCCATTGTTGAGCTCATATTCTTCTCGTTTCCCTTTCTGGAAATTCTATTTTGACTCCTAGAAAACTGTTCTAGGAATTGGTTCCCCTTCACTTATTTCCTCTGTAAGTACTTGCTCCTGGGGAGAAGCAGGAAAAATTCCTCTTCTCTCCAGGTAATGTGTAGAAAAGATAAATTTTTCATAAAATGTATTCTTGACTAGCCCTTTAAACACAAATAGTCCTTAGTCTCTTGGTGATAGTGAAGACCTTACTTAGTGTCAAATTTTTAGGCAAAACCAGGTGAGGTAGGATTGGGTTGCTGACCTAAGGCCTCACGCAAATTAAACTATGTCTTTAAGAAAGAAAGCTGAGGGTAGTAAGAAATCTGACAATTGGCTACTTAGCTCCCAGCACGTTGTGGGAACACACTGGAAGTTTGTCTATATTATGCACATTATAAAATGGCTTGTCCTGTGGCCACATATGCTCCCAAGCACTCCATTAGTTGGATCAGGGCTTGGGTCAGGGTTTCCCATCCTCACACTGTTGACATTTTGGGCAGGGTAACTCTTTGTCATGGGGCCTGTCCTGTGCATTGTAGGATGTTCAGCAGAATCTCCAGTCTCCAGCCCACTATATCCCAGTAGCCAGCCCCTCCCCCAGTCATGACAACTAAAAATGTCTTCAAATATTGCCATCTGTCGCCTGGAGGCAAAAACATCCCTGGTGAGAACCACTGGGTTAGGGTTAATTTCGATTTGAGTTAGGATCAGAACTTTTACAATCTTTGTCACACTCTATTAAAAACACAAATTGGGCTTCCCTAGTGGCACAGTGGTTGAGAGTCCACCTGCCGATGCAGGGGACACGGGTTCGTGCCCCGGTCCGGGAAGATCCCA
>NW_006795832.1:2057365-2062701 GCF_000442215.2 Lipotes vexillifer | reverse complement strand
GGAAGATCCCACACGCTGCGGAGCGGCTGGGCCCGTGAGCCATGGCCGCTGAGCCTGCGTGTCCGGAGCCTGTGCTCCGCAACGGGAGAGGCCGCAACAGTGAGAGGCACGCGTACCGCAAAAAAAAAAAAAAAAAAAAAACTACAAATTTATTGCCATATGATATCACTTATATGTGGAATCTAAAATATGACACAAATGAACTTATCTACAAAACAGAAACAAACTCGCAGACACTGAGAACAGACTGGTGGTTGCCAAGGGGGAGGAAAGGTCGGGGAGGGATGGATTGGGGAGTTTGGGATTAGCAGATGCAAACTATCATATATAGAATGGGTAAACAAAAATGTCCTGCTGTATAGCACAGGGAACTATATTCAATATCCTGTAATAAACCATAATGGAAAAGAATATGAAAAAGAATATGTATATGTATATTTGAGTCACTTTGTTGTTCAGCAGAAATTAACACAACATTGTAATTCAACTATACTTCAATAAAACATTTTTCTTTAAAAAAACTACAAACTTATTTGTCTCATTTCTTCAGTAGGGTGTATTATTTTCAAGAGCAAGGATCCATAGTTTACTACCATGTTTTCCCACAGAGAAGCTCAAAAATGCTTGGTGGGCAAGTAAGTCAATGAATGACCAAATAAAGAAGGGAATGAACAAACACACAAATGGGGAAGAAGTGTGTAGAGAGAATTCTGGAAAGGAAGTTTGGTATCTGTCAGGGACCTTGAAAAAATTTTTAAACAATGTTACAGAGAAGAAAGAGAAAAACAGAGACAAGGACAAAGAGAGAGGCCGTTCTGGGCTTCCCTGGTGGCGCAGTGCTTGAGAGTCCGCCTGCCGATGCAGGAGACGCGGGTTCGTGCCCCGTTTCGGGAAGATCCCACATGCCGCGGAGCGGCTGGGCCCGTGAGCCATGGCCGCTGAGCCTGCGCGTCCGGAGCCTGTGCTCCGCAAATGGGAGAGGCCACGACAGTGAGAGGCCCGCATAACGCAAGAAAAAAAAAAAAAAAAAAAAAGAGAGAGGCCGTTCTTACTAGAGCATCGTTACATGGCACAGAGAAAGGGTGCGCTAGAAAGAGCTAGTGTTTGTGTTGAAGAACTTGGTACCTCATTCGGTCACCAAAGGTTAACAAATTGCCCATTTCTTACCTATCGCCTTGTCCTGACCAAACTTCAGTCAGGCTCCTCTCTTTCCTACAGGCCTCCACCCCCTGCCTTATCTGTTTCTGCCGGGAATTGGCTGACCACAGAGGGACAGTTTCCTGTCGGACTCTATTGGTCACTTCCCCTTGCTTGCCCAACTTCCCCTCCAAAGATCTTGTATATCTCTGCTTGCCCAATAGCAAAGGATTATCTTTTAAAATAAAAACCTTTTTCAGTTTGATTTTAAGATAATTTCAGACTTTGGCAATTGCAGCATTCTCCAGATTCCAATCATTTTTCTTATAAATAAGCCTCTCCCTGTCGAAGTCTGGATTTGCTTTTGTTTGACACCAGGCTTCTGAGCCTGAGTTTTACATTCTGCAAAGGGAAGAGGAAAGAACAAGTGACCTCTATGGGTCCTTTGCAGTCTATGATTTTTGGAATCCCAAACATAGTTGGTCTATTTCAAACGCTGAGAGAAAAAAAGATATGTACAGTTTGCAGAGCTGGATCAAGTGATTTTTCATTCAATCAAAGTTCACAATAAGTCAACCTTATTTACCATAGCCTGGAAATGCTTCAGTGCTTATGCAATGTAGATTTTAGCAAAACAGTACACTACTTTATTATGCATAGAATAACAGGATGATTGGGGTTTCCTCTCTTTTCAGGGGTACATGGCAGTGGGACATGTAAACGTCAACTAGAATCTTCTGGGAGAGTGGCTTTGGGAATCTTGGCTTTGGGAATCTTCTCTGCAGCTGATGCACAATCTCTATTTCTCATGCATCCACAGCTAATAGCTGGGTGTGCTCTGCTGGTCTTTGATATTCAAGTCAAGTTACATGCTTCTTATAACTATAGCAGCCTATGTATGTATCATTTCTTTCTTTAACCATCTAAATCTCAAGCAACAAAATATGTTTCTTTCTTTATTCTTCCAGTTCCTCTAAATAGCATTTTGCATTGTTATATTTAATGCTTTGTATAAGAGACAATGGCACTATATTCCTATTTCAACCAACTTTCTCTTGGGACTTAAAATTATTAATCAAGCAAAAAAAATCAGAGTTCTCACAATTAATAAACAGTGATATATTTTTCAGGTTTTGATTTTTTATCTTTTTGGTATTCCATTTACTTATTTAACAGAATCATTTTATTGATTTTTTTCGTTCATAGTGCCTCCCTTTTCTTTCTTGGTATGAACACGTAACACGAGATCTATCCTCTTAACAGATTTTTCAGTGTACAATACAGTATGGTTACCTATAGGCACAATGTTGTACATCTGATCTCTGGAACTTATTCATGTTGCATTACTGAAATATACACAATTATACAGGTTGATTAGCAATTCCTCATTTTCCTCTCTACCCAGCCCTTAGAAACCACCACTATATTCTTTGTTTCTCTGAATTTTATACTTTAGATACCTTATAATAATGGAATCAGGCAGTATTTGTCCTTCTGTCAGTGGCTTATTTCACTTAGTGTAATGTCTTCAAGGTTCATCCATGTTGTCCAATATTGCAGAATTTCTTTCTTTTTTAAATGCTGAATAATATCCCAGTGCATGTATGTACTACATTTTTTTTATCCATTAATCCATCAGTGGACATTTAGGTTGTTCCCATATTTGGGTTATTGTGAATAGTATTATAATGAACATGGGAGTGCTAATATCTCTTCAAGATCCAATCTCTGTAAATTCACTCATATCTAATTACTACTCTAACTTCTAGGCAAATTTCAAAATAAACTTAACAAGTGTGGGGTAAATGTATCTATAATGCAAAAGGTTAGTGTTCAGGTTTGGAAGAAATTCTAAAAATTATTGACCATGGTTTCAACCATCATGTGATATAAAAAGTTCACATAAAATGATTGTGATTCTTCTATAAAAATATATTTATTCCTATTTCTTTTTCATGATACAAAAACTGATAAATTTAATTAAATATTAGACAAAACAGTTATCTAGTACCAATTACTTACTCTCTGATGGAGTGCAAGCTCTGTGAGGATAGTGTCACGCTTGTTCATGATCATACACCTGGTAATTATCCTGGTCCTTGCTCTATGGCGAGCACTTGACCAACCTTTCTAGAAAAAAAAAAGAACGAATAAAATATTTTAAAAACTTTGGGCTATTGAATTTTTTAAAATTTAACCATTCTATTTTCATATAGGTACAAATTAATATTCTTTAATGCTTTAGAAAGTGTTCCTATTACTTTCCTTTAAGTTACAGGGTAAGCTGGTAAATGCCAATCCCATGATTCCATAATACATGGGGCATAAACAATTAAATAAAATTTCAAGGTGGTTCTATCTTTTAAATTATAGACTACCCCAAAGGCTCACTTGTATTTAGTGTTAAATGCCTAACGGAATAATGAATACAGTTCTTTTTCAAAGAATTTACTAGCTGGGGCCATGTACTCTGCATGGTAGCTTTATGGCTCCACAGTGAACAAGTGGGTGCCATTGAGAAATGACCCAGCAGGAATTCTGAAATAAGGTCTTAGATAATATGATTACATGTAATTTCAGGTACCTGGGAAAGTAATTTCTGGGTTTAGACTGAGAAATCTTAGTAGTCAATGCCACTCTCAGTCTGCCATCAGAATTGTGGTTTCATCCGAAACCACCATGTGCATAGGTCTTATCCAAAACCAAGTCATCACTGACAAGCTGTTTAAGCATCTGTACAAATTAAATCAAGATTCCAGCCTGGAATAATTTACACACTAAATGGGAATCTGCCATTTGATTTAATCTAGGTTTCAAAACATCAATCTAGTATAACATTTGTTCAAGGGAAAAATTTTTAGCTTAACAAGAAATACCTGAAATTATAGGGCTCCTTTGGACCACCTGTTCTGTTCTCGTTGTGGGACCTATAGGGTTATTTTTGGGTTTAGTTATGTTTAGTTGGTAATTCTTTGCCCTGAAGTAGTGCATTTTCACTGAATCACATAATTTTTAAATGCTTGCATTTGTTTATATATATATATATATATATTTTTAACATCTTTATTGGAGTGTAATTGCTTTACAATGTTGTGTTAGTTTCTGCTGTATAACAAAGTGAATCAGCTATACGTATACACATATCCCCACATCCCCTCCCTCTTGTGTCTCCCTCCCACCACCCTCCCTATCCCACCCCTCTAGGTGGTCACAAAGCACCGAGCTGATTTCCCTGTGCTATGCGGCTGCTTCCCCCTAGCTATCTATTTTACATTTGGTAGTGTGTATATGTCCATGCCACTCTCTCACTTTGTCACAGCTTACCCTTCCCCCTCCCCGTGTCCTCAAGCCCATTCTCTACGTCTACGCCTTTATTCCTGTCCTGCCCCTAGGTTCATCAGAACTTTTTTTTTTTTAAGATTCCATATATATGTGTTAGCTTACAGTATTTGTTTTTCTCTTTCTGACTTACTTCACACTGTATGACAGGCTCTAGGCCCATCCACCTCACTACAAATAACTCAATTTCGTTTCTTTTTATGGCTGAGTAATATTCCATTGTATATATGTGCCACATCTTCTTTATCCATTCATCTGTCAGTGGACACCTAGGTTTCTTCCATGTCCTGGCTATTGTAAATGGCTTGCATTTGTTTTTAATGTGAGGATTTTGGAAGGGATATAAAAGTAGTTAAAACTTCTCATTTGGTTTTATGTTTTTAAAGAGATTCAAGTTACAAATGTTTGAGTAAATTGCATGGAAGAATTCTAGTTGGTATATGTTAGCTTGGCCTGACTAAATTTAAAAACCAGTAAGATTATTTAAAATGAATTAACTGCCAGATATTATCACCTGTGAAAGGAAATAATTTGTGACTTTTCCAGAGAAAAGTTCACTTTTTAGACTTTGAAACTGCTAATTTAGACAATCAGTGATCCAGTGAACAATCTCCAAATAAGTACAAGTTCATCAATGGACCTGTGTTTTCACTCACTGATACAGCTCGTTTAAAAAGTGGTGGGAGGGCTTCCCTGGTGGCGCAGTGGTTGAGAGTCCGCCTGCCGATGCGGGGGACGCGGGTTCGTGCCCCGGTCCGGGAGGATCCCACATGCCGCGGGGTGGCTGGGCCCGTGAGCCATGGCTGCTGGGCCTGCGCGTCCGGAGCCTGTGCTCCGCAGTGGGAGAGGCCGCAGCGGTG
>NW_006795832.1:1981532-2057355 GCF_000442215.2 Lipotes vexillifer | reverse complement strand
AAAAAAAAGTGGTGGGAACGTAAACTGATAACAGCCACTATGGGGAACAGTATGGAGGTTTCTTAAAAAACTAAAAATAGAACTACCATATGACCCAGCAATCCCACTACTAGGCATATACCCTGAGAAAACCATAACTCAAAAAGAGACACGTACCACAATGTTCATTGCAGCACCATTTACAATAGCCAGGACATGGAAGAAACCTAGGTGTCCACTGACAGATGAATGGATAAAGAAGATGTGGCACATATATACAATGGAATATTACTCAGCCATAAAAAGAAACGAAATTGAGTTATTTGTAGTGGAGTGCATGGACCTAGAGCCTGTCATACAGAGTGAAGTAAGTCAGAAAGAGGGAAAATACCATATGCTAACACATATATATGGAATCTAAAAATAAAAAAATGGTTCTGATGAACCTAGGGGCAGGACAGGAATAAAGACACAGATGTAGAGAATGGACTTGAGAACAGGGGGAGGGGGAGGGTAAGCTGGGACAAAGTGAGAGAGTGGCATTGACATATACACACTACCAAATGTAAAATCGATAGCTAGTGGGAAGCAGCTGCATAGCACAGGGAGATCAGCTCGGTGCTTTGTGACCACCTAGAGGGGTGGGATAGGGTAGGAGGGAGGGAGATGCAAGAGGGAGGGGATATGGGGATACAAGTATACATATAGCTGATTCACTTTGTTGTACAGCAGAAACGAACACACCATCGTAAAGCAATTATACTCCAATAAAGATGTTAAAAAAAAAAAAAGGTGACCTCTGAACCTCATCTACATCACATAATGTTCAATATCCTCTAGTTGCTGAGTAGTTGGAATATCTGGCTTAATTTTAGAACAGGTTAGCTAGTTTTAAATTCTTATCATAATCTATCACATCCCCCCATGTAATGTTAAAATGCAACATTTCACTATTCCATTTGTCCTTTCCTTCTTCTCTGCTAGAAGAGCTTTTAGCAAAAAAGTGTCAACAAAAGCCTTGGCTTCCTGAGCAGAGCAACTCGATTTACTGCTCTGTATTTAAAAGCCCACATATGTGCTCTTTCAAAACTCTTCCCATTTGTATGATGTCAGATTTCAGATCGCCATTAATCTCAGCATGGAACCCTCTGCCCTGGTGTTGGGAGTCAACGCCTTCATTGCCTTGCTGACCCAAACCATCCTGACTGTGGCCGTGATTGACAACCAGGGACCAGGGCTTCCAGTCCACATTGAGGTAAGTGCATTGCTTCTGTGCCTGCACTGACACAGAGGCATATCTTTAAAAATATATATATTTTTACAATCAGATTTATTGAGACATAATTTACATACAATAAATTTACACATAAATAAATTTATGTATAGTTCTATTAATTTGAGCAAAGATACAACTGTGTAGTCACCACCACAGTGAAAATCAAGAAGAGTTCCTTCACCCCAAACAGTTCCCCATATGCCCCTTTTTCATCAGTCTCCTCTTTCAACCTCCCTGCCCAGCCCACTGATCAGTTTTCTATCCCTACAGCTTTGTCATTTTAGAAAGTCATAGAAATGGAATCATAATAGTACATAGCCTTTTGTTTCTGGCTTCTTCCATTTCTCATAGTGTCTTCAGATGGAATAATTCTGTATTGAGAAATAGAAATATAATGTAGTTAAGATGCATTCTATTTCTTAAGAAACTTTTTCATTAAACAGATGACCTTTTTATTAAACAGGTGAAAGAATGAAGGAACTACCTAAAATAGAACCATAAAGTCATTCCCATTTAAATGGTTCCCATTTCCCACAGCTAAAGGTTTTTCCTTGTCTTGGCTAAAGTTCATTCTCATTAAAGCTTAGTTCACAAATTCCATAAGCCTACTCAATCTCATGAACAAAATGGTCAATTTTACATATCTCTATAAATATGTAATACAAAATATTTAGAATATTGAACTATCTTCTTTGAAAACAAAAAAAAGAAATCATTTCACAAAACACAATTAAATAAAATAACACCAGGATATTTAAAAAATCTATTTTAACCTCCCTCTTGTTCAGTAGAAGGAAGGATATCTGCATTTAGTAAATATTAAAACTAAGACTCATATAGATTCAATACTTTCTGAGATAATAAAGCAAGCAGTTTTTACTCTCTAAAATTAAATTTGAATTCCCGATTTATTATCTGGCTTGCAATTCTCTCCCCTGTTTTTCAGAAATTATTAAGTGTGTGATGGAGAGAATACAAGCTTAAAATCAGAAGAATATAGATTTGAATATTCAAGTTTATTAGTAACTATTTTAAAACTTCTAATTTTGGAAAATTTCAAATACACTTTAAAAAGTAGAATAGTGTAGTGAAACTTCACCCAACTTTAACAATTATCATTTTGTGGTCAATCTTGTTTCATCTGTACTCCTCATGCAATTCCTCACCTTTTTTAATGTTTCAGTTTTCTCATCAATAAAATGGAGAATATAACACCTACTTCATGAAGTTTTACAGAGACAAAATACCAGGCTGTTAAACACATGATTCCTGGCCCATAGTGTATTTAATACATGGGTGTGTTTCTCTCTTCTCCTAACTGAATAAATATTCACATTAGTCACACTGTTAGGATGTACTTATTTTTTCTAAGGACTTTTACATTAATCATCTCCAGATAGTTCCTTCTTTTTTTACACAAACACACTGTGTCTTAATTTGAAATGAATATATTCCTATGACTGAAGTAGGCAAAATAGAACTTGAGATGAAAATTATCCATCAATCTGTCTATCCTCCTTCTGCTGCTATTTTGTATAACCTGATTTCAATGTCTGCTTTGCTGGCAAATCATTTTGACCTTTCTGGGGAGTCCATGCAAATATCAAAGACTCAGAAAAAAATTAAATTTGGCAGAAAAAGTCAAGCTTCATCTTGTTTCCCCTGATGATACAAGATTTTTAATCTTTTTAACTTCTCAACCAAGGGAAATCTAGATTTAAGGAACTTCTCCAAAATCTTTCTTTGTATTTCTATATTTTCTCTTCTAGTTTCTGCCAACATCCTCAGCACTAGGAATAACTTTCATTGAGGTTCTTTCATTGAAAATTGTTTTAAATCTCAGCTCCCAAAGAAAGGACTTGTTTACCCAGGTGCCAGAGCAGAGTAAGCAAAAAAAAAAAACACACAGTCCAAAGGCATAATAGAAGATAAATCCTATTTCAGTAAAATATTTCCCTAGACAAAAATGTGTTATTGCAAAAATCCCTGGTTTTGAAAAGCAAACTTCTTCAAAATTGATTTTTGGTAGGAATGTAATTAAATATGCTTGAATGAAACTTCTAAGTGCCAAGACTGTAAAGATATATTGATTAATAACTCCCTAATCTCCATCATAAACGTTCATTTATCGTTGATTATGCACTTGTGACATCCCATGAACTCTTTAATGTAATGCCATTTTAAAAGATTGGAATCTAAAAAAATAGAAAGTACAATGTCAGCATTTTCCACATGACACAGAGATTTATCAGAGAGAAGACTGCATTGAAAGTAATCCTAAAGTAATTCTATTTTCTCAGCATTTCTCAAACTGTTATGACAACATAGGCTATTTATGAATTTTGCAATTTAAATAAAAGCCATGAAGAGCTTAAAAAGATGATTCAAGCACATCTTCAAAGATTACTGAAAAGCTAGGGGGGAAAAGGCCCATGAGAAAAGCTAAAAGGATTTTTCTACCTCACCTAGAAAGAGTTAAGGAGTAATTTAATAATAATCTTTAAATACACAGCCAATTAGGCAAGGAGTGGTAACTGTAAAGTCTCTATCTTTACTGAAAGCATAAGAATATGTTGTGATATATAGATGATATAACATAATTTCCTGGGGGGAATCTTATTTTTAAAAGATAGATGAAATTCCTCAGTCTAAAATATAGGGGGTGGGGCACGGGGTGTTAGAGGAAGTGGGTGAATAACCACACAACCTCTCAATAAAGGTTAACTTCTTCAGATAACCCTTTAACTAAGTAAATGAAGTAATAACACCTCACTAGTTTCACACCAAACACCCAGCTATTGACAAATTGGTTGCCTGTTACTCTATCTCTCCATCTCTCTGTCTCTCTCGGTCTCTTTCTGTCTCTGTCTGTCTCTCTCTGTCTCTCTCTCTCTCTCTCTCTCACACACACACACACACACACACACACACACACACACACACATACACACACACATCCTTCCACCCTCCAACTTGCAAAGATACTCTTTTGAATGGGGAACAGATTGGGTGAACATTTGGGAGTTGACAGTTAGGACCTCCTCTCATTCACGAATCTCATTGCCTTCACCCTCCTCCTCCCTGGATGGTCTGGAGGCTTAAGATATGAAAAGCAACTCTGTAATTTTAGAAGAATATTTTTTCCTCCTACCGTGTTTGATTCTTAGCTGGGTCTCTGTAAGAAAAGACAGATTAACAAGAGAAAAGCATACAAATTTATTTGATCTAAGTCTTATGTGCCACAGGAGCCTTCATAAGGAAATGAAGACCCAGAGAAATATTTAAACCTGTGTGTTTTTTTCTTAGATTTGATGAAGACTGGAAAGTCATGAAAAAAGTGTGATAGGACAGAAAGGATATGAGCTAAGAGTAGTAAACTGGGGGAAACTTAGCATAGCCTGTTTATTCAGGTTCCTTTCTGTGTCCCTTTGTCTTTGGAGGTAAGGATGCTCCTTTGCTCTGGGTATAGGGAGGGCACCTCTCACATGAGGGTCTAATGACCTGCTTCAGGGGAAGGTCAGAAAGTCCTTCCTGCACCTGCAGTGTCTCAAATTCCTATTTAAAATATTAGAGAAAAACAAATATTGTATATGAACGCATATATGTGGAATCTAGAAAAATGGTACAGATGAACCTATTTGCAAAGCAGAAATAGAGACACAGACATAGGGAACAAACATATGGACACCAAGGGGGGGAAATGAGGGGTGGGATGAATTGGGAGATTGAAATTGACATATATACACTACTATGTATAAAATAGATAACAAATGAGAACCTACTAAACAAAATATTTAGTATGCCAAGACGCGTATTTGGGGGTAGCAGGTCCTAAACCCCATTACCACCAAGTCTGGGAAGTACACATGAAAAAGAAGAGAAGAGTAGTGGTGCAAAGTGGTCACTTGATGTCATGAAAATCACAGTGCTGTGCTGCTCTGTCTGTCTTGTCCTCCCTGGGGAATGCAAAATGATCCTTTCTAGCTCTCCTGGCAGAAAGCCACTGCACTCAGCTACTCTAGGACCTGCCAGATGGACCCTGATTACACACTCCTTTAGGTTATCTAGCTAGGATAACTGGCGCCTTCGTCTACCCTAAATTAAATAAAAGTAGGATCATGAAAATGGATTTCTAGTCATAACCCCAAAGGGCTTAATTAAGGGAGGGACACTCTAAACAGAAACATTACCTCACAGAAAGTAGAGCAGTGATGCTGTTATTTTAAGTGCATGAAATAGGGTTGTGGTCAAATTTGGGGCAGCCTCACATACACCAAAACTGAAAATTTTCAGATGTGTTTAAAGCATGTAATACTTGCCAGCCCAGGTAGCTCAGATGAGTGTTTTCACTTCACATCCATTAATCCAAACCTGTAATGGGTACACTTGCTCAGCCTTAGGCTTCACTATTTCATAAGCTATTTTGGAGTCAACTCAAAGAACAGCTGAAGTTGAAAGCCAGATTTTCAATATCAAACAAAACAACGACTTATATGGATTTTCAACGTGTTTGGGCCCTGATCATTCGGACAACTTTTTTCTTACCTTTCTATTCTCGTGGAGATGGCCTCAATGCAGTTATCTTCAGGGGAATAGGATTGAGGGATTGAACTTGAAGAAGGAGAAGAGAGTGATGTTTGACATTTAGACAAATTTCAACAAGTGTTTTTAAAAATATTAAAATAAGAAAGGCTTACTTCCATTAAAGCAACAACAGACTAGATATCAGGAAAATCCTTACACTACAAAACACCTAAAACTTGTGGATATAAATTTAACTTTTTAAAATAAATGTCTGAATTGGTAATAAGTAAGAAAAAATCCTCAGAGGCCAAAGCAGGACAGGAAACCAGATAGACAAGGAAGCACTGTGTCTGTCATGTGCTCAAGGCATCTGCTGATTCTCCCAGTGACCTGGAGTTTGGGCTTCAGTGGCACCCCAAAGGGCTACATCCTCAGTGAGTGGTGAAATAGAATAAAACAGGGGGGGAAAACCCTAACAAAGAAGATTAATCTGGGTGGAATTGGAAGAATTAACTCTAAGAATTTGTCTTCATAAGCCAGAACTCACATAATTCTAGAACCCAATTCCTGCAAGCTAATTTCTTTTTTAAACTGAGAATTTAGTTTAAAATGGTCTGGGGACTTCCCTGGTGGCGCAGTGGTTAAGAATCCGCCTGCCAATGAGGGGGACACGGGTTCCAGCCCTGGTCCGGGAAGATCCCACATGCCATGGAGCAACTAAGCCCATGCGCCACAACTACTGAGCCTGCGCTCTAGAGCCCGTGAGCCACAACTACTGAAGCCCGCGCGCCTAGAGCCTGTGCTCTGCAACAAAGACAAGCCACCCCAATGAGAAGCCCGTGCACCACAACGAAGAGTAGCCTCTCCTTGCCCCAACTAGAGAAAGCCTGTGTTCAGCAACAAGGACCCAATGCAGCCAAAAATAAATTAATTAATTTATTTATTTTTTAAAAAAGTCGTCCGGATTGGCAATGGTTGCAGGCCCATATATGTATTAAAAGCAGATGCTCTCTAGAAGAGTGTCCCTCAATACAAGAATCAAAATATTGCCACAGATGAAATTCCACCAAATATGAGTGTATGATTAAAAAATCCAAAATCATATAAGGATATAAAATATCACAAGCAAATCAACTTAAATAATAAACAGCATAATCAGACCAACAAAGGTTTTAAAAGAATTATCAGCATCATTGTGTGGAATTGCTGGATCATGGCAATAATAAAATGCAAACAGAGTTTTAATCAGTTTTATTATTGCTTGTAAATTCTCTACGGACAATTCTCCCCCTTACTGACTGTACCCAGGACAGACAACTCCCACCACCAGCATTCTTATACACCCCCGCTTTGTTTAAGGGTGAATATGTCAAGTGTAACTACTAAAAAATTAGAAATAGATTACATAATTTATATACAGAAGAGAGGAATACAATATATGGAAAAATGATAACCTTAAAGAATTCAAGAAAGGAGGAGGGAATTCAGGGGCATGAAAAAATACGAAAAATATAGTAGTAAGAAATAATAAACAAGCTCCTAGACTGAACTACCAATTTACAGAAAATAGAGGAGGTACAAGGACTCATTAAATAACATCCAGGGATACCACTCAAAAACACCAGAATCTGGGAAGCTATGGTTCTTTTCAACAAATAAAATTCAAGGGGATAAGAGAAAGAAGTTGATAGTATCTTAGGGGATCTATCAATCAATTGCCATGTGTGAATTTTATTTGAATCCTGATTCATACCAAGAAACTAATCAGGGAAATCTGAACACTGACTAGAGATATTAAAGAATTATTAATGTTTTTAGGTGTGTTAGTAGTGTGCGGTTATGCTTTCGTGAGTCCTTATTTTTAAAGATATGCACAAATATTTATTAAGTTATATGATACAGGATTCATATTAATCTATGAGGGGAAAGGGTAAGTGCTTGGGGCACTGAAGAGACAAGATTGGCTCTGAGCTGGTAATTGATGAAGCCTGGTGATGGATAAATAGGCATTTGTAAACTATTCTGTCCACTTTTGTGAATGTTTATAATTTTCTAAAAATTAAATTCAAACAACTTTAAGTTAAATTACCCAGTAAAAAAAAAGTAAAATACCAAAAGGTATTGCCAGACAGGATTCCAATTATAAATGGAATCATTATAAATGATTCCAAATACATTCTATTTATAGAAAACACATCTAAAATACAAGGACATGTAAAGTTCAAGAGGGAGATGGGGGAAAGAGAAAATTCACACCATACAAACAAAAAAATTTTTAAGTTACTATAGTTAAATTTTTAAAATATAAAATATAATTAAGGCCTCTTGATCTAGACATATAAAGAGAGTCATTAAAACAATTAAGGGTTCAATTATTTCATTAGAAACATACATTAATTCTAAACTTTTATAGGTCTATTAATATAATTTCAATGGTTCTAGATGGAAACACTGCAATTTTTTCAAGTATATTACATTCTAGGAAAAGAATATACTATATATACAGATATAGTAAATATGTACTATATCTGTATATACAACTATATAGCTATAGTTTTAGAATATGTATATATTTGGAGAGTTTCAGAAGTACACAAAGTTAAAATTTACTGAATTCATACTATATAGGCACCCTTCCATATGCCTTACATGTAACAACTTATTTAATCCTCACAACAAGTGTGTGAGTAGGTATTGTTATTATTCTAATTTTACAAATGAGAAAACCGAGACAGAGAATCACACCTGCGGAAGCTCTCTCAGCTTGTAGTAAAATATCATTATATATATTCAGTGTCAGACTTATGTCACTCATTAATGTCCTTTTCTTTTTCTTTCATTCTTTTTTTTTAGTTTTTAGTTTAGGGGAGTTAATTTTCTGTCATTGTTGGACTTTTCCTAATAACAAGCATTTACATAATCTATTCAGCCAAATACAGAAAGAGAAAATGTAGTTCTACTATGGGTAGGAAACTAAACGAATCAGAGGACTCAACTCCTGACAGGAGCCCAGTAACACAGTTTTAGTCTGGTCTCTCCCACCATGGACTCAGAGGACAGGCTTCCTGAATATGTATGGTGCTAAAATACATGGTTCTTTAGTGTTTTATCCTAGACTAAGATACCATGAAAGACAGGACCATCATGAACCTCATCAACATCACATTAAAGCCTCAGCTATTGGCCAGTAAACAGGATACAACCAAAAGATGGAGCTGATGAAACTGAAACAAACCACCTGTATGGTCTCAGCGAGCAACTGGGACCCAAAATACTATTTCAATACTTTCAAGTCTGTCCCCAAAATAACATGGAAATCAGACAACTTGGATCATCCAAGAGCAGAAAGATGAAATATCCTAGAGTGAATGATATATATTAGCTGTCTGTGCCTTACCTCATAAAAGTGTGATTTGTTTTGATTTGGATAATAGATAAAGAAATACATAGCACAGGTCCAATACATATTAAGTGATACATGTGTGATTATTATTATTATACTAGTATTGTATACAGGCATAGTTCAGAGATATTGCAGGTTTGGTTCTAAACCACTTCAGTAAGGTGAATATCAAAATAAAGTGAGTCACATGAATTTTTTGTTTACCAGTGCATATAAAAGTTATACTGCATTGCACTGTTGATGGGAATGTAAATTGATACAGCCACTATGAGGAAGAGAGTATGGAAGTTCCTTAAAAAACTAAAAGTAGAATTACCACATGACCCAGCAATCCCACTCCTGGGCATATACCCTGAGAAAACCATAATTCAAAAAGAGTCATGTACCACAATGTTCATTGCAGCACTATTTACAATAGCCAGGACATGGAAACAACCTAAGTGTCCACTGACAGATGAATGGATAAAGAAGATGTGGCATATATATACAATGGAATATTACTCAGCCATAAAAATAAACGAAATTGAGTTATTTGTAGTGAGGTGGATGGACCCAGAGTCTGTCATACAGAGTGAAGTAAGTCAGAAAGAGAAAAACAAATACTGTATGCTAACACATATATATGGAATCTAAAAAATATAGTTCTGATGAAGCTAGGGGCAGGACAGGAATAAAGATGCAGACGTAGAGAATGGACTTGAGGACACCAGGAGGGGGAAGGGTAAGCTGGGACAAAGTGAGAGAATGGCATGGACATATATACACTACCAAATGTAAAATAGATAGCTAGTGGGAAGCAGCCACATAGCACAGGGAGATCAGCTCTGTGCTTTGTGACCACCTAGAGGGGTGGGATAGGGAGGGTGGGAGGGAGGGAGACACAAAAGGGAAGGGATATGGGGATATATGTATACATATACCTGATTCACTTTGTTATATAGCAGAAACTAACACACCATTGTAAAGCAATTATACTCCAATAAAGATGTTTTAAAAAAAGTTATACTGTAGTCTATTAAATGTGCAATAGCATTATGTCTTTAAAAATAATGTATAAATCTCAGCTAAAAAATACACTATTGCTAAAAAATGCTACCATGATGGTGAGAAATACATTTGTGAGGGGAGCTCAGCATTCCTGAAGAACTCTGTGGTTGCTTTTCTCTACAGGTCAGAAATTACAGTAGGAGCTGATACCATTGAAATGAGATACTTAAATGCAATGGAGATAATGGGGTCCTGGGGTAGCAGAGGCCAAGTGCTGTCACTTAATTGCCAAAGACAAGATGGTATGGTTACCACAATGGAGCCAAAGCAGTGATCAGAATAGCCTAACTCACAGAGACCTGTGGTGTTGGCTAGTTAGCATCCCCAGAAAAGAAACAGATGCACAATCTACTAAATTCTTACTTGATCTGTCTAAGCAGAGGTGTTCTAATTAATTTTAAGCAACTCAATATTCACTAAAAGTTGTAATGGAAAACACTGCCATTTGCTTTGTGATAATTTGGAGTCTGATGTTTTTAGTAGAGCAAAAGCTGCCTGGAAACTAATCCACCCAAGGATAAAAGATGCCTGAAATTTAATCCACCCAGGTGTATTTAAGTCCAAGGTGAATGAGTTTAGGGGTAGTGGGAAGAAATGCTTGGGCATAGGAGGCAGCTCCACTGGGAAAGTTTTCAAAACGTTTCTTCCCAGATTAGATAGAATGTTAAGGCAAATGACTTTATTCTCTACTATGGGCCTTGATCTCTCCCTGCTGTGTGCTGAGTAAACACCTCATATCAATTTTACAATTCACAAATTCTCTCTTTGATGGTGCCCATATTTATTTTGTTGCTTGAGTTTTTATTTCAACTTGCATATTTTTATTCCCAAGATTTCAGATTGGTTGTTTTGATATCAACCTATTCTTATTTCATTTCTACCTGTATTTGCCTTCTAAATTCTTATTCCTTTTTTATGGAAGTCATCCCTTTATCACCTTGAAAATCCAAAAAAAATATATTATTTAAAAGACATTGGGCTTCCCTGGTGGCGCAGTGGCTGCGAGTCCGCCTGCCGATGCAGGAGTCGCGGGTTCGTGCCCCGGTCCGGGAAGATCCCACATGCCGCGGAGCGGCTGGGCCCGTGAGCCATGGCTGCTGAGCCTGTGCGTCCGGAGCCTGTGCTCCGCGGCGGGAGAGGCCACAGCAGTGAAAGGCCCGCGTACCGCAAAAAACAAAAAATAATAAAAGACATTGTCAAGAAGAAGTAAAGCTGTCACTGTTTGTAGATGACATGATACTATACATAGAGAATCCTAAAGACTCTACCAGAAAACTACTAGAGCTAATCAATGAATTTGGTAAAGTAGCAGGATACAAAATTAATGCACAGAAATCTCTTGCAGTGTTATACACTAATGATGAAAAACCTGAAGTGAAATTAAGAAAACACTCCCATTTACCATTGCAACAAAAAGAATAAAATACCTAGGAATAAACCTACCTAAGGAGACGAAAGACTTGTATGCAGAAAATTATAAGACACTGATGAAAGAAATTGAAGATGATACAAACAGATGGAGATATATACCATGTCCTTGGATTGGAAGAATCAACATTGTGAAAATGACTCTACTACCCAAAGCAATCTACAGATTCAATGCAATCCCTATCAAACTACCAATGGCATTTTTCACAGAACTAGAACAAGAAATTTCACAATTTGTATGGAGACATAAAAGACCCTGAATAGCCAAAGCAATCTTGAGAATGAAAAACGGAGCTGGAGGAATCAGCCTCCCTGACTTCAGACTATACTACAAAGTTCCAGTAATCAAGACAGTATGGTACTGGCACAAAAACAGAAATATAGATCGATGGAACAGGATAGAAAGCCAGGAGATAAACCGACACACATATGGTCACCTTATCTTTGATAAAGAAGGCAAGAATATACAGTGGAGAAAAGACAGCCTCTTCAAGAAGTGGCACTGGGAAAACTGGACAGCTACATGTAAAAGAATAAAATTAGAACACTCCCTAACACCATGCCCAAAAATAAACTGAAAATGGATTAAGACCTAAATGTAAGGCCAGACACTATAAAACTCTTAGGGGAAAACACAGGCAGAACACTCTATGACGTAAATCACAGCAAGATCCTTTTTCACCCACCTCCTAGAGAAATGGAAACAAAAACAAAAATAAACAAATGGGACCTAATGAAACTTAAAAGCTTTTGCACAGCAAAGGAAACCATAAACAAGATGAAAAGACAACCCTCAGAATGGGAGAAAATATTTGCAAAGGAAGCAACTGACAAAGGATTAATCTCCAAAATTTACAAGCAGCTCATGCAACTCAGTATCAAGAAAACAAACAACCCAATGCAAAAATGGGCAGAAGACCTACATAGACATTTCTCCAAAGAAGATATACAGATTGCCAACAAACACATGAAAGAATGCTCAACATTACTAATCATTAGAGAAATACAAATCAAAACTACAATGAGGTATCACCTCACAACAGTCAGAATGGCCATCATCAAAAAATCTACAAACAATAAATGCTGGAGAGGGTGTGGAGAAAAGGGAACACTCTTGCCCTGTTGGTAGAAATGTAAATTGATACAGCCACTATGGAGTACAGTATGGAGCTTCCTTAAAAAACTAAAAATAGAACTACCATACGACCCAGCAATCCCACTACTGGGCATATATCCTGAGAAAACCATAATTTAAATAGAGCCATGTACCACAATGTTCATTGCAGCTCTATTTACAATAGCCAGGACATGGAAGCAACCTAAGTGTCCACTGAAAAATGAATGGATAAAGAAGATGTGACATATATATACAATGGGATATTACTCAGCCATAAAAAGAAATGAAATTGAGTTATTTGTAGTGAGGTGGATGGACCTAGAGTCTGTCATACAGAGTGAAGTAAGTCAGAAAGAAGAAAACAAATACTGTATGTTAACACATATATATGGAATTTTAAAAAAATGGTCATGAAGATCTACTAGAGAATGGGCTTGAGGACACAGCGAGGGGGAAGGGTAAGCTGGGATGAACTGAGAGAGTGGCATGGACATATAGACACTACCAAACGTAAGGTAGATAGCTAGTGGGAAGCAGCCGCATAACACAGGGAGATCAGTTCGGTGCTTTGTGACCACCTAGAGGGGTGGGATAGGGAGGGTAGGAGGGAGGGAGACGGAAGAGGGAAGAGATATGGGAACATATGTATATGTATAACTGATTCACTTTGTTATAAAACAGAAACTAACACACTGTTGTAAAGCAATTATACTCCAATAAAGGTATTTAAAAAAAAGACATTGTCAGTTCTATAAAGTCAATGTCATCTGAAATGAATTCATGTCCTAAGTTTTATTTCATTGTTCTTTCTCAACATTAGATGTTTTCAAATGTGCATTAGTTATTTATTACTGCATAACAAATTACTACAACACTTTATGACTTAAAAAGTACACGTTGATTATCTCACCGTTTCTGAGTCAGGAATCTGGGTACAGCTTAACTGGGTCCTCTGCTTCAGAGTCTCTTACAGACTGCAGTCAAGGTATTGATTGGGCTGTGATCCTCTCAAGGCTTGCCTGGGGCAGGATCCATTTCAAGTTCATTTCAAGTTCATGCATAATTCAGTTCTTTGTGGGTCATTGAGCCAAGGCCTTCAATCCCTTGCTGGCTGTTGACTGAAGACCATCCTCAATTCCGTGCCATGTGGGTCTCTGCAACACGGCAGCTTGCTTCATCAAAGTGTACAAGCCAAGAAATCAAGAGTCAGCTTGAAGATAGAAGTTACAGACTTTATGACCTAATCAAGGAAGTGACATCCTACGATTTGTGTGGCATTGTGATCATTAGCCACTAGATCCAACCAATACTCAAGAGAAGGTGATTTCACAAGTGTGTCAACACCAGGAGGCAAGGATCATTGGGCACCATCTTAGAAGCTCCTACTACAAAGAGTGTTTGAAACTTGTTTGCAGACTTACTTAAAGTGAGAAGTGTTTTGGTTTTGTTTTCATTTCTTTCTCTTCTCACCCCAACTCCCCACACCCTGCTTCTTCCTGTCTAGAAGTTTTGTAGTTATCTTTCCTGCCCCACCCCCAGGCCCCATCCCATAGAAGTCATGGGATATCATAGATTATCCTCAAACCACCGATGATTTAAGTCAATCTGTGGTCTCAGATGTGGCATATATACTAAAACTGGAATGATACAGAGATGATTAGTATGGCCCCTGTGCAAGGATGACATGCAAAGTCATGGAACATTTCATATTTAAAAGAATAAGAGGGGTTTCCCTGGTGGCGCAGTGGTTGGGAGTCCGCCTGCCGATGCAGGGGACGCGGGTTCGTGCCCCGGTCCGGGAAGATCCCACATGCCGCGGAGCGGCTGGGCCCGTGAGCCATGGCCGCTGAGCCTGCGCGTCCGGAGCCTCTGCTCCGCAACGGGAGAGGCCACAACAGGGAGAGGCCCGGGTAACCCAAAAAAAAAAAAAAAAAAAAAAAAAAAAAAAAGAATAAGAGGGGGAAGGGGAGGGGAGAGGAAGAAGACGAGGAGAAGCAGGAGGAAAAAATCTGCCATCTCAGGACCGTGTCCATCCTCCAGTCTCTCTGGTGGACAATAGTTTAGAAGCCACAGCCCCAGGCAGCAAAGAGCAGTAGATATTTTTCAAGACCCAAGAGGACCCACCCTGGCACCTAACCTTGAAAGTGAGCGTGGCTCTGGTCTCCCATCTCATGTGGGATATCTAGTCTCTGCGATCATATCCCCAGTCTCATAATAGCCCATTTCCAGGCCCAGAATCCAACAAGGCCACGGCTACAGCCTTGCATTCTGCATTCTCATTCTGTGTCTTCTCCATGGGGATATTTATCTTGATTTTGAGTCCAGCTATACTATTAACTTATTTTATTTGTTATGCACACTAGATCTTTTTTTGCTTTTTAGAACATAGAGGTTGCATCAATGTGAAAATACTGAACCACTGCTATCCAAAATCTCCTCAGCCTACGATCTCTACTCTTTATAAAACAGCAAAATCTCCACAGTTGGAGAAAGTTGTAGAGAACCAGAAAAGGAAAAAAGGAAAAGGAGGGGAAAGAAGGGAATAGAAAGGTAAGGAAAAAGAAAAGGTTACCCTGTTGCTTTTAATTAAATTGAAAGGGTGGGAGAAAAGTCTTCCTCCTGGAAAAAAATGCATTGAAAACCCCCTTTCCCCTTGGCTTCCTTTCATCAGGGCTTCATTTCACTTATTACTTTTGCTAAAGATAGCTGAGAAGACAGAGGCATTGGGAGAGTTTGTGGCAATCTAATGTGTTTTATTTTAAAATGTTTCAATATCTTTTATTGAATGTTGCAGTGTACTGAACACATTGAAAACTTCATACACAAAGAACAGGAAGAGGAGAAGAAACAGATTGAATATGTCGATAAAAGAAACGCGTCAAAAGCCCAAGCGGTCTTAGTCCCACCACTGAATTCTGTATTTGGGTCCTGAAGGGAATGGCTTGTTTGGCTTGCGGACCAGCTGCTGATGGGCCATGTCATGTTGCATCAGTGAAACAGGGAAGAGGCTGCACGCGTGGGTATAAGGGAGGGAGGAGTCCCTGAGGCCAAGTGCTGCTTCACTGGGAGGAGAGGTTAGTCCCCCCTGACCTGGCAGAGCTTCCTATCCGACCTTTGCTTGTGATGCTGTCACTGTGAGGGTTTTAAAGGCTTTGTTCAAAGATAAATTCTCTCTTAAGTTTCAGAACAGACAAACCAGGATTCAGTGTGCTCAAATACAACAAAGACAAAAAGAATGTTTTCTTATGGGCATCTAGTTTTCATTTTATTAGGAAATTTGGACAATATTCTGTGATAACTAAGAACACAAAAGGAAAGAAAGAAAAGAAAACCATGCATGAGGACTGGCAAAAACGGAGCAAAGATGGAGCTGAATGGCAGTCAGTTGGATGTATTCATACCCATAAAACCAAACATTAGGAATCATGGTTTTGTTCAGCTGAGTTTACTGATTTGCACAGTTACTCACTCGGGCGCTGGGCTGCATACCTAGTTTTTCCACTAGATGTTTCCTATTAGTTTGGAAACTTTGCAGATGGGAAGACTTGAGGTACAAAAGAAAGCCAGGAAGAGAGTCTAGGACCATAGAATGGAGGAAAAACAAGCAGAATGGGAAGGAGGGAAGTCTTACCAACAAAATGGGTACCAGCAGCACCTGCAGACCAGCCCATCTGGCAGCAGCATTGCTTCCAGCAGCAGCTCTTCTGCTGGCAGCAGCCCTTCCACCGCCACAGCTGCCCACGGTGTCGGGAGAGAGGACTCGGGAGAGGTGAGGAGGGAGACCCAGGAGGGGAGGGAGGTCTGATGCCGCCTTCTACGAAGCCCTTATGTACCATCTTGGGAGAAGGGGGAGGGAGCAACCCAGGACTCCTGACCAGTGGTCACTCCCTCGTTGTTGCCATTGCAGATTCCAGATGGGGTTGTCTGGGGTTATTCCTTGTTTACATTCTTATGGACTATATTTGACCCAATACATTTGCTAATTTTAGCTTTTCTCTTTAAAGTCATTTTAGAAACAAACCAAGAGATGCCAACACGTTGGAAGGGATCTTCATTTTCACAGAAACACAGCTGAATCTTTGCGATTTTGAATCAAGAAGGCACTTGATTACTACCAGCTCCTGTTCCGTTTCTCCTCAATGGTTTTCTCTCCAAATATTCAGTTAAAATCACCCTGCTTTAACAGAAACTTCGAGATGCAGATGAGTAAATATGAATATACAAATTGAAGAAGCCATTCTCTTTCAAAATTTTCCCATTTGTTACTATTGTGTGCCTTCCACCTCATTAAATTGGCCATTTTAGTTCTTGTGAAGTTACATGTTCACGGCTATATTTCCAAAATTTTTGGAATGAAATGAAAATATAATTTTTAAATGAAATGACCCTCTTTTCTTCTTTAACCTCAAAAGTTGTCTATTAAAAGCCTGGATCCAAAGCTCTCCTCTCTCACTCTGCAATCTTTCCCTTAGTGCTCACATCCACACCCATGGTTTCCACTTCCACATGTATATGCCTGGACTCGTTCCTTCAGTGTGCACATCCAGCTCGGTATCTTCTCCAGACTCCGAACTTAGCCAACTTGCAGTCCACCTTCTCCCTGTGGGTATCTCAGAGGCACTTCCAGAGTCAACTGCCCCAGACTCAAGTCCTAATCTTCCCTGCCCACCCCACCCCCACAAAAAGTAAATTTCTCCACTGTTCCTTATCCATCAAATTGGCAATCTATTAAAAAAGTCATCTCTGAATCCTTCCTTTCTCTCAACCTGTATCTAGTCTTTCACCAAATTCTGTTGATTCTGCCTCTTTAAAAGCTCTCACACCTATTCACATCTCTCTGCTCCACTGTGCTGCTCTCCCCTGTACAAGCACCCCCTGAGCAGCTGAAATGCTCTTTGGTCCACATACCACAGAAATGGTTTGGGATCACTGATAACACCACAGTCAGCCCTGGGGACGACACAGCATTTCCTCTCACTCAAATTCCTGAAGAGCAATCTTACCAGATTGGCAAAATGGGTTCTGAACAGCAAGCCTGTTGCAAATGAAGCTTGGGGGAAAGTCAGCCACCAAACATCCCCACCAAGGTCTCTGAAGTCTCAGTGATGGCTAGAAATGCTCCTACACCAGCTTGTGTGATGAACAGCCCACTTGCACTTCCATTTTTCCTACCTTATATTTTTATAAGGTGTTGGTCACCAACCCTCAAATCTCACCAGGATCCACAACTACATGCTTTACCTCATAGCCACAGACTCCTTTTTTTTCTCAACTTCCCCTGCATCTCTGGCCTCTGCCCCTGCACTCCTCAGGGTACCTGCCCTGCTCTCAGAATCACCTAAGTCAGGCTACTCAGCATAGTGTTTCTCTCAGACATCAACTGATGTCGTATCATCAAAATTAGTTCCTCATCCAAAGCTAAACATACCAAGAACTACATCATCAAAATTCAGGCTCATCAGAGGATGTATTTCTGTTTTTAAAATAATCATTACAGCCTGGGTGTGAGATGACAAATCACAATGGTGTGCTTCAGATGAAGAGGTAAACAATAAAGGCTTCTAGCCTCAGCAGTTCCTACTGGTCACAAAGCATAATCATGGCCTCTGGCCTTGGCGGTGGACTTTGACTCTGTTGCCATTTTCACATCCCCATCTCCCAACGTCACTTTATTGCAAACTCTTTGAGGTCAAAGATTATACCTTAAACTTCACTGTACTGACCCCCTTAGAAGGTTACAGACCACCTGGCCTAGAGGCTGTCCAATGATGGGTATGGTCTGCAGACCCCCTGACAACCCACACACACAGTAATGTTCCCTGGGCAGTGAGGGATGATAGAGAAGTCTGCCCATCCCTGTTGACAGCCCGGTTCCCAGCATGCTTCCCTAGAATTTTTAGGCCTTTTCAAGTTGCATTGGAATATAGTTTTATGAAAAAATTAACAAAACTGAAAAAGTGATGAAGACAAAGATATCTAAAAGGGAAGTAATAAGAGATGATGGATTCTTCCATGTAAATCAAGACAAATAGCAACAGGGATATGGTCATGTGTCTTCCCTCTCCTGTCCCCAGAGTCGGTATATAAGGGCCTCCCCCAGCAGAAGGCGGCATCAGACCTCCCTCCCCTCCTGCGTCTCCTTCCTCATCTCTCTCGCGTCCTTCCTACTTGACACCGTGGGCAGCTGTGGCTGTGGAAGGTGTGGTGGTTGCCTCGGCTGCGGTGGCAGCAGCTGCGCCCCGTGCAGATGCTCCCGGGTCGGCTGCTGCCCCAGCTGCTACGGCTGCCCTGGGGGCTGCTGCAGCGTCCCGGCGGTCTGCCGCCATCGCCGCACCTGGAGCTGCATCCCGTGTGGCTGCGGCTGTGGAAGGGCTGCTGCCAGCACGAGAGCTGCTACCGGAAGCAACACTGCTGCCGGGTGGACCAGCTCAGCTGCTGGCAGCGTTTGCTGGGATTGGGTTTGTCTGTTGGCAAGTCTTTCCTCCAGCCCTCCCCGTCTCTCCTTCCGTGACCTGGAAGTCACTCCTGTGCACTCAAGGGTTGTAATCTCTGCCACATCACAAATTGATGATTTCAAAAGACCCTGCTATTGAGGTGAACAATAAGAACTGTGCAAACAAGACAGCCCAGCCGCTGGAGACAATTCACATATTGAACAAACTTGAAAATCGAATCATAGTTACTTTTTTGCTTTTCTGAAATTCTTTTACACAACTTCAATGCCCACACTTGTTTTCACTGTGCCCATACATTACATGCCATTTCTTCTGTATTCTGCCCAGCAGTGCTGTACTGCTGAAAATGAAATCTTAAATAGAATAATGCACCATACATTGATGGCTAAAGACCTCTTTTTTTTTTTTTTTTTTTTTTACTTTTATTAATTGTCTTGCTATGAAAAGACCTTCTGTGGTCTCTAAATTCAGGAAAGCTACATAAAGAAACCCTTGTTGGGAAGGATTTCCCGAGTTGTAAGATTCTTTTCTTTCACGATCATCGGTTGCACTGATGCGTTATGGAACAATCACAAGCAGGTCTCAGAGCAGCCTGATTTACCCACATTCCGTCTCATCTCATTGTGGCACTCATTTCTTTGAAGTCAATGGGAATGTTATTATTCTTTCCAAAAATTCCTACATCTCACCTTGGTTTGAAAGAACATGAACCCAGCTGGAGTTGTTGCCACTCCAGAATAACAGCTGGCGTTTCACCCCAAATCAGCCTACCCCATCCCTGAAAAGGATATTCTTAAGACAAATGTAATACATTTCCAAATCTGCCTTAAATCTTTTCTTTTCAAACCTCAGTTGGAAGTATATGGCCTCTGACACAAAACGCTTATCACAGAGAGTGATTTTTGTAAGAGGCCATGACCACGGATGGCCTCTGGCTCCTACATAGCAATGGTTCGGTGCCAGGATGTGTTGCGATGGATTGGGAACAGGTATATGCAGGTGCTACCAAAGTTCACTGACCCAAGGTTAGGCCTGCACCTGAAGATTTAGGTCCTAATTTCTTTGTTTGTACCCTGGTACTACTCTTAGAAATGGTGAAAATACTTTAATTCTGCATTTGCCAGTTTCTGAGAGTGATTCTCCACCCCATTCTTATGAGAAGAACAAATAAATGAGCAAGACAGATCTAAGATGTTGATCAAGCCCCACCCCCACTCTATTTGTGCACATTAATGTGCAAGAGGATGAAGATTTTTGAAATTTCTGTGTGATATGGGGATAAGGATTACAATGACTCTTAGCCAAGCAATGCCAGGAATATACCATGAGTACTTGACTGTCAGTACCCAGGAAAATTCTCCTTGTGTGTAACTAAGTGAATGCAAGTCTAACATAGAGAGAAAACGTCTACAAAATTGAAGGATCCAATTACTATACTTAGTAGTTTTAGAAACTGGGAAGAATTCATCTACACTGACTTGTGCCATCTCCTACATTTTTAGAAACTTAATCATTTACCTTTAAACAAGAGACTTTCTCAACAATTCAGAGCAAAGGATGGCCTCTGGCCTATTTTCTTTAGGACTCCAGGTATAAAAAACCCGTGTCCTCCACTGTTGGCCTATCCCAATGCACCCTCACCCCGGTACTTCACATCTTCCAGATGTACAAGTGGAACCTTCCCTGCTTTCATGTTTCCCTGGTCCACTGTAGACTTAGATGAGAGTCTGCTCATCAAAACTCTTTATAGACCTGAGGGCAGTCTTCAGTCTTTTTTTTCCCCCCAATAAGCAACAACCTCAAATTTTTAACCTTCAGTAGAGTTAGAATATATTAGTCTATCTCAAAGTGTAGCCCCTGGAGCCAGCAGCATTGGCATAACCTGGGAACTTGTTGGAAATGCAAATTCTCAGAGAGTCTGGAGGTGAAGCCAGTAATCTGTGTTCCAACAAGTCCTCCAGGTGTTTCTGATGCATGCTTGAATTTGAGACCTTTGGACTGTTATCAGTATAGGAGAAGAAGCTTTTTTCCATTTAGATAATAGAGAACCATCTCATAATAGGCATCTAGTTAACTATTTCTATTTCATTTTTCCAGGGAAGTTTTTTTTTTTTTAATAGAGAAGATGATCTTTGGAAGCTAAGGCTAGATGAAGAGTTCTTAGATTTGACACTAAAAACACGAACAGTAAAATAAAAAATCGACAAATTGGACTGCATCAAAATTAAAAATGTTTGCTCTGTTAAATACCTTCTTGAGAGGATGAGAAGACAAGTTATAGACTTGGAGAAAATATTTATAAACCACATATCCCACAAAGGACTTATATCTAGAATACATGAATAACTCTCAAAACTCCACAGTTAGAAAGCAAGCAACCAATTAGAAAATGGGCGAAAGACGTGAACAGACAATTCACTGAAGAGGATATACCAATGGCAAATGAGCACATGGAAAGGTGTTCTACATCATTAGCCATTAAAGAATGCAAATTAAAACCACAATGAGATATCACTATATACCTACCAGAATGACCAAAATAAAAAATAGTGACAACCCAAAAGCTGGCAAGGATGCAGAGAAACTGAGTCACTCATACACTGTTAGCAAGAATAAAGAATGGTATAGGCATTCTGGAAAAGCATATGGCAATTTCTTACAAAACCAAATATGTGTTTACAATACAATTTAGCAATTGTACTCTCAGACATTTATCCCAGAGAAATGAAAACTTAATGTTCACAAAAAACCTATACATAAATGCTTATGGCGGCTTTATTCATAATAGCCCCAAACTGGAAACAGCTCAGAAGTCTTTCAACAGGTGAAGAGTTAAACAAGCTATGATATATCCATCCCCGGAATACCGCTCAGTCATAAAAAAGGAACAAACTACTGCTACATGCAAAACGTGGATGACCTCGATGGAATGATGCTGAGGGAAAAGCCCAGCTCAACAGGATACATAGTGTATAATTCCATGTGTATAACATTCTTGCCATAACAAAAGTACTGAGATGGAGAACAGGTTAGTGGTTACTAGGGGTTAGAAAGGAAGAGAGGGAAGGGAGTGAATGTGACTGGAAAAGGGTAACGGGAGAGGTCCTGGTGACAGAACAGTTGTGTCTTCACTGCGGTGGTCACACACGTCTACACGTGCAACAAAACTGCATAGAGGTAAGTACACGCAAATGAGTGCCTGTAAAACTGGTGAAATCCGAACGCAATGTAATGTCAGTTTCTCACCTGTGATTCCCTACTACAGCTCTGCAGGATGTTACTATTGGGGGAAACTGAGTGAAGGGTGTGCAGGACCTCTCTGCATTCTTTCTTACAAGTGCATGTGAATCTACAACTATCACCCAATAAAAAGCTTAAAAAATTTTAATAAGCTGCAAAGAACACGTCTAGATCAAGATGGCACCTAGGCTGACTGAGACCCCTAAAGCCCTCCTTTCCAGCTCTTCTCTGGCAACTCCGTTTGCTCATTCTCAGTCTAGACTGTGAAGACTATGCTCCTCCCCCACTTCCTCCTGTGTCTGGATTGTCCTACCTTCACCATGTACACTGGGTGAATTCCTCTTTCAACAACATCCAATTCTTTCTCCAGTACCATCAACCCCGCCACTAGCCACTGTCTGTTTTCTGAACTACAGGTGTAATCTCCAAATTACTCTCCAACACTTCACCCTTATCCCCGATAAATTCCCTTTTCCACACAGCAGCTAGAGTTTGGACCACATCATGCCCGAGCTGACAACCCACCAATGGCTTCCCTTCATGCTCTGGGTTTGTCTTAATCCCTTACCCCAGCCCACAAGGCTCTACATGATTGACCCCTCCCCTTCCCTTCACCAGCCCCACTTGCCTTCTTTCCATTCCCAAATACATAAAGCATGTTCCAACTTGCACACTTTTGCCCTCGCTGCTTTCTATGCCTGGAACAGAGTTTTCCAAATCTTTGCACAATTGATTCCTGCTTAACTTTCAGGTCGAAAATTAAATCTCACCTCTGTAGAGTGATCTTTTCTGATCACTCACTCTAAAGTAGCCCTTAGGGTATGGTGTTTGTAAACACCAGAATCTTGCTTCTCCGTTGGCCCTTATTTATTGTTTTTCTCTCTCCCTCCTTGAGTTGAGTCCTACTTGCCTATCAGTGCTGTGTGCCTAGTGCCCACGACAGTGCCAGGCACACCCTCAGTAAACACCCACTCAAAGAAAGAAAGGGAGCTCTGGAGGCTGACTCTGACCAGCTGGCTTCCTCCCCATCATTCACAGAGTCAATTACTCCCTTACCTGTGCGAGCAGCTGCCTTTTACATGATCTCACTGGTACATCAACACAATCACGCACGTGCTTCTTTACAAGATCTTGCAGTTCTAGAGGGCAGGAGCCACATGTTTCGGTTTTGAATTCCCAGGTCCTTTCACAGTATGAGGCATCAATTAATATTTGATGAATGAAGGACCATCTTCTTTCCAGGGGATGACACCAGGTGGTCACGTCCCCAGGAATCCATTTACAGCCATTTACAAGGCCAGTGAGGATGGGTATTGAACAGTGTCTCACGTGAGGTATAAGGGTCAGACACCGACGACCTGACACTTCCCTTCTCATTAAAGTACGCAATTCAGCCGTGTCCTTAAGCTTCTGGCCAAAGACATTCTTCACAGAAAACTCACAAAATAAAGGAGCAAAGCTGAAAACCAAAAGCACAACTGCATCTTCTAGAAAGATTTTAAACTGGAATGCTTTTTAAAAAGGTACCTCATCTAAAACAGTAGGGAAAGGAAAGCCCCATAATAGTCATACAACAAATTTCATTCAAAATTAAATCAGTGATTTTCATAAGGGATGCCCAAGTGACCTTGCTTCTGGGAGGTCACCAGAGCAGATGATGGAAACTCAGAGAATAAAGTCATCTTAAAAGCAAGTGGTTTTTTTAAACCCACGCTAACATAAGATCATGCTAATGCCCTTTTAAAAAGACATTAAGATGATCTCCCAATTCATCTAGTTTTTGTTTTTATTGTGGTTTTTGTTGCTTGTTACAAAAAAGTGTAGTAATTAGATACAAGCAAAACTGAGCTACCAAAAAAAAAAAAATATATATATATATATATATATATATGGGCCCCATAGTTGGACAATAAAAAGAAAACCTTTGGAATGAGGTACCTAAAATGTCTGATCTATGTGGATACTTCTTAACACCCTCCATCTAAGTGTCTCAACAGGCCAGAAACTCAGCTTCCAAAGAGAAGACTTACCGCTGGTGTTTCCCACCAGCTCCACACTTGCAGACCGAGCCTCAGCCAGCCCCACCTAGCCCCAGGGGCAGGGCCGCCACTCAGCTACATCACCAGCCTCTTCATTCTGGGGTAAAAAGACTTACCAGCAGAACCAAGGCAAGACCAAAGAGACTGGGACCCAAGACCTTCAAAATGACTTTTGACTATTTTTCAAGGAGAGTATTCGTGGATATTCTTTTCCCTTTGAGCTATTCTGACACAGGACAGAATAAAGAAATTAGAAACTAAGAGCCACTAAAAGGAACAAAAAAGGGGTGTCTGGGACACATCACTAACCCACCAGGAGCCAGCAGGTAGGACCAAAATCTTCATCAAACACTTCTCAACGAGACCACAGGATATGGGGCTGAGTATTTTTACCCAGAAATCACCAGCTCTGTAACTGTTCATAAGACTCTGGGAATAGAGGGTGGGAGGCTATAATTACCACTGGTGGCTCTACGATGCCTTTTAAACTTGAGGTCAGAAAAGAACCTGAGTGTTGTAAGACTGATGGGCTAGGATGGATCAGGAGACTGTGATAGATGGAAGATGTACATTGATTGGGGAGTTCAAACAGATAATTGAAGGGATAACATAGAGTAAGACCTTAAGGGCACGTGACCAGTATCACTATTTGTCTTTTTCTTAACACAGGAATTGGTGCCTTGGAACAAGCATTGAGTGGGCACGGCAGGCAGAGCCATCTGGTTTTGTCCATATCACAGTGCAGCTGTCTGCCTGTCAATAAGTCACTAAACTTCTCTAAACAGCCATTT
This sequence comes from Lipotes vexillifer, assembly GCF_000442215.2. NCBI lineage: Eukaryota > Metazoa > Chordata > Mammalia > Artiodactyla > Lipotidae > Lipotes > Lipotes vexillifer. Next base: position 2,032,056 of record NW_006795832.1, on the reverse strand, counting down.
CTTCCCTTGTAAACATTGGGCTCAGGCTCTCCCAAGGATCCATCCAGCTCTTAATTCTTCTGTGAGTTTAATAATACAGAATGATCCATTTTAACTAAAAATTATCCTCTAGATATATGCTCATAAAGGGAATTACTGATTTATCTAAAGAGGGCAGAAGTTACTTTTATTTGATCTGGATTGATGGTTTCATTTTTTTTAACTTAATGTATACAGCTATGTACTTGTGAAATGATTTTAGTCAAATTTACTTATATGATGAGAGGTTAAGCAGATGATGCTAGAATTGTAATTTAAGCATATAGACCCAAATTTTATTCTTAAAAGTTAGACCAGACCTAAAAGAAATTTAGACTCTCAACAAGTAAAAACTTGAAAACAAAACCCACGATAATAATGAAGGTACAATAGTAGTCACCACTTACAGAGGGCATACATACATCAATCTAATTCCGATGATAATCCTGACAGATCAATATCATGATCTACATTTTACAAAGGGAAGAACTAACGTTCAGGGAAATTAAATAAGCTGCTAAAGGTGCAAGTCTTTCTGAGGTGTGGAGCTGGAATTTCAATCCAGATTTGAGTTTTTATAGCCCATGTTCTCAGTTACTGCAATGCCAACACCAGCAGGGTCACAGAAACAGTGGGTTGCTGGATAAACTTGGACAAATGGTGGGGTAGGGGTGACCAGACGCCTTCATATATTTTAGCAGTAACTACCAGCACTGTTCATTCTCTCTGGATAAGGACAATTTATCAGGAAATATCTGAGGCCAGCTAAATTCTTTCTTGATTTGAGCTGTGTCAGTTCCCTATCACGTTAAAAGCAGAAAAGAAACACAGATATCAATCAGGTTCTTTCCAAGCCGAGGACAGGACGATTTTCCCTTTGTACCTTAGCTAGTCCATCCCTTGCTTTTCTCACTGCCGCTTGGAGCTTCTCTTTCGCGTCCCATGCCACCTCAACCCAAACGTGACCCGGTAAAAGTCATGAGATTCTTTCAGCACAGACACAACCCACCTGGTGTCTCCAACCATGTTATCAGAGCATCTTATATGAAGTCTGAGAATACTTGTCAATAAAGTGCTGAAACAATTAATTATGACCAGACTGCTCACAACATCACTTGAGCAAGTGGATAATATTTGCTAAGTGGCTGATAGCAAAAGCCATTCCAGGAAGGGAAGCAGTGGAACCGCCAGCCACATCATCATTGGGAAATGAGTCACAGGGACCCATTTCATCACCCCTGGGAAATGAGTCAAAGGAATTCAACTTAGGATGACATATTTATTTAGTTCACTTGTTGAATTGCTCCAAAAAAAAAAGAAAGAAAGAAAGAAAGAAAGAAAGAAAGAATGAGTGCCTACTACCTGCTAGCACTGGTTTGGTGCTAGGGATACAGAGGAAGTCCCTATAATCCAGTTAGGGGAGATTAAACATTTGAATGACTTACCCATGCATAATTATTTTATTTTTGCATTCTTAATTGTGATATCATTCACATACCATACATTTTTCCTTTTTAAAGTGTACAATTCAGGACTTCCTTGGTGGTGCAGTGGTTAAGAATCCACCTGCCAATACAGGGGACACGGGTTCGAGCCCTGGTCTGCGAAGATCATGCCGCAGAGCAACCAAGTCCGTGAGCCACAGCTACTGAGCCTGTGCTCTAGAGCCCGCGAGCCACAACTATCCATTCTATACAGACTAGCTTGCATAAAATGCAGATTCTGATTACTATCCTGGGATGGGAATTTACATGGCTAACAAGCTCCCAGGCAACGTCCAGGCTGTAGGTCCTCAGATCACACATTGAGTACCAAGTGACCATAATCATCTTTAATGCAATAGGTGCAATATATATGCTTTAGGGGCAGCGGTCCCCAACCTTTTTGGCACCAGATACGGGTTTCGTGGAAGACAATTTTTCCACGGACGTGGCTGGGGATGGTTCAGGCGGTAACGTTCGCAATGGTGAGCGGTGGGGAGCGGCAGGTGAAGCTTCGCTTGCTTGACCGCCGCTCACCTCCTGCTGTGCGGCCCGGTTCTGGTCCACAGCCTGGGGGTTGGGGACCCCTGCTTTAGAGAATTCCAAACTAATACTATTTTATACTAACTTTAAATACAATGATTATTATTGACTCTTACACTGCTTTCCATGTTCTTCATGCCCTAGGAACCTGGAATTGTTTGCAACAAGTACTCCTACACACACATACCCTATCCTTTATTCAAATGCTGGAAGGACAAAGCTGTCCAAAGCGCTGCAAACAGCAGCTTCTCCATCGATACAGAGTTCCCACAACATAAACTCCTCTTTCCTGCTTCCTTCAGCTTCTGCTCAGCCTTAGCCCTCAGTCTTACATTCTACTATCCTTTCAAGGTGGCTACTCCTTTATATGTCTGCCTTAGGCCGGACTGAGATCCCTCCTACTCTCCAGAGCCCTTTTCCCTGCCCTTGGCTTACATGTTTGTACATCAGCCTTCCCCCACCTAGACGATCAGTTCTTCCGGGGCACTGTGGTGGAGAGGTTCTGAACATCTGTTTGGAGAGTTCTGCCACTTACTTTCCTTGAGCAAGTAAACCGCCATATTAGCCTTAGTTTCGTCTGGTAAAACAGAAGTCATATAAGGTTGTGAATTATAGGAAATAATGTTTAAAAAACATTTAGCAGGGCTTCCCTGGTGGCGCAGTGGTTGAGAGTCCACCTGCCGATGCAGGGGACACGGGTTCGTGCCCCAGTCTGGGAAGACCCCACATGCCGCGGAGCAGCTGGGCCCGTGAGCCATGGCCGCTGAGCCTGCGCGTCCGGAGCCTGTGCTCCGCAACGGGAGAGGCCACAACGGTGAGAGGCCCGCATACCACTAAATAATAAATAAATAAATAGATAGATAGATAGATAGATAAATAAATAAGTAATATAAAATAAATAAAATAAAATAAAATTCCCAGTTTAGGATGCTGGACATCTTATCTGGAAAGCCTGGTAATTCCTCTCTTCTCTGAGGGAGCTACCCAAATATATTTAGTAAATGAAAAGAACAATAAGGCTTGAAAGGAACTGTATGGTTCTAAAATCGTTAACTACTGTATTCTATAAGTTTACAGTATTCTTCGGTGATAGCCTTATAGAAATTTAGTCTGAATTGTTATTTATAACCATAAGCATTAAAATGTTTGAAATTCTATGATTCCACAAAATTTTATTTAGTTCCCTCATCAAAAATTCTCTTAAAATCCTTAAAAGATTTTAAGAAGAGCATACTGCAGAGATAACATTTGAAGATAGAACAGTCAAGAAACTTGCAGAACTGGTAAAAAGAGCAATCCGGACTCAAGAATCACATCAAATTCCAAGCACAAAATAAAAATAAACACTCACATCCAGACACATCGTAGTGAAACTAATACCCTGCCCCTCCGCCCCCACCAATAGCCATTTCTAGGTTGCTATGTGTCGCAAATACAGGGTAGGGAGAAAAGATGAGCTTCTGAGTCTGAATAATGTCAGTTCAGCTAGAGTATCTGAATACATTCATCCTTCTCTAACTAGTTTAAAGGGGAAAAAAATTATGGAACTAAGAGGAAATTTCTAGATTTGAAATTCCATTACAGATGATGTTATTCAGCCTGAAAGTTAAATGACATCATTAACAATAGAAAAGTCCTTGATTGTGCCTCTGTAATTTCATAACAATATACAATGTATTAAATAAAAATACAGATTTAGGTGATCCAATTAATATTTCCAATTTAACTTTTAGAACAATTCATAAATGAGAAAATGCAACTAGTAAACTATGGTAAAATCAACCCCACCAATAAATAAAGATAAGGCATTATTTCATATGCCTTAAATTAGCAATCATTAAAAGGAATTCCCTCTGACAACTGGAGATTGAAGAATGGCCCACATGTCTTTTTCGTATTTATAAATATTAAAATAATCCCTTTAAACAGTAATTTAGTTGAAAGGATAAAATGCTAATCCTTATAAGCCATCAGTGTGATTTTTTCAGAATTTATTCCAAGAAATAACACAAATGAAAGGTTATATACAGCAAGGTACTCACTTAACATTAAACTATGAAAAATGTTAAATGACCATGAAGACTACATAGCAATACAGAAAATATCTGAGACGTACCCAAGTTCTTAAGATGTACACTCTTCACTCAGCAATTCCATTTCTAAGAAGCACGAGGCCAAACCCCAAGTGTGCAGAAGTGTAGGTAAAATTTCTGATGTTGAAAAATTGGAAACAATCTAAATGTTTATCATAGGGATGAAACATCACTGTAAGAGAATACAGATCTATATTTGAAACTGAAAGAAACCCATGATATATTGAGGAAAATGTTACAAAGTAGTAAGCATAGCATGATTCCACTCTGGAAGAAGTCTTTATATTCACTTATACATGGAACAAAATCCAGAAGTACTTACAATATACCTGCACAGGATTATAGTTTTTTAAAAAATAATTTTCTGTATTTTCAGATTCTTTACAGTGAGCATATATTATTTTTACAATCAGGAAAAATAATAAATGTAGTTCCAATTTGGAAGAAAATTATCTGGGGAAAGTACAATATTAAAAATTAACCAGCTATGATCACAATGCAAAATTTCATATGGGCCAAAAGCAAATACGGAGAGAGAAAAAACAAAATTAGATCATTGGGGATAAGAATGCTGAGTTTGATGAGTTCCACTAAATGTTTGTGAAAGTTTTTTTTTTTTTAAACTCACACTCTTCTTATTAAAACTGCTGGAACTAAGAGCTTCAAGGCGGGAATACAATATGAGAGGATGAATCTTAAAGTCAGGTAGACTTCTAGTCCTGCCACTTACTAAACAGCTGTATAATCTCGGCGAAGTAGACACCTAAATGCCAATTTTGTGACAAATACTGCCTGGAAGTTGTTGTGGCCATTAAGTGATATCACATTATATGAGGTGCACTTCACTAAGTTGGTAATTAACAAATAGTGGCCATAACATTAAACTATATGATGTTGTTGATACCTGGTACTTTCAACCTACAAAAACACAAGTTTCTTATGTTCAACCGAACAGCTGTTATTCTGAAATGTCTCATTCCCATTTCCAAAGCTTAACTGTTCTCTAAACATGTATACCAAACGACTGACGTTCTACCATGTTTTACCATTTGGAAGAGATCTCACTTTAAAGCTGGGGAACTGGCATCTAACTTACCTGCTTGAATGGCAGAATTTAAGACTGAAACATAGGAAACTTGACTCTGCTTTAGTACTTTCCAGAGTCCCAATCCTAAAGTTCAGTTTAAAAAAAAAAAAAAACATTAGCATACTACTTAAGAAAAAAGTAAGAATTTGAATCTTTCCTCATTAAATAAGTGAGACTAAAATACATATTAGTTTCCCCCTAGGGGGAGGGGAGGGAAGAGTGGTGGTAGTGGTGGTGGAATTACTGATTCTAAGGAAAGTAAATTTTCTTCTGGGTTCTGGTGATGATTAATGAAAATAATTTAAACAACAAAAATGACAGAACAACCAAGATGGGTATACAAAAAATAATGGTGACTACTACCAGGAAATAAGATTAGGGGTGTGAAAAACTAAAACTAGTTCACTATTTGCCTTTTAAATTTCAATAGGTAGTAGAGTAACTAAAATCCAATTACAAAAAATACTGTCTTAAAACCAAGCTAGACCAACATGGATTTCGAGAACATCGTAATATATGGAAAAATAACCAAGTTAAACAAAGAGAACCAAGTTATAAAACCATACATTTAAAATAGGCAGGGCAGTGAGAGGCATTTAGAGAAAGAGGTATATAAAATAAATGTTAACATTTCTGAAAGACTATATTAAAACACAAGAAACTGTATTTCTCTGGGATGTGGGAATCAAGTCCCAGGAAGGAGGCATACTTTTTCACTTTGTATACTGCATACTTTTTAAACATCATAAACATGTATTATTCTATGGTAACACATAAAAAAACCTTTAAAGTCTTTAAAAAACCTGATTGTACCCACAGCATTCTATAAAACACTGTATAACATCAATTCGCAACCCTCTGCTGCCTTTTACTTAATGGTCATTTAGTCAAAATTAGAAGGCTCCTTGGGGTGTTTGCTTTCTCTGTCCCTCCACTCAAGATTGAGGGAAATGCTGAGAATTTAGTTTAAGTTTTAACTCTCATTGCCTAAACTGTAATTAAAAAATTAATCAATGGACATCTGAATCACCAATTAAAATATTTTATCTAGGATCACTTTTCCTTGTTACAAAAGCCTGAATCACTGCACTGTTTTCATTAAACTCTACAGCCCTGTGAGTTGGACAAAAGCACAGATTTCAAAAATATAGTTAAATATATATTGAGTTTTTATCCATTGGCATAAAATAAGCAAAATACAGAGGTTATCAAGTTTGAAAGAAAAATACATTTTTGGCAAGAGTCTTCACCAGAAACTATCATCATAAATTCAAATCCTACAGGACTCCAAAATTGGAACAGCTAAGAGGTGGCTTAAGAAGAGCCCTTTTATGTCTACTCAGGATTTGCCAATTCAAAGGCCTTAAAACATGTTTGAACGTTTGAGGCTCAGAACACTGTTGAGTGGTAGGCTAGTGGCCACCTTGAGAGTGTGAATACCCTTCAAACTATATAAAATCGGAGTTTTTAAAACACTGTGATGGCCAAACAAAACACAACTGCAGACAGGATTCAGAGTATATGCCATGAATGTGCAACCTCTACATTAGCACAATAACTGGACTTTATAAAACCAGAATTCACAATACTTGGGTCTTTCCAGATTAAATACTTCAGGGCCCAGTACACTTCTAGAAGTAAACTAGTGTTCAAATATTTTCTGGATTAACAACATAAAACAAAAGGTTCTTCAAATACTGGATACAATCACCAAATAACCAGTATATTTAATGAACTGGGTTGTGGGATTACACATCAGTGCTGTGTGCTGGAGCTGGCCTGCAAAGAAAGACTGGTGAGTGTCTCTTTCTAACGCCAAATTTAATTATATCAGATTGGAAGGTGAAATCAGCCATGGTGAGAGTATTTATAACCACAAATGTCAGTAAACACTACAAAACAGGGCACTTTTTCATAAGAGAAAAGCATTCACCAGCACAATATATGACCAGTACATCTTGGTCATATTTTCATTTGTTCAAATATACTACATAAAAATTTTAATGAATGACGTTTTAAAATATACAAAGAAAAAATTTTAACTAATGAAGATAAATTCAATACAACAGGCTAATGTAACACAAATGTTAGTAACAGCATCCTTTCAAACGTAAATTTTACTGTCTAGGGCACAGACTTTATCAATAAAGTTTCAATGTTTCACAAAATAGGAGTCCCTGTGATACTTCAGATGTCTCTTTAGTTTAAAACCTGATCCACTAATTATCCCATTAATTTACTTGTAAAGTTTAAATAAAACCCTAGAGAATAAACTGTACTGATTTCAGCAAATTATGAAGAGAACCCAAATTAAAAATGATTAAGTTTAATTAGGTATATAGGATATAGAAAGAAATTCTCTCAGAATTTCCTAAGATTTTGTAAAAAATCGACTTACACATAAATGTAGACAACATTTTAATCCAACAGTATAATATCTGCTCCCCAGAGCAAAAGCTCTGTCATTAGCCTGTGCCTTGCTTCTTTCATCCTTAAAGTATGAGTCCACTTTAAGGACTGTATGAGATAATACACGAAAAGCATTTAGCAAGTTTCTGATACACTGAAAGAGCTTAATAAGCCACGCTCTGTAATACCACCACCAGGTTCTTTTCAAGTCATTATTTTTGAAGAAATATATCTTTATAAACTCCCCTAGAGATTAATTTTCTGATGTAAGTCTGAGACTACAAGTGGAGGCCAAACATGAGGTGAGTCATTCTGAACATGAGGTGAGTCATTCTGAACATGAGCTCAGCAGAGGAGCACAAATGTATGGACAAGGAGGCCCCAGAGGGAAGGCACAGGCCGGCCTGGGGACAGCGGCGTGTTCTGCGGTGTGTGCCAGCAGCAGCAGCAACAGAGCCAGAGCTTTCTGTGGTGACTATGTACTGTAAGTTACCTTTTACGAAGTCCCTCTGTCTTCAAAAGAATTTTAAAACATTCTGTTTCAATGAGAAGCAACAAGTGCTCTCTCTAAAAATGGACAAGGTATAAAAAAAAACACTGGGGGAGAAAACCATAGCAAACCTCCTTCTTAAGAAGTAAACACATTCCTTTAATTGTAGCCGACTTCCTGGAGGGTAGTGATTTCTGTTAGAGAAATCCAACTTTCATTATACACACACACACACACACACAAACAAAGCTAAAATTCTTTGTTAACTATAAGTATAGGAGAGAGAAGAAATTATTCTTCGTTTTGAACTTTCTTTAGCAAGGTGTTTTAATTTTTAAATAGCTATTTGATACTCCCCCAAAACAAACAATTTCAAAGTGGTCAGATAGTAAACAGTTCCTAAATAAACACTCATAACCAGGAGTCAGAACTTGTAATATCCTTTTTAAAAAGGAGCTATTCACTAATTTCATCATTACTGAAATACAGTCAAATAAAAAAGAAAACCCAGAAAACAGTGTTTAAAAAGTTTACAATTTCAAATGAAATTTCAATTCTTCCCACCAAGCCAACAAAAACACTTAGAAGTTCAGGGAGTAGTATATTTACCCTGAAACTAAACACTGTTGTTCCAGAAAATATAAATGTAAAGTGTAGTGTGGTCTCAGGACCCTTGCGGGTCCCCCCAAAACACAAGGTCAAAACTATTTTCAGAATACTAAAATGTTTTATGTCTGTTTCACTCATGGTTCCAAGTGCACAGTGGAGTTTTCCAGTGCCCACATGCCATGTCACATAAAAAGAACTGTCATGCAGAAGTAGTATGAGAACCCCACTGCTTCTGTTAGGCCAGATATTAAAGAGATGTGCAAAATGTAAAACAATGGTCTTCTAAATAACATTTGTGGAAAACAGTAATTTGTCATCAAAAAGGGTATTTATGTTAACATGTAATGGGTTTATTACCATTATATTTAAATGAAAAACATGTTTTTAAAATATCTCAGTACTAATTTCTAATACAACAAATTCTGAGCGATATAAGTTATGTAAACAAAAGCTCTTTGGGGATCTTCAATACCTTAAGAGTTAATAATAGTCCTGAGACCAAACTGTTTCAGAAGTCTTGGTACTGTGACAGGAAAGCAGCCAGTTAGTCACTGCTTCCATTTTACCAACTGACAGGAACTGTAGCAACGAGGACGTGTACTGGGAGCAGGGCAAGTCACAGGTAAAGAAAGCACCGATGTGCTTCTTCACATTTACAGAGAGAATTATTCGACAGAAGAAAGTGATTACCTAATCTCTATTTTCACAAAAATGAGAGGAAAATATGCCTTTAAACTTATCAATGAAGTTTGTCACCCTAAAAGAAAAGAAAATTTTCTTTCCTCAGCAAACACAGGAGAGAAGACCTGATTCAACTAGTCAATCAGGAAACTCGAGTCTTCATCCTTGCCACCTCTGAGTATTTTCTCCTCTTCAATGCTGAACACAATTCTGATGGTCTGTGCAAAACCAGAAGCAAATCTGAATATGCAAGTCTAACTGAAGATTTCAATCCACATCAAATCTGGATCACTTCTTACACTAAGCATTTCAATTTCACAAGTTTTCATTTAAAGTCAACAAGAGTTCCCACTTAATTACAAACCTCAAGATTTACCCAGAAAAAAATAGTCTTTAAAATTATTTTATTAACAACTGTTTAATTTACTTGTTTCTTAGATGGAAAGCCTGGTAGGTTAATTGAATAATGGCCTACAATTTTATAGCATAACTTTGTACATGAGTTGATTGGGACCCAATACAATCTAAAACATAGGAATTCAAAGACATTTCTTAAGAATTCCCTCCATGAGAAGGCGTCTGGAAGGACACCCCAAAAATGCAGACATTTCAAGTATACACCAAGACACACCCAGACCTTTGCAGCATTCATTTAATTCTAAGAGGCATACTGCTCAGAAAAGGGGCAGAGATTTCCCAATTTTCTTGCTTATCAAATTAGTTCAGATAACCATACATTCAGCTAGATATGAGCTGGACAGCAATGTTTCAAGAAGTCTGGAACTCTACACAGATTTTAATATAGTATGAAAACAACTCCTGTAGTCACCATTCGAAAAGGTATTCAACATGAATAAATAATGTTTGAGGAAACTGATGTTCACCTCTTTTAATACCAAGCTTTAAAACCAATTTAAATCATTATACGAAAATTTTTCAAACGTGTATCACATATTTATATACGTAACCTCACCTTTTCTTGATGACACAGAGTCACAGTAATAGACAATTATCAGAAGAAGATGTAATATACTGATGCCCTCTAAGCTGGGCTGGCTGTCCCTACACTAACTGGTCTTTGACAATATATGCTCTTTTGGTCTGGGAAATTTATTAATCAAAACTTCACATAAAGACAAATGCATGAGCTCTAACGTATAGACATTGTGACTTACATGGGCTGCTCAAAGGCATTTTTAAAAAAAACTATTACAGTTGTGTTCTGTTTTGATGAGATTGCCAGATTATCACTGGATGAATGAGGCATTATATAAATATTTAAACAAGTTCATTTGAATATTAACATAAAGCTATAACTAAACATTAGTATTGTTGCCTTTTTAAACAAAGTATTCTATAACTTTAAGGTAACACTGGGTTCCAGTTTCTTTCCCCCTAGAAATTAACATAAACAAATGTCCTATTAATATCAGTTTGTCCAAACAAAGAAAACTGAGGTGCAATCATGTCACAGTTAATGCATGTCTGCTTCCAATACATTCAAAGACAGTATTTAAAAAAAAAAAAAAAAAAATCAATAGTTAAAATAAGCCTTTTGCAGTCTGAGAATTCAAGATACTTTAAAAACTTTGTAAATACACATACATGCAAATTCTTCATATATACAAATTTTCACAAAATTAAGAAGTTGCAAAGAAATCAGAAGGATTACGGTGAATCTAACAAGCTACATTTAAATGCTTTACCACTGACACATTCCTGAACATAGCAGTTTTAATAAATTTTCTACATGGCCTTTTTATAAAATTTTCTCTTTTAGACATAAAAGTTAGTCACTAGAAGTCTTCTGAAATTCTAATTTAAGAATTCAAGATGTTCTCAATTCACTACTGATATTTAAGGCCACTTTGGTAAAGGCATTGCAGCAAGAACACAAAAACAATAGCATATTTTCTAGTATTTATTTTTTTTTCACCTGCAAACTGTAGCAAAACATGATCAGCTTTATTATGCAGACAGGTATCCCTCTACATTTTTAAAGAATTTAGGCATGTATAAATAGAAGAGCTCTTTAGAAAGGAAAAATTCAAGAATGAATAAAACCTTCCAATTCCGACTCTGTAACTTTCCAGAAGCAATGGTTAAAGTGATTTTAGGTCATTCATTCCAAGATATATGACAGCACCTTAAAAGTGGCTGATCTATTTCCCCAGTAACATTTCTCACATAACAATGTGTTAAAGTTACAAATACTGATATGCACAAATAGCTAATTTCTAAGAAAAATATGTACAGTACTGCAGCATAATGAATGTGGTATCTGCAATAACTTAATATTAGCCAATTTTTAATATACATGATACCGCTACTTTTTTTTGCCAATTCACAGGTTAAAAGTTGTTACTGGAGCCCTCTGTTTTGCACATATTTCCTGGTGTTTAATACACAATGCAGGCTTTTTAAAGACTTCTCTTGTGTTTAAAGCTAAAATCAGTGAAACAAGACAACAGTGCAAGAGGCGGAGAGATGTAATGTGACCATGTAAAAGTTCGTTCCAGTAAAGTGTCTATATAAGGCTATAAGAAAGGATTGGTTGATGAGCTTCCTGTTGGAAATTGTCCTGTCGGTGCACCAGTCTAAAGGAAAACATAAGACAAAATAAATAAATAAGAGTGTGTGGAGAAAATATGAAAATATTTAATGTTATTTAATTAAACTAGATTTAATTAAATAGTATTTAGATTAGGAATTATTTCATAATTATTGGCAATCATATTTATTCATTATTGTTATTAGCAATATACTGTAATAAAGCGATAGGTTATCAGGCACTGTGTTGTGCCTATTTATATCCATTATTTCATATAATTCTCATAATAGATTCTAAGAAGAGACCTGGCCCTAAAAAAATGCATTTATGATTCAAACCAAACCTGACTCCAGGATTCCTTTTTCACATTGTTTGCTAAATCTATAGCCTCTCATAAAGCATTATTGTGACAAGAAAGCAGACAAGTTTCATGTCTAAAATAGCTTACTAACTGTCAGTGCTTTGATTTGCAACTGATTCATGTGTTTTCTGGGGTATTTTTTTGAATTTTATTTTTTTATACAGCAGGTTCTTATTAGTTATCCATTTTATACATATTAGTGTGTACATGTCGATCCCAATCTCCCAACCAATTCATCACACCACACCCCCAGCCCGCCACTTCCCCCCTTTAATGTGTTTTCTTAAAAAGGGATCGTGCACAATGGCTGCCTCGGATTTGTATAATCTTGCAGAATACCAAAGAACATCTAGGAGGAATCACATCCTACTTTTCCCAATTTGAAAACAATGCAACAACTTAGAAAGTGCTTAAAATTGCATCTCACTTACCATAAAAGGATTACTAGACACTCCAGCAGCTGCAACTTGACCAAAAGGGGTTACCACTGGCTTTGTTTGTCCAAATGCTGCAAAACCTGCACCTTGTTTAAAAAAACCCACCAATTATAACCATACCTTTGAGACAATCTGATGCTTATAAAGCTTCATAATGAGTTTCAGAAAAATTCCTACCAGAGCAACAATAATAAAAAAATCAATGTTAAACTGTTGAGTCTCATGCTCTTTCAAATAGCAGTTAAACTTCCACTGGCATGTCTTAAAGAACTGACACTGACTCTCCAGAAATGGTTAATTCCAGTTTGTCTCAGCTACGTAAATTGCTGACACAGGATTTAATGAAGAGATAAGCTTGTGCCTATTTGAGAGGGGCTGTGATCCAGGTATTTCAAACTTTAGCAAATGAGTGAAATGGGCTCCCCCCCAACCAAACAAAAACAAAAACATAAATAACCCCAAAAACAAAAACTGGTCTCTAGTGAATTTTCCTGAAAACAAGTAACAAACTCCAACCACAACAGTCACCTATTTATAAAATGAGTTTATGTCACCAAAAAACCCCCAAAACAACAACAAAAAAACGTACACAAAATGGAACAAAAACAGTTCTCCAATGCAAAATAAACAAAAACACTCTAGGTCTATAAAGTTTCCTTTTAAAATCAAGAGGCATATTAATAACACAGAAGATATAAGAAAGACACTGGAGATTCTGAGAAAGAAGAGGTACTCTTTAGTCCCTGATTTCTCCTAAACCTATAATCTGATCACAAAAACTACAAAATCACTCAATTTTCTGTGGCCCAAATCACCAAAGGCTTCTATATTTGTGTAGTAAACATTCAGCAGACAATGCTACAGCATTCTCTAGGTAAGTCTTTTTGTCCAAACATTCGTATTATGATACATAAAGGATACCTGCAGTGGACCTACAGCTAGCCAAATGTTAGATCTTACCATTGGGCTGTTGAGAAAAGGCTGTCTGCTGAGGGAAAGCTGCTTGGGCTGGGAAGGCAGGCTGCTGAAAGCTGCCACTAAAGCTGGTGGGAAGACTGTAGGGCGTGGGAGTCCCAAACCCCGCAGGCATGCTCATGGATGCCGTGCCGAAGGTCGCCGCTGGCAGGAGAAAAGAAAGGCTGGTCACTTACGAAGGGTAGGTTTTCGTATATGCATACTCAACGTTATGAAACAGACATCATTTACCTTAAAAACAGTATGATGTATTTTAAATTCCAAAACTCCCAACAAACTTAATAGTAAGTTTTAGCTCCAGTTTAACATAATCTATATTTGTTCTCCTGAAACCAATGACCAGAATGAAACTAATAAAGCTATCATTTGAAATCACAAGAAAACTTCTCAGAGTAATTATATACAGTTTGAGTCTAAACAGCAGTCTACTTTTTAAAGTCCATCATCATGCAATTCACATGTATACTCGTATATACATTTTTAAGTTTTGTTTTGCTATATGCAGTAAAATAGTCAAACATTTAATTGTATCCAGTGAATTGTCTGCTATAATGTAATATATGTGTTCCTGGAAAAACATTTAAAACCCTGCAAAATAATTCACTATAAATAAAACTTACAGGAGAAATGGGGTCACAGGCAGGCCACTCAAAACCTATGCAGCTTTCTAACCCAAGGCAAAAAAAGAGGTGGGGCGGGGGGCGGTCCTAATAAAAACACTAACACAATTAAACTGAAAACATATGGACTCCCATTCCTTTTTTGGAAAGTAAATGAACACTACTTTGGACAAGGGGTATAAGGAAGGTTAGGTTAGGACTGAAGAGTTATAGAAACTGGGGCAGAGTACATAAAAATTGAACAGAAAGTGAAATAAGCTTTCTTACAAGAGACGAAGAATGTAAGGTGAATGACACTGTGTCCAATAACTTCTCCATGGCTTGCCATGTCCAGCCACTATAACTTGATGGAATAAAGCATTCATTCACAAGTTGGGGAAATGCGTGTGTGAACTACAGCTATATATATACATGGTATGCTGCCATCACTCCCCCCATTTATGAATTACTTATAAATTAATTCACATTATTACATTATCATATTATTATATTATTCATATAAACACACATAGTAGCAGAACAGTATATTACTTTTCGCTAGTGAAGACTCAAAATGGAACTTTCCAACTATATGTTGTAGGAAAAGCCTAAGTGAAATAAGAGCCAATAATGGTGCTTTTAATACAGAACACTAGTAATTACATACTGAAATATTTTCAGCATGATGCTATCAAAAAAACATAATTCACTGAATTTCCTGATATTAAGAAAAAATTACCAACTTGATTGCTGATTTAAGGCACAAGAAATTAATACTAAAAGTGCTACACAGAATTATCTTTTATTAAAAAAAAAACTAAAAATCATGTTATGGATGTTGCCCCAAGTAATTCTCATAATCCTAATTTTTACAACAGTGTAATTCTCCGCAATGAACCTAATTAGATTTTCCAATTTTAAATATTACTTTTTATTACTGACAAGAAAAAAGGGGAACTAAGCCACTGAGAAGCAAGTGAATTAAAGAATAATAAGCACACTGCAAGGGAAACAGGAGGGTTTCAGGACAGACAACAATGCACTGACATAACTTTGACAAATCACTTTTTAAGAAAGCAGTATAAAGCAAAAGTTGGATACAGTTAAGCAAAACCAAACTCCATGGAATAATGTGGTAAAATGGTTTGGTGCATCGAAAAGGTGTGTCACTCAAAGTACTATGAATTCAAACTTAAGAAAAATAATTGAGAAAGCTATTAACATTCTAATGTTACCATGGAGGTAAGCAATATGCTTTTCAGTATTAAAACGCCACAGAAGATTTTCATGTAACTTTAAATATAATGTATTCCCAATGCCACACATCCATGACCACTCCATTTTAAAACATGGAAAAAAACTTAATTCCACATGCAGGGATCCAGAACACCAGCAGAAGCTTCCACAAGCAGGTAGACAAATTGCCACACAAATCTAGATATTACTTGTGGCCACCTACCAAAATGAGCGTGAGGAAACACTTGAGAATGCATTGCTCCAGAAAGGCCTTATGGAAAGCCATAAAGAGACCAATGTCAATTAACTTATGAATAACTACTGGCAAAATAAAAGTAAATTTGTTTCATCAAAATGTTCTAAAATTAGAATATACTGTTACAAAGTAGGTAGCATAAGAATACATAATAAAGACATATCCAACAGAGTCTTTTTATTTCAACTATATTCATGACAGTAGTATTTACACTGTTTGAAATAAAGGGGAGATTAGAATACCAGAAAAACAAAATATCAAATGAAGAAACATTTATGAAATCCATCTTTTAAACAAATAACATTTTTTTCATGTGAAGATACAATAATATCCATAAAAAGACTTTCTAGGCCTCACCACTTACACCCAAAAATGCTATTCATAGGATCATCTAAAATGATCTAGCATCTACCTTTAGCATCTAAAAATTCAAATCTAAAAAAATAAAAAATAAAATAAAACTCAAATCTTGGAGAAAGCACTTGAATAATGTTTGACTGTTTTATTTATGACTCTATACATTAACTAGAAAAGCCTAATGATAACTCAAGTGAACTAATTAAATATTACGCAGGGAAAATTATTCAATGTAGTTCATTAGAAAGGTGAGCAGCACTTTCAGTTTAAAATATGATGGCTAAAAAGAGAGAGAAAAGAAAAATACATCTTGTGCAGATCTTACCTGGCATGACTGAGGTCAGACAGGTTACACATAAATAAATGTAATTAACAGAAAACAAATTTAGGTTGTTAAGTACCAGAACCGCTGTTTTAACCATCTGGAGTGGGGTTGTTTCTAAAATATATGGCCATGCATTTTAAATTAACATACTTAACACCAACTAAATTTGGGGAAACAAGGCGATTGAGAGATTAGAGTGGTTCTGTCTTGGTTCTGTAGTTTTCTAATTACAGGATACCACAACTTCTTTAAGCCTCAGTTTCCTCATTTGCAAAAGGGGTGGAGGGACAGGGATAGTATAATACGTATCTACTTTACAAAACTGCTGTGATTAAAAGTGCTACAGGGTAAATATCCAAGGAGTGTTATTTTTTCTTGCTAACTTAAAAAGATGTTTACAGCGTGTTCTAAATTCAACAGAAGGCTGACTGAGGGGGAAGGGTTCTGAAACAAGTTTGGTCACTTTATCTCCTTTCTTAGAGCACTTTATAAGCTCCGAGAAATCCTGCATTAATAATACTGGTTAAATTTTGTTTAACTCAGTATTTCCCATATATATTTGGGCGTAGAATCCCTTTCCATGAAGCACTGATAACACCATCTCAGGACACATGTTCTACAAAATAGGCTTTGGCAAAAACTGACTTTTAGTCAACAGTGATTGTTAACCAGTATTAATTTCTGTTTAATCTGCAACAATGATGCCTAGTCCTGGGCTGCTATAAAAATATTTTAGACTTGTTTTAACAAGCTTTTTGATATATAATTCACATATCATACAATTTGTCCACTTAAAAGGTAGAATTCAGTGTTCTTTTTTAACATATTCATCAGGTGTACAACCATCATCACAATCTAATTTTAGAACATTTCATACCCCTCTCACTAAAAGAAATTCCATACCTATCAGCTCTCCATTTTGCCCCACCTACTTTCTATAGATTTGCCCATTCTGGACAGATTATAAATGGAATCATAATTATATGTCACTCTGTGACTAACTTCCTTTATTTAGCCTAACGTTTTCTAGGTTCATCCATGTTGTACCATGTATCAGTACACGTCATTACTTTTTATTACCAAACAAATTCCACTGTACGGCTATAGCACATTTGGTTTATTCATCCATCAGTGGATGGACACCTGGGTTGTTTCCACTTCTTGGCTATTAGGAATAATGCTGCTGTGAACATTTGTATACAAGTTTTTGTGTGGATATATGTTTCATTTACTTTCCTATGAGTGGAATGAGCGGAACCAGTGGAAACAGTGCTGGTTTAGAAGCACTCCGGGTACTAACACTAGATTAGTCATTAATTCTGGACCCTTAAGGTGGTGGTGGTGGGGGGGGGGGGCGGGGGGAATCTTTTAAAATCATTTTTTCATTAAATGAATGTTAGAAAATAAAGGTATTCATTCAGGGACAAAGAAGAGATTTAAGAGTTATAAGAGAATTTCCTAATAACTGAAAATTATATTAACTTTATTAATTAGATTTAAGGGCTCAAGTGCTCTGGAAAAAGAATGCTAAATATTATAGAATCCTAAAATAAAAAAGGTCTTAGGCCACATTGGCTAGTCTACTGAAGGTTTCTATATAACATGGTAAAAGAAAGCCCAAAAGCTTTGTAAATGCAGGAAAAAAGTTATTACTAAAATGTGCATTTTAAGAATGAAATACATCAGTAAAACTTTTTAAATAGTTCACATTGAACTATTATCAATACCGTCTTTCAAAAGCTACCTCAAATGGAATTTAACAATACTATATATTTAAGAACACAAAATATTTCTAAAGAATATTAATTTTGATGGTATGGAAATACCTAAGCACAGTGTATTTGTCAAAGTGTTATTTATAGTTCAGCTTCAGCAGAAACATGTTATATAGTGAACATTTACTTTGACTTAGTCAATTCAATAATAACCTAGTAAAGATGATCAATGTGATAAATCAAAATGGTTTATAAGGGGAAAAAATTTTTTACCTTGAAATAAAAATTTGTGGACACAGTAGGTTTACCTTTCAATAAATCTTGCTTAGGCTAATATTAAAATTATATCATCTGAACATACTTTGTACACTATATATTATTTCATATCCCTTAACTTTAAAGGACTTTCATACTCCAAATAATTGGGGCGGGGGGGTGGGCCCTTAGCTCTAATAACAGAACCAGTCTGGAGGTACAGTCATGAAAGGAAAATAATAGGAATGATTTACCAAGTATACACAATAATGCAAAGACCATGCATGGTGATTTACATCATCTGATTCTCACAACATCCCTGCCAGAGAATAGTGTTCACATTTTACAGAAAAGGACAACAATAAGGTTCTGAGGAGTTACATCAACATAACCTTGGTCAAGGTATAACTTGAGTTTCCATCCTTCAGTTGTCAAATGGGGTTATAATAGCTATAAACATCTCAACGGTATCTTGCAAATAATATATCTTCCTATCACTTTTCCTCCATTCATTAAAAAAATAATATACAGAAAGCATTTTTAGGATTACCTAGCAAGTAAATCTAAATCAGGATTTGAACACAAATCTGGCTGTACCCAAAACATACGCACTTAACTTTTCTGAGCCTCAGTTACCTCAGCTGTCAGAGTGATTAAAACATTTATTTGATGACAGTTAAGAGGACTAAATGAGGAAATGTAGAAAACCCTGTGTCATGAGACATTTTATAAATTCATTCCACCAAGTCAAAATAATATGCTTAGAAACAGAAATATTACATATATCACAAGTGATGTATAAATATTCTGTCCAAAACACAACAGAAATTTGAAACAATCACCGATTATGTATATTTGAATTAAAATAAACAATTTTTAAAAATCAAATTATGTGCAAAATTCAAATAGTTATTAAACATCTACTGTGTGAGATATCAACAGATTATGACTGAAGACATTTATATGAAAAGGAAAGTTATGGTTCAAACTCCCAATATCACATATTCTCAAACCTTGCCAATGACAAAAAGATATGCTAGTAATTACCAATTCTTAATGGTGCAAATTTATTGTGATGTTACAAACACCTTAATCTCTCAAAATATCACATCAACAAAGGCTATAACTGAAGTTCAAAGCTTTAGTTGTAAAATTATCTAAATCTAAAAACAGAACTGACAAATTCAGTTTAATGGGTATTGGGCCATACCACATGCACTTGCTAATATTCCAAGGTACTGGCAAATAACTCTGGTGTTCAGGGTAATAAGACAAAAATCAAAGAGGTACAATACAAGAAATATGTAGCTGGCTTACACTGTGAACCAAAAAAAGGGGGATCGATAAAGAGGATTTTTTAAAAATTATCAGAAGAGAAAATATTCAAATGTTATACCACAAATTAAACCACTTTCCCACAACCTAAAAAAATGTGAACACCTAAAAGAAATATGTACTACAAAAAGACCTCATTATTAAGATCTCATGTAATAATACCCATCTATTCCTTGCAATCCCATGAAAAGGAAAAAAGCAAAAAAACTTACACATTTTTTTCTACTAAGATTGAGTTATAACCAATAATTGTGAAACCGGACCAACAAATAAGTCAGAATTACAATGTTCAAGTACCATCTCTGCCATATATTGGCTGTGGGCTTTAAGGCTTTAAGTCTCATCTCCATGCTTGAGCTTCCACACCTGAAAAACGAAAGCTTTGAGTGGTGGATGCTAGATAACTTCTCTGGTCCATTTTCAAATATTAAATTGAAGGATTTTATAAACTTTCAGCTACTATATGGCTTTACGGACAAAACTAATCCACTTTACAGTCACTTCAGTAAGAAAGGAACCTTATTTTCTGATGCTCTTCACATGGTGTCTTTGCAATATATACCTTTTCCAAAGCTTACTGTTCTATAATTTATATTTATTTCTTACCTGTTGCTCCTCTGGAATTGGTCTGAAATGGATTTGTAGAAGATGCCACAGAAGGACCAGCAGCAGCAACAAATGGATTTGTGGAAGGTGTAGCTTTAAAAAATTATAAAATACACTATAAAATCCTAACGCATTTGTATACAATTATTTAAAGTATTTGTTCATATATTTATGAAGATAGAAAACTAGAGCTTTCTGATAATAAACTGGTGCTTTGATTGCCTTCTGGTATCCCTAAGAAAATGCGATACAATATATATTAGGGTTCTTTATAAAAACCAGTATATATATACCAGAAACACGTACCTCCAAATGGAGCAGGCACACTTGAAGAAGCAGGCTGTGTCTGTGCAGAAGCACCCACTGGCACTGTTCCAAAAACATTACTGAAAACAAGTATTGAAAGAGTTCATGTTTTGAGGGGGGAAAAAAGCAACGGTAATCTATCTACAAGGTTGCCATAAAATATGGAAACAAATAATATGGAACATATCATGTATCACATCAGTTCTCAAACTTTAAGTCTCAGAACTCATTCACATTCTAAAAAATTATTGAGAACCCCAAAGAACTTTAAGTTGCTATATTTACCAATATATATTGTACATCAATTAAAACAAATTTAAATAATTTTATTCATTTAAAAATAACAATAAAGCCATTACATGCTAACCTAAGTAGCATTTTCATAAGTAACTATATTTTCTAAAACAAAAGGAACCTAATGTGAAGAGTAACACTGTTTGATATTTTTACAAATCTCTTTAATGGCTGGCTTAATATATGATCAATCTCTTGTGATACGTTTAGGTTGACGCATATGAAGAAAAACTGGCCTCACATGGTAACACAGTTGAACAAAACAGGAGAATTTTAACATCTTTTCCAGATAACTGTGGATATTTTCCTTGACATCATACAAAAAAACACCAGGGATAGTTTCCTAAAGGTTAGTTGCAATATGGAATTTGAAACCATATCAATGGACATTTATGTAAAGTAACATCCACTAGTCTATCTTACACTTTAAATGAATCTTTTACTAACTTTATATCATTTGGAAAATAGTTGATGCAAATCTTCAATATGTCAACATATTTCCCTATGCAAAATAAAAAAAATTACAATCATTAATATCACCATCCATCTCATCAGAAAAGTAATGGGAAGCTTAATTTTAAGCCCACGGTGGCCCTTAAATTTTCCAAAATTCTACTATTTGCTTGAGAGTATGTATTTTAAGTAGTTATTTTCCTTAAAGTGACAGACTTAAAATTTCATTTTTGAGAAAACGTCTACCAAATATCGAAATCTGAATAACCATAGTTTGTCTATCAATCATACTTTCAAGAAAAAATGGTGTTCCATAAAACAAGTGGCTGGTTCATTCCACAACTCAAACAACCACACAAACTGATTTTACTCAAGACAGCTTTATACTTCAGTATATAGCAGAACTACGTGATGCATACCTTACTTCAACCACAGAAAATTAAGAAGACATATTTAAATGTCAAGACTTAAATTCCTTTACTGCTTCATACAGCATATTCATAGTAAAAACTGCATCAAAAATATTCCTAAGTAAAACTGAATGTGTGGTGGTAAGGAATATAATGGCTATTAGATGACTATTTGTACGGCTTGGTGCCAAAGCTGTAAATCAATGCTAAGGCACCAGCAAGTTTTACCTGTCATAGTTTTTGCACCATCAAAACAAATGTCAATTACTGAAAACACAAATAACCCCTCAGACCTTTTGAATGGGTCTCAGGTACTTCAAACATTCCATGGGTTAAACTCTGGGGACCACTTATGATTATAATGTAATACCAATAAACCATTTCATTACATATACCTGTCTATGTTTCCAGACTTTACAACCACCTTGCTATAGTCCACTATTATATATGTGTAATGTAGACAACATTAATAAAGCAAAAAATATATAAATACTCTAAATTTTATTCTTTGGATTCAATTTTTCCCATCTGCCATACAGAAAATTTGTTACTGAAGAGTGAGCCCAACTAGTTAATGTTACAATCCTACCATTTCTCTCTGGAAAAGGTGCTAAAGGGAAATAAAAAGCTACTCGGATAACAAAAAAGAAGAGACAATCTGTAGGAATGGAAAACTAAGAGATGGGTAAGACACTGTACAGGTAAGTCACCTGTACTTCTAGGTCTGTTTCCTTGACCCAAAGATGAAAAAGTCAAAACTAGAAGAGTTTTTAAAGACCAGACACTGTTCAGGTAAGTCACCTGTACTTCTAGGTCTGTTTCCTTGACCCAAAGATGAAAAAGTCAAAACCAGAAGAGTTTTTAAAGACCGAACACTGTTAAAATGCAGTAGACTTTCTGCTGCCAAGAATTTCTTACACCCGATATATCTGAACACAGTAACAGATATGTCTGTTTATAAATACCAGTATGACAAAAGAGATAAAGAATTGGTCTTGGGTTCTGGTGCAAACATTTCTAAAACTGCTTATTTACAACTAAGGCTATAACATGCTACTTTAAGTGTTTAATCTTCATGACTGAGAACTGTACATTAAAAGCAAATAATTCTGTAAATGGATTCTCTGCTGAGTACAATTAAATTTGTATATGACTACCCATTTCAAGATGTGTATATACTCTAAATTACATTTTACTGTTCAAGGAAAAAAGGAACAAAGCCTTCGATTAAATAAAAAAATAAAACTATGGCACTTAACTCAAGGATTATATTTTAATTAGAAAATTTAAACACAGTTTCCTCAAACTTACAAAAATATTCAGGAATCTTTAAGCCCCAAGTGGTCATTACTTAACAGCATTATTATTCAGAGTTGAAAAAAAGTTTAAAAGATACAACCCAAAGCAGAAACACAGACTAAGACAAGCTACCTGCTAGCATTACTTGTGGAAGAATATGCGTTACTGGAGGTGGCCGCGGAGCTGAAAACGCTGTCCAGTTCTGCCAGGGCTGCATACTTGTCTGAAGATGCACTTGACTGACTGGGAACTGAAACCACAGAACCAACAGGAGCTTTACCTGTGGTCCCAAACCCACTACCCTGATCACCACCTGTGAACAAACAAAAACATACTACATCAAAAATTTTACCTGATGCTTAACTTTATGCTTTCAACTTACAACCACATTTGCCACGAAACACATGTAAATTTAAAACCGATCTGGAGCTTAGCAAATAAATGGACATGATTCTAGAGTCTTATCCAATAAATAATCCAGAAAATATTGGACAAGATTAGTGCTATACATACCACTCTGATAAAGACAACATACTGTTTCTGTAACAAAAACTAAGACCCAATACCAATAACATGTCTAGATTACACATAAAGAAGAAATTCTCTAAGTGCTACATTAAATCTGCAAGACGGGGACATCTCATTCAAGTGAACATATACACTCATAAAATGCTTGAACTATGTGAAGAGTCTATTAATAATATCATTTTCCCAGGGTTGTTCATGAAAAAATTAGATAGTAAGAGAAAACATTCACAGAGCACTTACGATGTGCCAGGCACTGTTCTAAATGCCTCCCATGCAATAACACATATAATACAACTTTTTAAGTTCAATGCTATTACTATTGCCCTCGTTTCGGAGGGTAGATGAGAAATCAGACTCAGAGATCAGGATGCAGAATCCAGTCTGAAAGTAGACCCCTGCTGTTCCCCCACTACACTACGCACTTTGAGAGGCAAAAATACTAGCCTTAAGACCAAAACTAGGTATAAAAATACACTGTAAGTATCTTGTTTCTTTAAATAAATACAAAAATATTAATAGAACATAGTTCAAAACAAATATATCACAGAACCTACCAAATAATCCTCTAGTCATCTCTATTAATAGTATTTCTTGGCCCTTTATGGCCTTAGAATAAAGCATGCTTTCTAAGAAAAAATTAAATTTTTGTCAATTATTTTCTTTTAAATCTAGACGTTTACAAATTAGTTTCTAGGCCTTCCATTGTGTAGTTATTTCAGATCCAAAATGTGCCAAATAGTCATGAACATTTAGTGTAAACTAAACATCTATACAACTAAGAAAAGCACATCCTCAGATTTTAATAAATACAACCAAATTTAGAGGACTGTTTAATATACAAATTTGTATTCGTTTGTTTAAAGGTTGATACCTTGCCCGGCACTGAAGATATTGTCTAAATTAGCAAGTGCCGCATATTTGTCTGTAGTCTGTAGACCAGCTTTGTTCGCTGAAACTTTACTAACAGCTGATGCTGTTTGATGACTCTGGGAAGTACTGAAGGTTCCAAAATCAGCACTGGAGGATTTGGGGAAGTTATCAAAATGAGCAAAATTAGCATTTACTGATCCAGCACTTCCACCTGTAACAGAACAGACAGAAAACTTGAAATTGCTAGATTTTTCCCAGTAACCTTTGATAAAGATTATATGATCATTTCTTCCTAAATTAAGTGTTCTATAAACAATCCTAAATTCTTAAAATTAAAAACTGGCAAATGGCATTCAACTTTAACTATCTACACGTGACTTTCCATAATTTACAAAGCTAGATTTTCAAAGGCCCTGGCAACATACAGGGCAACAAGTTTCTGTGTGTAATTTTCTACCCTGGAATGAAGAAAATAATTCACAGGAGAGTGTCTCCATGCTACCTAATTTGAAACTCAGTTACTTCATAGAACATTCAGCTATGTAAACTATGACCTTTTACCAATTCTCCCTAAACAAACTCTGTAGGCAAGATTCAAAATATCTTACACTACAGAAGTTTTGTAGTTCCAACAGAGACCTCGTTGAAACAAATCCCAGAGTAGAGATTTAAAATGTTTACAATGTACTACTTTGATCCAAATTTCTTAAAAGGCGGTTTTTGAGCTTTAGACTTATTTTACTTGAAGAGCTGTTACTTAATTCCACATAATAATTTAATGTACACACACCACCACAATGTCTTCAGTAAAATTATGCCCTAATATATAGCTCAAGGAAAAAATTATTACATCAACTTTATCCTGCTAAGATTTTAAAGGCTGTTCTGTATTCTAGAGAACTCCCTAAGGAACTACTAAAATACTAAAACCAGTATATATTCATTCTACACTGTTGGTGCTACACTTTTGATGTTGATTCTTTATGCCTAAACATTAGTCTCAGCAATCAAGATAGTAGATATAGATACAGATATTTATACATTAAAGTGAGAGCAAAGCACACTTATAGGTATTTCAGAAACAAAGGTTACACCCTATTTTTTTAAAAAACCACAAACACTTTCCATCAATCAGTTTTTTATGCATTCTAAAACAAATATATTTCTTTCAGGAATTAAACTCTAGTTGTTTTCAATTAAAACTAAGTAACATTTGTATTTAAAAGACTGATCTGTTACAAGGAGCTGATGAACAAAGTACATACTGAGCTTTCAAAATCTGTATGAAGAAATTTATTTCAAATTAATAAAAACTGAATTATTAAATCAACTAACTCTGTTATGGTATACTACTGTGTTCTCTAAGTTTAGCAATAGTGGAGAGAGTAAAAGTGAGAATTTCTGAAGGATTATCGTTAAAAGATGATTAACATTCTATAATTGAAAAACCTAAAAAATATAGCACAAAACATACAAATTAGTAAAAGATGCCTACGTGACAACAGAACTTACTGTTGGAAGCCTGGAGAGGAAAAGCTGAAGTAAATTCACCAAAACTGCAGCTAGATGAAAGCATTCTAAATGCTGGACAGCCAGATATTATGTAAATGATGAAATTTAAAGAAAAAGAAAAAAAGAAAGAAAATTGAAAGAAAAGGCTTTAAGACAATACAGAGTTAAAAGCTGAACGAAAAATAATCAGCCAAAGATCTAAACAAAGATTCAATGAGTTTCTGAAAACAATACAGTTTATGGGAGAGTATTCAATTTTTAAAGACCAATTCCTGCACAGAAAACTATTTAAAGTTTATTAAAGTGACTGTTAAATAATCTACTCAACTAATAATATTTATTTTCTGAAGCTTGTTGCCCTGAAAATTACTTAACGTTTTCAGTTCTATGGAAGCAATCAACTAGCTTCCTTTATTCAGAGCTTAAGTCGTAATGTGTTTTGTGAACCTAAAAAACTTTTAGTACTTTAAATACCTCTGTGCCTAAGAAATTTAAGGAAGATTCATGTGCAGGAAAAGGAGAATAGATGTGAATTAGACAAAATACTAGCATTCAGAAAAACGAACAAAGAAAAATATAAAGATTTCAGGTTTCCCCAGAGCTTTGTAAGACAGAACTATTTTAGAACCAGATAATCACAGAATTTAAGTTTAGAGTAATTTTCCAAAACTACCTCTAGAAAGTTTTTTATTTTTTGAAGTAAACATTTAAGCATAATGCTGGAGAGCTCTACCTGTAGATTGGGGCTGAAAAGAAGAGTGGCTTGCTGTGGGGAAACCTCCAAAATTACTCGAACCACTAGACTGTCCAAATGCATCAAAGTTTGCAAAATCTGCATTTGCAGAATTCTGAGCTGTAAATGGTAAGGAACAATATATGTTAATGAATATGAAAATTATAAATGAAAAATATGATAAATGAATTTAAGAATTTTATTAAAGTTTCTATGTCTCACAACTTACTTTAAAGAAATCAGATTTTAAATTCTACCAGTGTTTATTTCACCCAACTTCAAGCAATTTATTAAAGGGTATCCAGGAATTTCCAAAAATGCTTTGTACAATGATAAATTTGTACACAATAGCCTTTAAGTGACCTCAGGAATAGTACTGTAAAGTGCCTCTATTAAAGGAAACTCTGAATTAAGAGCACTAAATATTTAGTTACAGTAAAGCAGATAGAGATGCAGGATACAGGATACATTTGGAAAATTCATATTTAAAATAGTGATAAGTGATTCATCAGTTATGTGAATCTAAAATAATGATACAAAGATGGTTTAATTACATTAAATCTTTTGGTTGCTTTTTGAGTTTACAACGATGTCACACCATAGCATATTTAAAAAAAGAAAACTCGAGTGTATAAAAAGAAGGACATGATCACCAAATACATTGAAGATACTCATATTTTATTAGGAGGCTGCCATTTTAAAAAACATATTAAAACTTAAGAAATGATAAAAACGTAAAAATCATAGCATAAATGCACCTCATACCCAGTGAAAAAGACCAACTGGTATTTCCCAACTGGTCACCAACCTAAGAGCAAAACTCCAGGCTTCCCTAAAGTTAAAATATGTAAGTAAAACGAAATAACTCAAAAGACTTTTTTTTAAGGCCAGAACAGATGCTGGGTAAGATTTTTATAGAGGATAAGATAAGAATAAGAAGTGGTTGGTATGCAGGAAAGGGAATGCTAAGTGGTAAGAACGAAAAGCATGTCCAAAAGATGGAGAAAGATTGTATGTCACCAACAAAGTGAGCGAGCCACTTAAACCCTCTGCAGGCAATTCTACTTCTAGGTAGTTTTTGTAAAGAGATAATATTGCAAATGAGCATGGCTGAATCTAACAGCTAAACAATGTGTTTTTTATAATAATGAAAAATTGAGAAACTCAAATGGCCGACGAGAGATCACTTAAATATATTATGGAACATCATACAATGGAATATAATGCAGCCATTTAAAAAATTCATGTAAAAGAATATTTAGCCCTATACAAAAATACTTACAGCTAAGTAAGTAAGATAAATAGGTTAAGAAATTCCAGATACATTTTCATCTGCTAATTTCATTAAACATGGCATCATGTGCATAGAAAATCTGCATTTTAGTTAAATCAAAGTAGTGAGATTTCAGGTAGGTATCATTTCCTTCTTTGTTTGCCTGAGTTCGCTAAGCTTTTTCAATGAATATGTACTCTACTTGTAAACAAACCAAAAGAAGTCACTAAGCAAAAAAATTTTCCATTAACAAAGTAAAACATTATTCTAGGAAGAAAATCAGGAAAACTTAACAGTATTTCATGTACTTGCTGTTTTATCTATCTAAATGGATATGACGGGGGCGGGGGAGGAACGTACCTAGAGTAACCCCCTTTTCCTACACACCTGTGCCACTTCCCTTCTAGTGTCTTCGCACCTACCACTTCTGACAAGTGGAGTGCTATCCCCACATGTCACTGCTCACACTGCGTTCTTGAAAACCTTTTTGAAACACATCTGACCTGGCCCTTAAGCACTACACACTAGAACCTAAATTAAAAGGCTGCTTATTGCTTAACAATATAAATTCTGTATTCTGGACTCCCTACAATATTTTGTCTGTTTTTACTTAATATGATAAAATTCAACTTTTTTACAGGCTGAAATTTTACTTTCCCCAAAAGAAATATAATGGAAGAAATACTAATAGATAAATAATAAATTTAAAAAATTAATTTCCTAAAAAATATTTTGAAAGGAATATCTATACCAGTTTAAATATAAGTTTAAATAGTTACCATTTAGCATTGCTGAGAACACTAGTAAAAAAGTACAGTTTAGTGAAAAGAGAATCTAAGATAAGAATCAGGGAACTCCATCCTAACATAAGTAACTGTAAACCACTGGACAAGTCCCTCAACTGTTCTGGCTCTACCAGTATTCTCACTAACAAAATGAGAAGATTTGCTAGATGGTCTCTACTAGCAAAACCAACAAACACTATAATTCTACAACTTATGAAACAACAGAAATAAATTTCTTAAGAGCTTTGAAATACTAAGCCAAAGAGAAGAAAATTCTACTAAAAGACAAAATAAGTTTATTAAGGCCAAAATAGGTAATTAATAGATAATATAACTATAAACCAAATGAATAGAGAACACGATATAGGAAATTCTCAAATTTAGAGTGGATTATATTCCAAAACGCAAGTTTCCAAGTTTTTTGAACACTTAGCTGTACAGTTGAGAACAACAAATGAAACATCTGTCCCTTGTAGAAACAAGAACTGGGTCCCTAAGCTAGTTTGTGGCTTATAAACTCGAACATATATGTAGCCTATAATAATACATATTCTACATTTAACTTGTATTTAGAACATCATATGGGAAAATTTTACACTTAACATGTTTCAAACAACATCAGGGGGAAAAAATCAGTTCATCACGGGGTTCCCTGGCGGCGCAGTGGTTGAGAATCTGCCTGCTGATGCAGGGGACAGGGGTTCGAGCCCTGGTCTGGGAGGATCCCACATGCCACGGAGCAACTGGGCCCGTGAGCCACAACTACTGAGCCTGCGCGTCTGGAGCCTGTGCTCCGCAACAAGAGAGGCCGCGATACTGAGAGGGCCCGCGCACCGCGATGAAGAGTGGCCCCCGCTTGCCACAACTAGAGAAAGCCCTCGTGCAGAAACGAAGACCCAACACAGCAAAAATTAATTAATTAATAAACTCCTACCCCCAACATCTTCTTAAAAAAAAAAAAATCAGTTCAATGCAATCCATTTTGTTGGGCAAGCCTATTTTATCACATTTATATTTTCCCAATGATTTCCAACCAGAGCACCAAACACACTCATCAAATACCTATTCACTATAGCAAGACAGGGTTTTGTAATACTTCTATCCGTTTTTATTTGTAGACACTGAATCTACTGTCTTCAACAACTGATTATAGTAACTTTTTAAATTTGTAAAGTGCTGCGGAATGAAACTGATAACCACAACTTTGGAAATTAAACACTAATAAATTCAATAAACAAAAATTACTATCTGGAACCTCAAACAATCTCTACATAAAGAAATCCAAACTAAAAAGAATGTGACAAAATAATAAAGATGCTTTTTACAGAGTCTTATTCAAAAAGTACAAAGGAGTCAACTCAGAATTTAGAATTTAAGGCACCAAGTTAATGAGCCTGAATCTTGCCAAGAGTTGTCTTTACTCTTCGGTGAGCAACAGATACTCATGAGAAAGGAAAAAAAAAAATGTAGAGACCAGAGGATGGAAACAGGCAACCCTCATCAAATTCAGCTGACAAACAGACTTTGTTTCACCTATATGATAGTTTATTTTCATTAATTCCTAGCATTTAAAAAGAGAGCATTTCACATTACATAACAAGTTTTCATACTTCTCTTAAAAGAAAATCGGTGTATTTAGTGATCCTGAGCCTGTATTTTCATGTGGCAACAGGAGATTATAGACCATCCCCCTTTGAAAGGGGCACTGCATTATATTATTCATTTGTGTTAATTGGGTGGCAAGGCAATTGAGTTTGACATCCCTCATATAAGGTGTGGTCAAAATCAATTACAGTTTACAGTTCACAGGTTTTGTGATACGTTTATTACCAAGTAAAATAACTATTACATGCTGTAGTAAATTATGTTTCTAACTGCATGCGTATTTCTGTAGAAGATGACTTTTCCTGAACATAATACTGACCCCACCACCGACACATATCCACACACACACCAACTCAGCCAGAATGTTCAAATAAAGAAGGGTAAAGACTTCTGGCTTTTAACCCACTGAACTATCTGCAAAAGAACAGTTTTCCCTTTAAAACAGTGCCGGCCAGATTGGCGTATCTGAATAATTACTGTTTGCTATTAAAAGTTCCATTTGTCACATCAATGTGTTCAGGAAAAAATTTTCACCTAATGTATTTTTTTTTTAAATGATAAGTTCAGAGCAAAAACTCAGCTATCAAATGACTGTATCTATGAACCATGTATGGAAAAGTAAAAATTCAGAGTGCTTGCAAAGGCTCTGGAAAAAGACATTTCAGATTGAACCGTGACACCAATTTAAAACTTACTTAAGGTAAAATGTGAAAGATGGCATCAACTATACTTGAGGGGAAAATAAATGAGTAATTTTATTAGCTTGTTCTTGCAATATCCATATATATTTTATGCTCCTGGGATCAATCAAATGAAGTAAGAAAAGAGTGATCTGAGTAGTCATCTGTAAATACAGAAGAACTTCAGGCTAAAGAACTATTACTCTCAGGCAACCTGACCTAACCTACATGGTTATTCAACTACTTCCTCACAGACACATCTGCCCTACCATTTCTGCCATACGTGGAAAAGAGACAAAATAGTTAAGATTTACTATCTTCTATCAATCTGATAAAATCATACACTTCTCTCTCTTTTAACATTTTCTACAATTAAATAATGACAATTATTTTCAAAAAGCATTTTAAGGGAGTTATTAAAAGTATGAAGGTAATCACAGTAAAATTAGTCTGTGGAGCTGCACTGTCTTGTCTATTTTTGGCTAATATGATTACACAGAAAAGTGTAACATCAATTCCCTGACTTGCAAATATTCACAAATTGCGTTTAGAGACTAAAGCACAAAAACACACATACACACACACAAGGGAAACATGAAATAAGTCATGAAATAAGCTGAAAATTTACAAAAGAGTTTGGCAGTTACTTTTCCATCATTTCAAATTACATTTCCATAAACCTAAAACTGAGATAAATGCAGAATACTCATAAATTACAGAAGGTTCACTCTCTATTCACTGAGTCTTCCACCAACTCTTTTGGCCACCATTCGAAAAGCAAGAGGGGGGACAGAAGCTAGGGCTCCTGTCTGCTCAGAGAGGGAACTGGCTTCCCACCTAGGGTATGAAGGGAAGAGTCTCCTCAGCCTCCTTCTGGACTTCTGGACTCAACCAAGGTAAAGCAGATGGAAACGTACCACAGCCCTAACAGCGCGAGCCTCCCGATTTCTTACCCGTCTCAGTACAATCTCTCCTGAAAGAAATTCTCATCCTAGAATCCCTTTTGAAAAGCAAAAACACACACATACACACACACACACACACACACACACACAAACATACATAAATCACATCACAACTTCCTTCTGTAGCATATTCTTAGAAAATGTTTCCACTGGTATTTAAAACAAAAAATTCCTTCAATGCTTGATAGAAAGAAATGTGGCTGAAGAGCAGGTTTTCTATAATTTTCCAAACTATCTCAAAGGGCACATTTCTGGATGCATATATACATGACATACTTTGTACCATTATTATCCAACTATAAGCCAGGACATGAAATTGAAAGGAAAAAAAATAAGTGGGATAGCATCATAATTTCATAGATGAATAAAAGAAGGTAAAATAAATCCCAGAGTACTAATAGGAAATCAATTCAGTAAGGACTGGCTTCAGTTATGCTTAAAAAAGTGAAATATATACACGCAAAAAACAGAAAGCAAAGTTTCAAATTATCAAATAAAACTGCTTCAAAATGACCAAATCAATTCTTAAATTAGTGTACATCATTTAATTTGATGATTATTCAATCACTCTGGCAAAAGCTGCTGGGAAAAAACTTACCTGCATGACTGTTGAAATGTGCAAAGTTTGCAAAATTGGCTGTAGCTGTTGACTGAGGTGCTGGAGCAGCAAAGATGTCTGAGCCAAGATCACTTAAAAGGTCAAACTGCTTCTTTTCCTGCTGCTGCCCTTGAGAGCGACCTACAACAGGAGACTATAAACCACATATTAACTATAAAGAGCTTCCAGTCAGATCTGCTGAAGTTTTATACCACTACTTCCAATTCACCAAGCTTAAGACACAGTTTAAAGTTTACATAATCTTCCATTTGTAGAGTTTTGAGTTCTTTGATGTTTTTTGAAAAGCACAAATTTTCAACATCTATTCCCATATTACCTTTCAATGTTAAGTACAGAGTCAAAAGCAATGAAATATAATTACAACAGTTGTTACACCTCATGACACGAGACAGACTTACTGCTAAGACAGTATGATGATAAGGCTTTCGTAGAACAAATCTTTTATCCATGGGAAGAGTTACAATATACTGACTTTACCCTTCTCTTCATTTTCTACTCAGACCTTTGATGAAAGTGGAGCAACTTATCTAGATGCCCTAGTATATGCATTATTTTAAAAGGTGGAATTCAAATAGTACCATGCCTCAGAATCATTCTTGTGTAGGACAGACATTATAATGCCACACAGTAACAGATCTGTCACAGCTCGCTGACTATCATGAAGTACAGAAGCATAAACTCTAGACACCCACTGCTGAAAAGACTTCAGTTTTTTAGAATACGCTATGTAATGCAAAGCCACCTGCGTTTCAACGATAAACATGCTTCACAATCAGGATGGAGAAAAAATTCTATGCTTGAGAAATCCTTTCCTGTAAAAGAATATCACAGAGGCCATACTGTTCTAACTCTGATGGTCACCACAGATTCATGCTTTACCACTGTATGTTATATGATACGTATGATACATATATGTTGATAGATAGCTATAACAATGTTCCTGTACAGCTTTACAAACTCGTATTCGCAATAGCATTCGCAATAGCAAAAAGAACAAACATAGACACATTCCAACCACTTAACCAAGTATCTTTTAATGTATTATAAACCATTAGGACATAATGCTACTGGTATACAAGGTTATGCAACTGTCTTAATGAATTCCCAAATTCATGGTACTCAATCCTCTGTAAGTAGAAGCCTCTACAAAGCCTTAAAAACTACTCACCTGACTAGGTGTGCCCTTATTTAAATGCAGTGCTGGTGCTGAATCTCCTAAAAGAGATTTCAGTGGTTTGACCTCAGGTGTGCTGCTTGTGCTACTGGCAGAGGACCCTGAAATAGATGCATGAACTGACGCCACCACTTTGGCTTGTTCTGGTGGGACATACCTAAAACATATGAAAAGTTAAACAGGCAGTTAACTGAGGAAGATGTAGGGAACACTAAGCTCAAAATGATAAGCTTAATTCTAATTTTGTACAAGACTGTTTCGATATTAATCTTATTTCAAAACCATCTTAGAACTGATAGCTTAAGACTACATTTAATTAAAATATTCAGAGAAAGGGTAATAAAGACTAACCACAAAACTGTTTCGATTATTTACTTACAGTTTTTCTAATAAATACAATATATTAAATAACTGCTTTTTTAAGAAAAGAGGACTCGTAGTTAATCATGATGATAGTTAATAACTCTAATTTTTAAAAACCAAAGTATCGTATGCTCATAAATAACGTTTGAAAACAGAGAAGGAAGGAGAAACATTTATTATATTACAGTTAGTAGCCCAAAATATAAAGGTCTATTACAAATCTATAAGATTAACAACCCAATTTTTAAATGGACAGAAGCCAATTCACCAAGGGAGACAAAGAAATGAAAATACTTGTAACCAAAAAGAAATGTAAATTAAAATGACATTCGCATTTGATCTGAGTATAAACTTTACAAACTGTGTTACTCTCTATTAAAATACATAAATAGGTATACTCTGTGCCCCAGAAGTACCATTTCTAGTAACTTATCCTTAGGAAATAATTGACTAACTGTACACACATAAATGTATACGTAGGTTATCACAGCACTCCTTAAAATTTTAAAAATTGGACAATAAACCAAACTCCACCAGGAGAAAAATGCTTAAAAGGATTATACTAACATCTATATAATAGAATAATACACAGCTACTCTGTCTTGACATGCAAAGATGTCCGTAAGACTTTACAGGTCTTTCACGTTTGATCTCAGTCATGTAAGAATTCACAGGATCAAGGGAGTAAAGGAAGGAAAGAGAGGTAGTAAGAATATAATGCCCAAATATTGGCAACGCTCATCTCCAGAGCTGGGATTATGCGAGAGCTTTTGCTCTCTGTATTTCTGGGGTTTGTTCTACCTGCCCTCCTTCCCCATATCACACAGGTGGGAGAAGTAGAGAAACAGAGCTTTTCTGCTCTGCCCCAGAACCTGAGTAGTTAGGTGGATGGACCTAACTATCTCCATCACTCGATAGCTATGAAACGCAGGGCAAACTACTTCAACTCTCTGTGCATCCAAATTTTCTTCTGCAACACTGACACATGGCTGTTATGAGGTATAAACAAGTTAACATTGATAGAACAGTTTTCTGGTACAGGTGTTAGCTACACAAGTGTTGGCTATTATCAAATTATATAATAATCACGAACAATAAAACTGCTTTGTTTTTTCCAGTATATGGGAGAAAACAGGAAGTCACACTTTCCCATAATTTGGCCTATCAGTGATAACGCCAATTTCTGAGTATGGCCAAGTCTTATTAAAGGATAAAATCAGATAATAGTCTTTGGCTCAAAGGCTTGCTTAACTAAAAGTAAAACAGCTAAGCATGTATAGCATAGGAATTGAGTCTGAAAACTGGTTAAAAGAACAATTTCAAAATCCCTTTAGATGACAGCAACAGTCTCAATGTTCTAAGTGCAGTTGCCCAGTGAGGCTTTTTAAGGAGAGTGCATTTGGATAGTGCTTATGTCCTGTTAAAAACCCACTGCCCCACTCCAGTTACACGTCATAGGTATGCAGGTATGCAGGAGTGTGAGTTTAAAATGCACAGGTCCCAGCCTAGCTGAATGTTGTCACTCCCTCTCCCCTACCCACAAACTGAAGTTTGTATTTGTATTTCTCTTATTAACTATCCTGTTTCTCAGGACAGAAAAGATAACACAAATTATAATTATTTGAGGTTTACAATTATTTGCTTACTGTTTGAATGAATTATTTTTATTTTGTTGTTATTAACGTGGGGGGGGTTTCCTGGTTTTAATTCTATAAACCTTATTCACACACACTTTTCTCTTAGTAGTTGAAGCTAAACTATCTGAAATCCCAGCTAACTCCTATTCAAACTCACTCTGAGCTGGTAAAAGTAAAACTATTGGGAAAATCAAAAATTAGGCCAAGGCTATCAAGCAGAAATGTCTTAACTACAGGAAAGGGTCTAGGAAAAGGTCTAAGAAATTAAGAACTAAAATGATAAAAAGATAATTATACACTTCATTTTAAGAGAATCATTTATGGCACCATGTTTTTACTATCACCGCATCTTCTAAGTTTTTTCTTTCCTGAACTAAAATCTTACTGATATGTTTTCTTCTCTATTCATACTTAATGTTTCTCGTAATGCTGAATATATAGCCCTGGCAAAAATTAGTCTCCTCTAGGGAACAGTAAGAATACAAAGTTCACAGAAAATACAAATCAGAGCCAACGTCTTTCTACTATGCTCGCTTAATGTAGGTAGAGATATCTCACTCATAACCATGGCAAGTATTCCCTCAACCAAAACAAGCTCCTGAAGATATTCTCTGGGTTCAAATACAGCTCCTCAGGGAAACAAGAGGCCATGTACTTCCTCATTACCTATTCCTTCTATTTGTGACTCTCTCTCTCATCTTCTTAACGTCCCAAGAAGGAAAATATACACTACTGAATACTGATAAATAAACAACCAAGAATTCATCACTGAGTTTCAGTAAACTGATTTAAATTGTACTCATACAGGTAAAAATGAAGAGCTCAAAGTAATTGAACACTACTAGTTCTATGAATATACCCCCTGCTCTGCTTTAAAAGGCTTACTAGCCAAAACATGCCTGTCTTAATTCGTTTTTAAAAATTAACATCTGACAGATTTAGTTAAAAAGGTATAAAATCTTCCTT
Source organism: Lipotes vexillifer (assembly GCF_000442215.2). NCBI lineage: Eukaryota > Metazoa > Chordata > Mammalia > Artiodactyla > Lipotidae > Lipotes > Lipotes vexillifer. Next base: position 1,995,165 of record NW_006795832.1, on the reverse strand, counting down.
CTTAAACAGGTAGAGTAAAATGACTTCTCGGTTGGGCAGTGAGTGATATTTTGAGCAAAGAATTACTACAACATGCAATTAAGTGAATGAACAGATTGCTTCACGAGTGCTTTAGCATAGTGCCTAGTATATAAAAGATAGTAAATAAACACTTGCTAAATGAAGGAAGATTTCCCCCCCGCCCAGTGGAGCAGGCAGAACATACACATTTATTGATTAATTTTGCTCTCTTACATGGATGCAGTTCGTGGTGCCCCCAAAAATTACAATATTAAATCAAAGATCACTGATTACAAAACACCATGACAGATATACAAATAATGGAAAAGTTTGAAATATCTGAAGAATTTCCAAAGTGTGACAGAGAGAAATGAAGTGAGCAAATGCTATTGTAGAAACAGCACTAAGAGACTTGCTCAGCGCAGGGCTGCCACAACCTGCAATTTGTAAAAAAAAAAAAAATCTGTGAAGTACAATAAAGTGAAGCCCAGTAAAATGAGGTATCCCTGTACACTGCACTTCCGTCATTCCCAGAATGGTGCCTGTGTCCCTTTTCAACCAATCTTTCCCCATTCGCCAACTGAAATACACTGGAGTCATTCCCACTTTTTTTTTTTACATCTTTATTGGAGTATAATTGCTTTACAATGGTGTGTTAGTTTCTGCTTTATAACAAAAGTGAATCAGTTATACATATACATATGTTCCCATATCTCTTCCCTGTTGCATCTCCCTCCCTCCCACCCTCCCTATCCCACCCCTCCAGGCGGTCACAAAGCACCAAGCTGACTCCCTGTGCTATGCGGCTGCTTCCCACTACCTATCTACCTTAGGTTTGGTAGTGTATATATGTCCATGCCTCTCTCTCGCTTTGTCACAGCTTACCCTTCCCCCTCCCCATATCCTCAAGTCCATTCTCTAGTAGGTCTGTGTCTTTATTCCTGTCTTACCCCTAGGTTCTTCATGACATTTTTTTTTCTTAGATTCCATATATATGTGTCAACATACGGTATTTGTCTTTCTCTTTCTGACTTACTTCACTCTGGCTCTAGGTCCATCCACCTAACTACAAATAACTCAATTTCGTTTTTTTTATGGCTGAGTAATGTTCCATTGTATATATGTGCCACATCTTTATCCATTCATCCGATGATGGACACTTAGGTGGTTTCCATCTCCTGGCTATTGTAAATAGAGCTGCAATGAACATTCTGATACATGACTCTTTTTGAATTATGGTTTTCTCAGGGTATATGCCCAGCAGTGGGATTGCTGGGTCATACGGTAGTTCTATTTTTAGTTTTTTAAGGAACCTCCAGACTGTTCCCCATAGTGGCTGTAACCTCCATACTGTTCTCCATAGTGGCTGTACCAATTCACATTCCCACCAGCAGTGCAAGAATATTCCCTTTTATCCACACCCTCTCCAGCATTTATTGTTTCTAGGTCTTTTGATGATAGCCATTCTGACTGGTATGAGATGCTATCTCATTATAGTTTTGATTTGCATTTCTCTAATGATGAATGATGTTGACCATTCTTTCATGTATTTGTTGACAGTCTGTATAACTTCTTTGGAGAAATGTCTATTTAGGTCTTCTGCCCATTTTTGGATTGGGATGTTTGTTGTTTTGTTATTGAGCTGCATGAGCTGCTTGTAAATTTTGGAGATGAATCCTCTGTCAGTTGCTTCATTTGCAAATATTTTCTTCCATTCTGAGGGTCATCTTTTGGTCTTGTTTATGGTTTCCTTTGCTGTGCAAAAGCTTTGAAGTTTCATTAGGTCCCATTTGTTTATTTTTGGTTTTATTTCCATTTCTCTAGGAGGTGGGTCAAAAAGGATCTTGCTGTGATTTATGTCATAGAGTGTTCTGCCTATGTTTTACTCTAAGAGTTTGATAGTTTCTGGCCTTACATTTAGGTCTTTAATCCATTTTGAGCTTATTTTTGTGTATGGTGTTAGGGAGTGTTCTAATCTCATACTTTTACATGTACCTGTCCAGTTTTCCCAGCACCACTTATTGAAGAGTCTGTCCTTTCTCCACTGTACATTCCTGCCTCCTTTATCAAAGATAGGTGACCATATGTGTGTGGGTTTATCTCTGGGCTTTCTATCCTGTTCCATCGGTCTATATTTCTGTTTTTGTGCCAGTACCATACTGTCTTGATTACTGTAGCTTTGTAGTATAGTCTGAAGTCAGGCAGCCTGATTCCTCCAGCTCCGTTTTTCGTTCTCAAGATTGTTTTGGCTATTCGGGGTCTTTTGTGTTTCCATACAAATTGTGAAATTTTTTGTTCTAGTTCTGTGAAAAATGCCAGTGGTAGTTTGATAGGGATTGCATTAAATCTGTAGATTGCTTTGGGTAGTAGAGTCATTTTCACAATGTTGATTCTTCCAATCCAAGAACATGGTATATCTCTCCACCTATTTGTATCATCTTTAATTTCTTTCATCAGGGTCTTATAATTTTCTGCATACAGGTCTTTTGTCTCCTTAGGTAGGTGAAGGAAGATTTTAAGAAAGGAGGCTTTATAAGACTAAAATGTCTAAGAAGCTAATGGGGATAGAGACGGTTTATAAGGAAGAATCCCTAACTTCCCCAAAAAGGGTAGGAGGCCTGGTGATAAGAAACAGGCTATTGCTAGGCACAGATGAGTTAACATAAAGCAGAAGTAAAGGTCTGTGGAAACGAAATTCAATAAAAAGCCAAAGTATAATGAGTATCTACCTATTTCCTTATTCCCTATCTACCTACCTACCTACTTATTTCCTTCCTTCCTTCCTGTTATACTAATCTTACCCATAATTAATGTGATTCGGGGAGGCTTTGCTCTAAATACAAACTATTCACTCACCATCTTTTCTTTTCATATTTTTCTTGTAGGAACTCTTTCACTTTTTGTGGATCCCTGAAGTCTGGAATTGCTGAAGATCTATCATCAAATAATCCTAGCCAAATCTGTTTACAGACCTTTGGAAAGAATTAAAAAAACAAAAGTGTTAAATTTGACATCTTAACTTAGTGAAATTTTAAGATAATTAAGATTCTCTCAGAAAGATAACCTACTTAATTTTAATAATATTGCTTTCAATGAGGATATTTATCACAATGATCAATGAAGAAGCAACAAATGAAGGAACTAAATTTATTTTAATGTTACAGCATGCAGTAAAATCTTATCAACAGTAACACAAAGAGCAGCTCCTCACAGGGAAGCAAACAGTGAAATGGCATTTAAGAGGACCTCAGATTGTTTGTCCTTAAAATAATCATACACTGTAAACAATTAGCAAAGTCATGTAACCTTTATGAACCTCAGTTCCTTCACCCCGTAAAACAAAGGAATTAGACCAGTGAGTGGCAATTTCCTGAATCCTTGACAAGTTTAAAAATCAACCAAAAAGAATAAAAAGTACTAGAATCATAAGTAATTTGCTATTAAAGTATAACAAAACACAAATACAAGGTAGATACAACTCTAGCTTTATAATTACCTCCTATGCTTTTTTCCCTAATGACTAAAAAATGAGAATCTGAGATTTAAGTTTTCAATAAAATCAAAGAAATGAAATGATGCAGAACTCAAATAAGACACAAAACATAGAGAAGTATAAAGAAAAAATTTATAAGGCGGGCTTCATCAAAATTTACAACTGTTGCTCTTCAAAACAATTAAATGAAAAGGCAAGCCACCAACTGAAAAAAGGTAGTTACAAAATGTATAAAACCTTAAATTCTTAAAACTCAGTGATAAAACACCCCAAATCACTATTTTTTTTAAAAGAGTGGGCAGAAAAGTTGGCCACTTCACCAAAGAAGATATACAAATGGCAAATAAGCATCCCAACATCATTAGTCATGTAGAAAATGCAAATTTAAAAAACACAGACCCCACTACACAGACACCCATACATACCACTAGAATGGCCAAAAACAAAAAGACTAAAGGAAGGCAAAGCAAGGCTTTCTTCATGAACTATGTTAATCAAAAATGCAATGGAGGGCTTCCCTCGTGGCGCAGTGGTTGAGAGTCCGCCTGCCGATGCAGGGGACACAGGTTTGTGCCCCGGTCCGGGAAGATCCCATGCTGCGGAGCGGCTAGGCCCGTGAGCCATGGCCACTGAGCCTGCGTGTCCGGAGCCTGTGCTCCGCAACGGGAGAGGCCACAACAGTGAGAGGCCCACGTGCCGCAAAAAAAAAAAAAAAAAAAAGCAATGGAGAAAATGCTTCGTTAGAATTTCCCCTAGAATAATTTTCCTTCTCTCCTCTATAGACCATTAATTCTCTTGTGCCATTTGTAAGTTTTTTTGATACATAAGAACTTTTGGAAGTTCTTATGAATGAAATGTGTATGATTATTGAGGTACTTGGTGTTTTGACAAATATTTATTACAGTCATCCAGAAATAACTATTCTAACCACCTCAAGTTACATTGGATGGTTATTTCTGAAATAATAACGGTTCTAGCCAGGAAAAGAAAAAAAGACTGGCCATATCATATGTTGGTGAGAATGTGGAACAACTAGAACTCTCAAGACTGTAAAAATGGTACAACTAGTTTGGAAGACAGTTGGTAGTTTCTTAAAAGTTAAACATATACCTACGATATGACCCAGCCATCCTACTTCTAAGTATTTACTCAAGAAATATAAAGGCACATGTCCATACTCAGATTTGTACACAAATGTTCACAGCAGCTTTACTGCTAGTAACTCCAAACGGAAAACAACCCAAATGTCTATCAACAGGTAAACGGATTAATTGTGGAATGTCCAAGTAAGATACTATCCAGCAATAAAAATGAACAAATTATTGACACAAGAAACTACGTGCATAAACCTCAAGACAATTATGCTGATTGACAGACCTCAGAACCACCCCCTACAAAGTACATACTATGTAATTCTATTCATTTAAAATCTTAGAAAATGTAAACTTATCTATGGTGATGGAAAGCGGATCAGGAGAAGCATTACAAAGGGGCACAAAAAACTCTTGGGGATGATGAAAATGTATGTTATCTTGTTACTGTAATGACGGTTTAACATATGTCAAAACTCAAATTGTACACTTTAAATATACACAATTTATTATAATTAATTATTCCTCAGTAATGCTATAAAAACACATCCACAAGTTTCCAAAATTATATTACTTGAAAAAATAACCAGTTGTAACACTGTGAAAAGAAGGCAGTATCTAACTTCAAAAGCCTGACAAAGATTTGAGAAATCAGAGACAGAAGAAAGGTAGCACCCTTCTCAAGCTTATGTCCTCACTGAAGTGGGTAAGAGAGAAATAAAGATAGGAAAAAAGGATTCGCCCTTTTCCTCTCTTATTATGTACCCCAAGCATGTTTCAAAACAGCATTTCTTGTGGTTCCTTCCTACTCCAGGCTCAGTACAGATACTACAAAGTCATTAAGGCAGTACAACTGACATAAGTGAGGCCTAGGTGACGGCACAATCTCATTATAAAAACATTTCAGTGGCAAAGCCCAAGAAGTTCAGATACCCAGGAATGGTAATGCAACTTACGCTAGAAACTCTATATAAACCCTGTAGAGGGCCAGCTTCTCCAATAAATATTTAGCTACTTTTAAAAAAACCACATGATCCAAAAGGACACATGCACCCCAATGTTCACTGCAGCACTATTTACAATAGCCAAGACATGGAAGCAACCTAAATGTCCATCAACAGAAGAATGCATCAAGAACATGTGGTATATATACACAATGGAATACTACTCAGCCATAAAAAAAGAATGAAATAATGCCATTTGCAGCAACATGGATGGACCTAGAGATTATCATACTAAGTGAGGTCAGACAGAGAAAGACAAATATCATATAATGTCACTCATATGTGGAATCTAATTTTTTAAATATGCAAATGAAGTTATTTACAAAACAGAAACAGACTTACAAATACTGAAAACAAACTAATGGTTAAAGGGGGGGAGGGATAAATCAGGAGCTTGGGATAAACAGACACACACTACTATATATAAGATAGATAACCAATAAGGACCTACTGTACAGCACAGGGAACTCTACTCAATATTCTATGATAACCTATATGAGAAAAGAATCTAAAAAAGAATGAATATATGCATATGTATAACTGAATCACTTTGCTGTACACATGAAACTAACACAACATTGTAAATCAACTATACTCCAATAAAATTAAAATATTAAAAAAAAAAAAACCCACATGAGACTCTCCTTAGGAAAAGTTTCTGTGGCTTTACAATTACATTCATAAAGTGAGAACTGGTAGTTTCTAATTCTTTTATTTTAAAAATTCCCAAGTGAGAAAACAAGAGAAATTTGCTCAAAGACTTATTAACTGTAATTGACAGAATTAGTTTAGGACACTTCATGACATTTAGTCTTTGTATTCCAAAACCCCTATTAACTAACATATACAATTTTAACTAAAAACAATTAATGAATAGTAAATAATAAACATATTGATACAAACAAATAAAAAGGAAATGGGTTAAAGACAGATCATAAAGTTACTGTCTTGGCACTAATCATGGGAATACAAAGCAAAGATGGAGTGCTTGATGATAAATTTTATACATATATGACCTGACATTAGCAGCCTGTAGGAGTCACTCAAAATTCTGTACTAACTGCTGGTGGTTCTGATCCTTCTCCGACAGGTCAAACTGCTAGAGAAAATCATTAAAACTCACTACTTGGGTCCACTACAAATTCCTGCTATCTTACTATCAAAGTTCCATGATGTTGTTAGTCAGCTCTTATTTCTTCTGACTATGCTATCCCACAATAGCTATTTGCTATATTGCTCAAAATCCTAACTATACCTGCCACTCTTGGCAGCTGAATTCTTACTCAAGTGAAGTGACTCTCAAAATGGGATTCCCCAATTTCCTGGACTGGCAGCATCAGTGTCACCTAGAAACTTGTTGTAAATGCAAATTTTTAGGAGCCACCCAAGACCTATGAAATCAGAACCTCTGGAGGTGCTACCCAGCAATCTAGCCCTTCAGGTGACTGTGAAATAGGTCAAATTTTGAAAACTAATGCTTTAGTAAAATCTAGGCCAGCAAATGCAAACTTCCTTTCCATATAAATACTATATATAGTTTTCAGCACTTCTCAAATTTACTTAGCCACTAAACCTTTTCTTGAGCAAGATTCATTAAATAAAGACAGTGTTCCAGAGATACATCTGGGAAAATGTCACAGTCCCTATCTCTTCTGATCCATTCACATTTCAGTCCCTGAAAAGTTGGCTTCTGCTCCTACCATTCTCCTGAAACTGCTCTTTCAGGTTTGTAGATCTGCTGATAGGAAAGTATAAAGTTCTCCTTTCTCCATGTTTGTTTTGTTTTTTTTTCTTTAAAGTAAAATAATAAACACCATCAACTGAAAAGGGAGGGTTTTTCAGAACTGAAGAAAAATGGGAGAGTGAACCAACTAAAACTGCAGGCAGCACTAAGGTTTTGAGGTCACAAGTATTTAAAGTGAAACTAGTCAAGACAGTGGTGTGTTTTCCACCAGTCTCATCTGTTTGTTTAGGTACAAAGTAGGTAGAGTATTGGCTTTAATCAGGTAAAATACAAGGAGTTAAAGTGAGTGGTTATAACAATAGACCACAGAATCAAAGCTAGGTTAAGAAAAGTGAAAACACAGTAAGGATGATACACAACAAAGAAATTTAGCGTCAGTGGACTGGAGGTCTCTTATGGTTGTCCCAGAACTGCTGGAGTACGAAATTAGAGGGAATGAGCTGGGAAGAGAGAAGCAATGATGGTCAGAGAACAGGATGCTTACACTTGAAATATGAGAAGTAATACAGTTACTGATAAATAAAGTCTAAAACAGAAGGAAGGATTACTGCACATAAGAAGTCAAAGAATTCCAGAGGCTGAGTTATCTGTGTAGACACTGGGATTGGCAGAAATGGTTAACACTAGTGGAAGAAAGACACTACGTGAAGTGCTGAAATCTATATTGAATGAGGGGGGCTAACTGGTATGACTGCAACAGGATGACAGAGCAAGTGATAAATTCTACTGGCAAGAGGAACACAGGGCTGCAGACCTTGAAACATCACTGAGGAGCAATGAGGATACCTAAAAGCCATCATTTGAAAGGGCTGCAAATATGATGGATTCGTTTTGATGATCTCTCTGGAGAGGTGGATAATTAGTTTTAATTAGAGAACAATATTGTAGGTATGGTAGTTATGAGCCTAGACTAGGAAATCAGACTGCCTTAATGTGAATTCCAACTCAGGTAAGAGAACCTGCTTCACTGAGATGTTGGAAGGGTTAAATGAATTAATATGTTGTCTACTCAGAACAGGTATATATAAGTGAATTTTAAATAGTATTAGTTATTCTTACTTTGGGGCCTGGTATCTTATGTGGTTTGCATTGGTGTGGTATGGGGTGATGAAGTAAGCAAGGACTGGGAAATACAGGCCTTACCAGAAACACAGGAAACTGTAGGTCTCTCTTCAGTCCTGCTGCAGATGGAATCAAAGTGGTCTTAATGGAACAATCACCCTCTCTGAACTACTACAGCACTTGTAATTCTCACATGAAACTTACCACAAACTGCTTTTTATTAGAATTACTGAGCATGTGTCTCACCTACTTCTGAATTCCCCACAATGCTTAAAACAATGGGTTGTGCCATACTAAGTGTTCAGTAACCAGGCCAATGCTACCCAAAACCAGATCTTATAGAGGAATTAAAAATAAAATCACACATCAACCAACAGAATAAGTTCATGAAACTGTCAGAATAATTTTTTCCCTTATTCTAGTGCTAATCCACTTTAGAATTGCAATCACAATAACCACTGACAGAATCTAAAATACTTTAAAGTATATTTATCAGTCAGGGTTGTCTTAGGAAACAGATGGCACACTCAATTTGGGTAATTTGAGAAGTTTAATAGAGCCTGTTTAAAGCATAGGTAGGCTGTAAGGAAATCACAAGTGAGAGTATAGTGTCCCAGGGTTAGCAGCAGGAGGACCTACCACCACCCGTTGGCAGTGAAGATAGAAGGAGAGGAAGTGGTTGGCAACCTTAAAACTAAGAGGGCTACTTGATGGGAGTTTTGACCTTCAATGAATGGAGGCAGCCAGGCTACAGAAATCCCACATGAAAGAAGTTAAGAAAGTAAATATCTTAACCTTTCCCTCCTTCCTTTCTTTGGTCTGCTGACAACAGTTCCCCATCAGCTTGAGTGAACCCCCCACCCCCACCCTGCCAGAAGCCAGGAAGCAAGAAAGCCCATTTGCGTATCCAGACAAACCAGGTGCTTGGAGACAGCGCTAGAAGGGCAAGCTGAAAGCTATGCAGCACTGAACCTAAATCATGATAGTAAATACATGCAGTGCAAGCAGTTTAACAAACTCAATTATCAACACCAAAAACAGGGAACATCCATACTAATTCTCAATTACTCACTTATAAAAGGAAGAGTAAGAAAACAGTGTTGCATCCATCAGACATATAGATATGAATAGAGATAACATGTTACAGTTTTATAATCCTCTCAGGGACAAAAAAATAGAGTGGAAACTTGCTGGAATGGATACTTACCTTTAAAATTCAGACAACCCCTTATTTTCATAAAAGAGATACAAAGAATAAACAATGTGACATGACCCTGCTTGCAACCTCTGGGTCCAAAGATATAAAAATAAGGAAAGGTCAGAAAGATTCTCTGGAAGTAGAGACTTTTTTCATTAAGCCAATCTATACACATCAACTAGAGTTCAGACTCCTTTCTGTCCTTTCTCTCCTCAGTAGAGAGATGGAGTGCCTTCTTCTATAAGATATAATTACAGCAGTTAACAGTACTGCCCATAAAATATAGGAACAAATAGGAGACTTAAAGAACTGAAAAAATTCATGAGCAAGTAACTAACATCCACTTTTTGGACGCAGAAAGAAAAATTTAACAGAAATAAATATTAACATTAGAAGCTCTCTGGAGAGTTACAATAGACCTACACAAATTCTATCAGCAACATAACATTTTTCCCTAAAAGGGAAAACAAGGGTTTTTTTTTTTCTTGCTTTATTTTGTCCTAAAAACTAACAATCAGAAACAATATCTCATATATATGTCATGATTTAAGTTAAATACTGAAAAAACAAGCACATTATTAAAATTTTCTACATTCACCCAAGTCTACATGAGCATGACTATGCTAGTATTTCTAGGTCAACAGCTGACAGGTATTTCTCAGTGATGACCTATCTATAAAGGATTTATACTCATTAACAGTGCTTAAAGAAATAACACTATCCATATGCCTTAAGCAAAGAAACAGATAGTCCTGCAATTATTTACATCTTTGGAGGACTGTATGGTATATTCCATCTTAAAATTTGGTTTTACAAAATGTTTGAGCAAGAATTAGAACATATGCAACTGAGTCATTGAAAACAGGCATGCACAAGCTGCATGTGCAGACCACCGAGACACCAGAGCCTTTGTGAACCTGACAGATAATTTGGGTATGTGAGGGAGTATCAGATTTATGAGACATCAAATCCAATTTATTTAATCCTAGTTTGTTGTTGTTGTTTTTTAATTTAAGCACAAACTACTTTATAATGGCTTCCTCAGCCTAAGAATCAAATGCTTCATCACCACCTGTTTAGGCCCCATAGGATCTCACACCTGATTAACTCTCCAAACTCATCTTACATCATCGCTCTTTCCAGCCACAAAGGCCCCCTCATAAAGTCTTCCCTGACCACCATTCCAAAGGGGTAACATTCCCCACACCAAAACTCATATACACATTATCACAATGTATTATTTATTTTCACAGACCTTTATCTCACAACTTCTAAATGTAAATTTCACGTGGCAGGAACCTTCTCTCCGATTTGCCACTATCTGTATTCTCAGTGCCTGCCAAACACAGAGCAGACACTAAATAAATATCTGGTGCATGGGTGGAAGCAACTTCCTAACAGCCCTGAAATATATGTACAGTGGAAATTATCTTTTTCTCCCCTTCGTTCTGTCTAAAATATACATGCTGACCTAGAACATTCAGCTTATCAACTTACACAGAAGTAATAAATTCACTGATCCAAATTCTCAAATCAAATTTAGGCCAAAGGTTAGCAAATTACACCTCCCAGGCTAAATCTGGCCTACAGCCTGTGTTTACAGCTGAAGTTTCATTGGAACACAGCCATGTCCGCTTGTTTATCTATTGTCTAGGGCTGCTTTGCTAGGTAGTTGCAACAGAGACTGTATGATACAAAAGCCTAATATTTACTATCTGGCTCTTTATAGGAAAAGCTTGCCGATGCCTGAATTACGTGCAACGTGGACTTACTATGATACCATGCCAGCATCCAAGAATAATAATGATTTAAATAGTATAATAAATAAAAGCCTGTTTTTGAGGTCTGTGTTATAATGTGCATGGGGAATAACAACAGAGAGATGAACATAAAATGAAAGAAGCCTTTCCCTGCAGGAAGAACTTTCCAAGAGTGAGGACTATCTAAGGGCCAATTTATTATACAAACCCATTCACTTGAGAATAAAGGAGAAAAGTACCAGAGTTTAAGTTTCAGGGAGAGAGTAACACTTTTCAAAATAACTGATAATTGGGGCTTCCCTGGTGGCGCGGTGGTTGACAGTCCGCCTGCCGATGCAGGGGACGCAGGTTCGTGCCCCGGTCCGGGAAGATCCCACATGCCGCGGAGTGGCTGGGCCTGTGAGCCATGGCCGCTGAGCCTGCGCGTCCAGAGCCTGTGCTCCACAATGGGACAGGCCACAGCAGTGAGAGGCCCGCGTACCGCAAAAAAAAAAAAAAAAAAAAACTGATAATTACAAAGAAATAGAAAAGATAAAAGAAGAAAGTATTTAGGATACTACAGAGAAATTAAATGAAGTGGAAATAGCAATAAACCTTAACTGCAAATGTTTGTGAGTTGTGAGGGAGACCAGCAGATCTAACTCAAACACCTACGGTAAAAGTCAGTATATACAACTCACAGCACACTCCCATGCCTTGTTTCATTTAATGTCTCTAATGTCAGAATTGCATTCCAGGTAGGTTGCAAAGAACCAAAACTCAGCCACATTTGATCAGATAAAACAAGTTTATGCAAAGTGAACAGTAACACTTAAAACATGGGAACCTGCGCTGCAAACAGGAAGCCATCTGGGATCTAGGCAGTCTGATTACCTGTTTCCAAAGCCCTTCTCCACAGCCCGCCCCCTGCAAACACATAGTTTATCACTTGTGTTTCTCATACTATGTCTAATCCCTGCTCTTGCTTATCTTAGTACAATTTTCCTTTTCCTGTTTACTTGTTAAGACTGCACATGGCCCAACTACATACTACCTTTTCGGTTAAGTGATTCACCTTTTCAGTCCAGCCTCTGTGAACCTTAATTCAATTTCGTAAAACAGAGAGGATCTGATTAGTCCCAGGCCCCTAGGGTTAGGCATCCATTCTTAGTCCAAACAGCTGTGTGTTTTGTGTGTTGTGTGTGTGTTTTGTGGTTTTCCCAGGAGAGGGAGACTTCCCCCCTTTCTTCAGTAAGGAGTAGGAGCTTGCTAAGCTGCCCCCCACCTCCTAAACACACATCTATTCATGAATGTGCTTTATAAATTATAAACAGCTTTATAAATGTAAGATTTAGTATATTAGCAAAGGGACAAGTAGTTTGGGGAAAGATTATCAACTGCCCTATTTTATCAAACTAAGATGACATATGTAAATTACCCCGTACCCAGTATTGCTCTGTCTTTCAATTTTGTATGCCATGTCTTTAGTAAGTTTCCATGTTTTAGCTAAATTTGCCAATTTTTACTTTTGTGATTTCTTCCATTGCTTTTAGTCTATAAAGTCTCCACACATGTAAATGTTAAATATGTAGTCAGCTAACCTTAAACACTACCATTTAGTTTTGCCTGCCTTTTAGTTATGAAATAATCTGTTTTACAGAAAAGTTGCAATTGTAGTGGAAAGAAGTCCCATGTACTGTTTACCTAGAGTCTCTAAGATTAACATTTGCTTTATCGTTCTCTCTCCAAAAAAAGTTTTGGAACCATTTAAATTACAGACGTGAACCTTTTACCTCTAAATGTGTATCTCCTAAAAATGAGGACCTTCTTTCCTATAACCGTAACACAATTAGCAAAATCAGGAAATTAACACTTTATACTATTACTATCTAATCCACAGACTAACCATTATCTTAACAGTATCCTTAACAGCAAATGGAAGAAGTTCTCCTGGTACAGTATCCATAACTGTCTTGTCTCCTTTAATCGGGAACCGTTCCTTAGTCTGTTTTTGTCTTTAATGACCTTGACATCTCTGAAGAGTACAAGTCAATTATTTTATAGTACGTTCCTTAGTTTAGGTTTCCTCATAATTACATTTATGTTATGCATTTTGGGAAGGAATACCATATAAGTGATGTTGTATCCTTCCCAGTGCATCATATCAGAAAGCACATGATGTCAGTTTGTCCCATTCCTGGTGATGTTAACTTTAATCACTTGGTTAAAACAATATAGGCCAGATTTCTCCACAGTAAAGTCACTATTTTTCCCCTTAAGATTAATAAGTATCTTGTAGGGA
>NW_006795832.1:1976814-1981522 GCF_000442215.2 Lipotes vexillifer | reverse complement strand
GTAGGGAAATACTTTGAGACTATTTTCTATATTTTTATGGCTCCCTAACTCTAAAATTTTTCTGAAATTTATTTTGGCGTACCATGTCAGTTAACATTCTAATTGATTCTCCATTTATTGAATAACGAATTCCTTCCACAGCAGACTGCTGAACTTAATTTACTTTATAATAACTTCATATACATAGTTAGTATACATAAGGATTATAGTATATCTCAGGATCTATTCTACAGATCTAGTCTACTAGGCCCTGCATTATTAGCTTCAGATTACTGTAATTAATTACTTCAAGTTTACACTGCAAATTACTGCCTATAAACATAGAGACACATTTAGTATCTACTAGAGCCAATCCTATTTACTCCTTGCTTTATAAATTCTTTCCAGCTAGTTTTACTTTTTTTGAGCTTTCGGATAAACTTTAGAACCATTTTCTAAAATGGTATTTTAAAAAAAAATTCCCACCAACATTTTGGTTCCATTTGTTCTAAACTTAATTTGTGAAGTCTCTTAAAGCAAAGCATTCTCATTCCCTAAGACAGTATGAATCTGATAAGCAAGCTTGCCAAGAAGGAAAAATTACCAAAGGTTTATGCTTCTCTCCCTACAGGGCAAGTTTTACATTTTTTACATTTTTCAGAATATAACAAGAATAAACACAGAGGTGAGCAAGGGAGAATGGGCAAGTTGGTCTGATACTTCATTTAGAACTGAATATTAAGAAGTTTTATTTACTTGTCTTGATATGAAGTAAGAACTGTTCGTGGATTATCAATGGTTTAGGGATAGCATCAATACCAGAGCACCACCTCTAGCATGAACACTACTCATCCACTGTTTAGCTTCATCTAAGGCTCAATAATAGTGATTGATTTGGACTGACATTCTGTTGTCTGGTTGTCCTGGTGAGTGAAGGCATGCATTTGCCAGGCAGTTGACTAGGGTTGAGAATGTAGCCCTTGGCAAATGAACAGAGAGATTAACTGGCCCAAATGCAAAACAAGTCTCTGAAGTAAACGTGATCTGTACCATATTCTACGTAAATCAATCATGAGAAGAAGAAACATTTAGTTTTCTTTGAATATTTGCAAATAGACAGATGGCTCACAGGTTAATATAAGAAGAGGAAAAGGAAAATTTAGGGAAAGCTCTTCTAAGTAAAAATGAGATTTGCAGAAGTTATACTAGGTTTCCAAAACAGATTATCTCATTGTCCAAAGTGGACTACTGAACATCAACAAGAATAACTGCTACTGACTGAAATAAGTCAAATAAACAATTTCACAATGATATATATATATACGACCAATTTATTGTATACACACACACACACACCCCGATTGGTCACTGTGGGAGATGCTACAGAACTAACCCATTTTGAAAACAGTTAAATGTTGAGGACAATAAATGGCTTTGTTTATGTGCACTCTATCTATTGATATTTATGAGAAACAGTTTTAATGTACTTTTTTTTTTACTTTTTAGAAGCTTTATTGAGATATAATTTGTATAACATATAATTCACCTATTTAAAGTGTACAATTTAATGTTTTTAGTACATTCAAGAGTTGTGCCACCAGCACAGCTCAATTTTAGAACATTTTTATTATCGTCTAAAGAAATCCCATATCCATTAGCAGTCGCTCTACATTACCCCTACTCCCACATCCTAGGCAATATTAATGTACTTTTAACAGCAATAAAACTATTGTATGTTAATGTAACTAACTTTTAATTGTAAAAATAGCTATATTTTCTAGAGCCAAAATTAGTGAGAAGAGTGGCACTGCTTTACATTTTTGCAAATTTCATTAATACCTGTTTAAATAGAAGACAGCTGATGTCTGATCAGCTTCTGCATTGTTATGTTATGTAGCTTCTGGAAAACTCCACTGTATACTCATGAGACTGGGAGTAAATACAGCAAATCAAGTCTTAGAATTATTATTAAAAAAATTTTGACCTCAGAGAACCCCTGTAAAGGTCTCAAGGATCCCCTTACAGGTTCCCAGACTAAGTTATCACCATTTTACAATCCCTACTAATGGATGTAGGCATAGAGTATCAGCCACCTCCTCTCAACACAGACAAAAACACGAAAATGTGTTTCTCCACAAAAGAACACACCATCTAACCTATGAAACACTGAGTCTTCCCTCTTCCCCCAATTAAATGTGAATCTCAGGAAGCTACTAGATCCGGCTATCAATTTATAGGGAACTGAGATGACAGAGGAACACTGACACTGCATGCATGGAATCAGCAAAATCGTGATAGTGGGACACTACTGAAAAATGACTGAGCTGAGAGAAGGAAAAAGGGAGGGGGAGAGAGAATAGGAGTAAATAACTGAAGGGGAAACTTATAGAATAAAAAAAAAAAAGTTAAAAGACAAGCAGAGCAGGTTCTACTTCCAGTAACGTCAGTGTAGCTCAAATTAAAACCCACCTCCCAGAAATTAACAACTATAAACTCAGCACACATTATAAGAATTATCAGAAGACACTAGAAAGCAACCACAAGGTAAACAGATTCTGGAGAAGAGTCAACACCTGTAGGAAAGAAACAGCACTAAGTATCTACTCTTTTTTTAAAGATCATCATTTGAAAGCAGACCTCTGCCAAGCAGAGCTGCCAAAACTCAAGGAGAAATCCACAAATCTAAAAGCTTAAAGACAGAGTGCACAACCACAGCAACTGGAAAGTGAAGGGTATGTCCAAGAAGGGAGAGCTGCAAAACTTGCATAACAACTTTGCCCAAATCTCTGGCTCACCCATGATCGAGGAATGTACAGGGACAATTCAAAGCAGTTCAATTAAGGACTACAAGAACTGAACAGAGATTTCAACTGGCTCCCACCAGGAGAGGCAGAGTTTGCTAAAGTAAAAAGTGAACAAAACAAACAAAACCAATACTTTCTGGACAAACAAGACAGAACCCAGAGGCTCTACAACCTACCATTTGCTGATGCTCTAGATATAATCCAAAATCACTACATAAACAAGAGAGTGTGATCCATAATCAAAAGAAAAGGCAATCAGCAGGTCCTTGTTGATTACCTATTTTATATATTGCAGTGTGTATATGTTAATCCCAAGCTCCTAATTTATCCTTCCCCCTCACCTTTCCCCTTTGGTAACCATAAGTTTGTTTTCTAAGTCTGTTTCTGCTTTGTAAGTAAATTCATTTGTAACATTTTTTTAGATTCTACATATACTTGATATCATATGATAAGTCTTCTGACTCACTTCACGTAGTACAATAATCTCTAGGTCCCCCATGTCTGCTGTAAATGGCATTATTTCATTCCTTTTTATGGCTGAGTAGTATTCCATTGTGTATATGTATCACATCTTTATTCATTCATCTGCTGATGAACACATGTTGTTTTCATGTCTTGGCTATTGTGAATAGTGCTTCTATGAACATAGGGATGCATCTATCTTTCTGAATTATAGTTTTGTCTGGATATATGTCGAGGAGAGGAATTGCTGAATCATAGGACAACTCTATTTTTAGCTTTTTGAGGAACCTCCATACTGTTTTCCATAGCAGCTGCACCAATTTACCTTTCTACCAAGAGTGTAGGAGGGGTCCCTTTTCTCCATACCCTTTCCAGTATTTTTTATTTGTAGAACAGAAAAAAAGCATTCTTAATTATTTTCTTTATACGAGTATGAATAAAAATCAAAACAGTGGTTGCCTCTGGAAAGGGAAGGAACTGAACAGAAAGAGATGTTAGGGGAACTCTGGGGGAATGATGGTCATGTTCTATATCTTTATAGGACTTTGGGTTACCAAACTGGATACATTTATCAAAACTCTTCCAAAGGTACACTTATGACTTTTACATTCACTGTGCATAAATTTTACCTCAAAAAAACTTAACAAATATCGAATTCTAATTAATGATATATAAAAGATTTTAGGGGTGATATGAACTAATGTTTGCAAATTACTTTGAAATCCAAGAAAAATATAAGGTGGATGACCAAATGGAGACACACACAGATATTTGCTAGCGCAAATACAGCACCTTGTTTAATGTGCCTGCATAATTTTTAAAGTTTTATGTATTTCTCATAATAAAATGTTGAGAGGTGGGGGGGGCAGAAGACAGCCAAATATGGCCATTGTGTTGTGGCTTTGAGCAGCCTCTGCCAGGGACAAGATCTTCCTATGGCCATCCATGACAGGGGGGTATGAGACACAACTTAGCAGATAACCGAACCAGGCCCCCCTCAAGCAGAGCAGCTACAGCGCTCACACTACCAGGAGACCCTGCTCACCTTCAGTAAGACTTATGGCACCATACTGCAGTTAGGTGGCACAAGGCAGGACAGGTTCCGGTGCCAGAAGATGACTGCTCACAGGCACCCCATCCTTGGGAAAATCCTAGCATCACAGGCCAGTAAGAGATCATCCCTGGGGAACGGGTGGAGCCCATGGTCTAGGAGAAAACTGACAAAAGATACCATCTAAATCTCTAAGAAGTTCCTGCCGGGCATGGCCTATGGCTACTACTACCCAAAGATGATCTTGCCTGTGCAGCATGGCTTGAATTTCATGAAACAGAACCAAAAAACCTTCGATGTCATCACCAATTCCTCAATAATCTATGGCCCCAGAGCTTTTCTTAAGTTCCTTCTTACCAGCTCATTAATGCACCCTGCATCCAGATGGCATCTTCTGTTGCCAGATGAATGC
>NW_006795832.1:1973443-1976487 GCF_000442215.2 Lipotes vexillifer | reverse complement strand
TTCCTGCTCTATAGTAAGAACCCAACATTGATTTTCAGCAGCCTGGTAGCAGGTGATGCTGGAGCAATGGAAGACACGTGAAAGACTACAACTCAGATATGCACCGGGAGAACTTGTACTATGAGTTTGACTGCAAAGCTTGGAATTCACCTCAACTGCTATGTTTCCCAGGGACTTGAGCTGGAAGGGCCCCCAGTTACAGTGTATCCAGCCCCAGAGTAACCACCTGATCTGAGGCCCCCACTGTCCTGGCACAAACCTGACTCTATCCCACAGACGAAGTGGTACAGGCCCCAGGAAGTTGCCTGGTCCCAGCCAGGCCTAGGCAGGCCAAAGTCTGACCCATCTAGCCTCCAATCCTTTGTCAGTTTCAAAACCCATATTAACCACTCATAACATGTGAGCCTTACCTGCATCTCTATTCAAACATATGCTTAAGGGAAGAGAAAAAAGGAAATTTATGAAACAAAAGGAAACTTGAACACTGGCTATGTAATTAGATTACTATTAGTTTCTATGGATATGAAAACAATGTGGAATTATATATTCTTTTAAAGTCCTTTTTTAGAGATAACATCTAGTTCTTGAATTTAGAGAGCAAAATTGTATGTCTCAGATCTGCTTCACACAATAAAAAAGGGACAGGAGTTTGGTACATTATTCTGTCTACTGTGTAGATATATGAGCAGCTCCACAACAAAAAGTTTGAAAAAGAACAAAAAGAATGAATAATTTTATTTTTAATTAGATTCAAGTAAGATTTAAAAAAAAAAAAGAACGTACTTAATGGCAAGAAAGAAAGAAACAAAAGCTGAGAGATGAGAGGAAGCTAGAATGGCTGAAGCAAAGAGTCAGAAGGAAAGAAACAATGTGACCTGGGATACAAATGCAATAAAAAGTTAAATAAATGCTCAGAGTAGTTACAAACTACCGTCCAGCTCCTTCTACAATACTCTTAAGTTTTCAGTCATCACTCAGAAAGATCAACAAGCTACAATATGTACAAAACAAAGATAACATTTCCAACATTCTTTTTGTTAATTAGTATTATTAGATATTTCTGTGAAAGCCAACAACTAATATCAAAGAATGCACTCTGAATATTTTAAAGATTACTATGTCATTACTGATTTGATTCAGCAGAATTTTTAGAAACTTAACACCTCACCTTTCTTTCAAAATAGAGGCCAGACTTTAAAACATGTGTTTCTTCATAAATATGCAGAAGTTAAACAAATAGCCTCTTTAATACAGAACATGCTTCGATATTTTAGCTAGATGGTTTTAAACCTCAAATATCTCACTAGGAAGCTAGTCTCTCAAATAATTACATATTTTTAGTTAAAATTTTTTGAAATGTTACTATTATTATTGAATTAACTTTTCATACTGATTAATACCATCATATTGACTGTAATTCTGCAAAAATCTCCCTAAACTAAATTCAGTTCAAAGCACATCATTTTCCTATATGATACTTTTTTTCCCCTGAGCTTAGAAGTCAATGAAAAAGTACATTTGCACTTAAAACTGACATCTTACATCTACATGATACATCAGTTTTCAAAATGTTTTCACATGTGCTACCTTCAAATCAATCTCATCACATAGGCAGGACAGGTACTTCCCCAGTGTACAAAGGAACATGAAGCTCAGGGAAAAGTAGTTTCCCCAAGGTAACAAGGCTTATCAATTAGTGTTGCCGAAACTAGACCACAGATTATTTTGAGTCTAGACTGGATGGAGCCTTTAGTTACTATACTGGTTCTCTCAAAAGGTGGTCTGTAGCCATCAGCAACAGAATCACATGGGGCTTCTGGCTGAAAATGCAGACAGACACTCCTCTGCCTCACCCCACACCCAGGGTCAGAATCTCTGAGGAGTAAAGCCTAGGAATTTTTACAAATATAATAATAATAAAATAAAACAAATAAAATTAAAATAAAATTTAAAATAAACACACATTTACATATATGTACACACACACAAATACAGACATTCATACATTCTCACTGCTCTATGTATAATGAAGAAGTATATAAGACTATGCCATGGAAATGTCTATAATGTTTTGAGGGTAATAAGACCAATACATTAGAAACTATGAGAGCAATAAAAAAAAATTGTGTAAAATCTTAGAGTCAATGCTATATTAAAAAAAAAAGCTTAAAGTATGGGGGGCGGGGGGGGTGTTAGTCCCTGTGGGCTAAAATACTCCTGAAAGACTTGATGGAAGGGTAAGGTCTTGAAAAACAGATTCAGGATAAATGATTCAGCTTGAGCAAAATGGCAAGAAAAGTGGGATACAGAAACCACTGGCATTCAAACATTTCTATTGGTAATGAAGCAAGAAAAAGATGAACTAGGAAAAGAAGCAAGGTTATAAAAGAATTTATATTGAGAACTGAAAACTTTGGAATTCCATAGACCAGGAGTCTATAATCAACCACCTGCAGATCAAATCTGGGTCACTGGCCTATTTTTGTACTGCCCCTGATCATTTGGTTTATGCATATTTAAAGGGTTACTTTTTTAAGATTTTTTCTAACAAGAATATACAACAGAGACTGTATGTAGGTGGCCTTCAATATTTACCATCTGGCCATTTACAGAAACAGTTTTGCCAACCTCTGTACAGACAGCAAGGTAACTGTAGACCCTGGATTAATGAGTATGTAACTTAACTCTGCCACTCAATAATGACATTTAATATGCTGTTACTAAAATAACTGCCAAATTTTACTAATATTATTTAAGCTCAGCATATAATTAAAATGCTCCAAGAGTTTAAATACATAACCTAAAATTAATGTAAATGATCCTACTGTATTCTAAGAAAACTGAAAAATTCCCCTAATGAAACCACTCTGAACAAAAAGTCAAAAAAAAATATATTGATAATCCTTCTATACCTTCTACTATCTTAGATTCTGATTCAACAAACATCTGAATATCTATATTATTCTATAAGAAATATGCTGGGAGGGCTTCCCTGGTGGCGCAGTGGTTGAGAGTCCGCCTGCCGATGCAGGGGACACGGGCTC
>NW_006795832.1:1948259-1972390 GCF_000442215.2 Lipotes vexillifer | reverse complement strand
CCGCAAAAAAAAAAAAAAAAAAAACCTCATGATAATGGCCTACGGGCTCTTTCTGATATTGGTCTTCTACTTTACAGAGTCCACTGTTCTGTATTGAGAATGACCATCACTTATTATAAGTTTATAAGACAGGATGATTTAGGAAATAACCACTAGTGTCCTGTTTAACAGCATAATAGATTGAGTATAACATATCATAAAATGATACCTGAATATTCCAGCAAAACTGTCACAGCATGTGAATTTGGAACTTTAAATTTTTTAGGTATCAAAATATTTTTCTTTGTGGCAATGCTTGTTTCTGATTATAAAATAACTCCAATCTTCCCAAAGATGCAATTTAACTACACAAAAGGCCTAAAGAGCTGTCTCATAAAATAAAACCTATTTAAGCCCTAAGTATAACTTCTTGAAAAAAACTGTCTGCATAATCCCAAGCATTTACAACTCTAAACTGAAGCCCTTTCTCACTCTTACACCGAAATGGAACTGAAAAAAATGATTTTTACTGTCTCTCTCCCCTAGTAGACTGTAAACTTTACCTGAGGGCACGAATCATAGACAGTATCCCTAGCACCCAAGGACAATCCCTGGCACATGGTAGATGATTAATAAATCTCTGCTTCAAGAATGAAGAATGGGGCTTCCCTGGTGGCACAGTGGTTGAGAATCTGCCTGCCAATGCAGGGGGCATGGGTTCGAGCCCTGGCCCGGGAAGATCCCACATGCCGCGGAGCAACTAGGCCCGTGAGCCACAAGTACTGAGCCTGCGCGTCTGGAGCCTGTGCTCCGCAACGAGAGGCCGCGATAGTGAGAGGCCCGCGCACTGTGATGAAGAGTGGCCCCCACTCGCTGCAACTAGAGAAAGCCCTCGCACAGAAACGAAGACTCAACACAGACAAAAATAAAAAATAAAAAATAAATAACTTAAAAAAAAAAAAAGAATGAAGAATGAATCAATTGTGAATGTTAACCAGGGAAAAAGCACACCTTACCTTATGGGTCTACTGTTTAAGAAGGATTTTTTTTAAGCTTTAGCTTCTGGGTTGGGTTTTTTTTTTTAATCTAGCATAAAGATGATCAAATACTGTCAATTAATGCATGATTTTATTTCTACATGTAGATTTTATGCCTGTGGAGCATCAGCAGTAACCCTTTTACTCTCAGTCCTGAAACATAATTAGGAAGATTAATTTATTACTAGAAAAGAAAAACTGTATGGTTCAAAATAAAATTACTTCTACATTTTCCTTTTACTGAATTATCTACAGCACTGTTAGCCAGCCTTCCTTCCATTAAGTTTGATAATCAGAAGTTAACCCAGTAGTGAAATTCCTTCAACTAGAGGACCATGGTTGACTCACAACATCATAAAAGAGGACATATGGAGCAAACCACTAAAGATTTTTTTAAAGTAACATCATGATACAAAAGAAAGCATTACAAGATAAATATGTGGAAATTTTTTCTGAAATATCTGACTTTTGGAAAAAATGTCAACACCAATAAACACAAACTGCTTTGCTATAAAATATTTTACTAACATCTGGCAAGTATGTTTATATCCTGATAATGTACGTATCTCCTCCAATGAACACACTGTTGGAGTCTAAGAATTCTAAAGTAATATTCAAGTAACTTTTAAACTATATCTGTAGATACTAATGATATGTTATAAACATCAAGGGTGTCCGTGATACATATTTATAAATACTAATAACATCATCTGCTTACCACAGCTACCAACTCAGACCAATTCAGATGTACTTTATTAATGATTCAAATGCCATGAGTAGTGCTGCCATCAATTTTGTGACTTGCCAAAAAGAGTGAACAATTCTTAGTAAAGTTCTCAATGAAAAGTGAAATCTTTCCCAGATATACAAATGTGTCAAGTCACTGCATTGACTGTCTCAATTAATGGCTTCCTGTATCCAAGCCCTCTGCCCTGTAACTTGGTAGTCCCCTCCCACACTTGATTCTGGACTTGGCAGCATGACTTCTGGCAATAAGTTGTTCACGACTATTAATGAAAGCATATAAAACAGATTTAAGTTATACATGCAGACCGACTGTAAAAAGGTTTTTCCCACTTATAAAGGTCTGGAGGAACATCCAAAGCATGTGGAATATAGGTTAACTCTATTCAACACCTTGTGAATCATCCAGCAACCATGGTGCTTGTCTGCTTAAGCCAGCAACATTCCCTAATCGTAACAACCAAACATGCCCCTCAGAACGTTAAAACTTCCTCATAGGGGTAGAAGATCCAAGACTTCTGGCAGTTAATATATACTTTTTGATCTTTTAACTTCAGGCATGAACCCATTCATGCACAAGATGTGTGACAGTACCTTCTTTTTAATCCAAAATTTATATGATTGAGTATGGTCCTTTCCAGACTACTGAGAGAAAACACACAGTGCAAATATGGCAACATAATTTGAAACAGAAAATAAAGATCTGCATTTTTTCTCTATGCATATTATACTTAAGATTTAAATGTTTAAATAAGATAAACTGATAATAAAGCACTTGTACTTCAAGTCTATAGTTTTTTATTAAGTTGTACCAATCATCCTGCATTTCATGATATCAATCTTCAACTTCTATACATCTCTTGAAATTTTAAGAACACAGATATTTCTAATATTGTGAAGAATCAAATATACCTAGTCCAATACTTTGGTTCTTGTGTCCTTAGGGACACAAGAAAGTGTTTTTCTCCCTTAACAAGTAATTAAATGGTTGGTACACTTTCTAGCAGTAAGAACCATTGCAAATTTCTCTTTTTCTTTGTGCACTGTGTTTGCTCTGCCTGCAATATCTTTTCCTGCCAGCCTAAGTCCTAGTCACCCTCAAAAGCCAGCAAATGTTCAGCCCCCTCTGTGAGATGTTCCCAATGCTCTCCTTTTCACCAACAGATTGAGTCCCTCCTTCCACATTACTTCTGAAACTTCTTATTCTTTATCATTAATTATCTAACACACTGTTGTAATTATTTGTTACATACCTGTCTCCCGAACTAGACCATGAGCTCTATGTCAGCTAAGCCTATGTGACATTTCTATAACTGTATCCAAGTACCTAGTACAGTGACTGCCATGGTGAGGGCTTTAAATGGCTTATTAATTTGCATGACTCTTTTTAGGATTTAAGATTCATAAATCCATTCCAGTCATCTCTTGTTTGTATTTTGTTTCTACTATTTGATATAATGAGTTACCTAAAATTTCTTTTCATATATTCTAAATTTATTTTGATATTACAGCCTTAATAACTTCCTTCAGAAATCCTGTCATATGCAACAGCACGGCTGAACCTTGAGAACATTATGCCAAGTGAAATAAGCCAGTCACAGAAGAACTGTACTACATGACTCCACTTAAATGAGGCATCTAAAACAGTCAAACTCACAGAAGCAGAAAATAGAATGGTGGTTGCTATTCAATGGGTATAAAGTTCAGTTATGCAAGATGAGTAAGTTCTAAAGATCCACTTACAACACTTCGCCTATAGTTAACAATACTACATTTTACACTTAAAAATTTTGTAAGAGAGTACATCTCATGTCAAGTGTACTTACCACAATTTCAGAAAAAAAAGGTCATTCAACTGTAGTATTCTGGAACCAGTCTCCACCTAATCTTATCTACTGACAGGTTTGAACGTTTTTTACTTACTTCTCCAATGCATTGTTTGTTACCTTTCCAGTTCTACTACTCTGACTTTATCTACTGTCAGTTGATTTTTAATCTAAGAATAGATAATATTTTTTCATTTATGACTCCATTCTGATGTCCAAAATTTTGTATAGAAGGCCAAAATTCTAAGAAAGTAATTTAAAATATGCACTGCTAGGCTAATCCCAAACTTTACACAAATAGTTCAAATTGTCTTTTAATCCAAAACTACATTTCTACACTTACTGTCATTACACACCTTCTGCCCTTTCAACTTGCTTTAGATTTTCCTGTAATGTACCTACATCAGTCTGGAACTTGATCACTCAAGATAATTTTTTATTGGCAAAATCTGGAAACTTCAAAGTGTGTGCTCAATTCTCTAAATCATGTATTTAAAAATATTTCATAATCTTAAATTTATACTTCTTTACTACTTTAGAACCATATACACACATGAATCACAAGTAGACAAGCAAGTTTAAGATGCTACTATCAAAGTGTTAGGGAAAAAAAGAGGCAGAGTACAAAACGCTTGCATATATCTTCTGAGGGTGAAAAAGAAGATTGAAATTAATAAAATCTTAAGACTTAAATTCTTTTCTGTGTCATATCAAAAACATGCAAAAAAAAAAACCACAAAAAACATGCAACCACTATAGTACAACTAAAGTAATATTTCCTTTCTAGGAAGTGATTAGAGTGTCTATTAAATAATAATGGCTATTACTGATCAATTGGGTTGACTGGCTCATCCTTGCCCCAAGATTATAAAACATGCTTCCTTTCGCTGTTAATCTTATAGTTTTTTTTTAAAAAAATAGCAGACCACCACTTTTACTAATAGAAAAATATGGAACTAAAACAAGAAAGCAAACAAACAGAATGGAATTCCTGAAAGCCCATTAAAGCAGAGTAGAAAGAAAAGGCTCCCCTGCAAATCTTTACGCTACTGAGTTCCTCATGACACTAGGCTGTCCCCTCAGAACTACTAACCTCCTCCCTACTGAGCACTGCTCAATATTAAACATCACATACATCTAAAGTTAAAAACGTTAAAAAGCAAAGAGGGGTCCTCAAGTGAAAGCTGATCACACAACAGCCTAACAAAAGTTTACTACAATACCATAATGTTAATTCCCTTTCTCCCTCTCTTATTTTGTCTTTTAAAGCAAAAAGTAACAGTTACTCCAATACTAGATGTCCTCCAAAAATGCCTTTTACATTCAATACTGACAAAGTTTACACACAGGTTTCATCTCAGGTTTAAGGTAAAATATTTATGTAGTAGACATTAATTCTAAACACATTATTAAATGAGTACTTTCTATAACATCTAAATATAGAATACAAAAATAACTTTTTAGACAGTAAAAATTCACCATTCTAAGCAACTTATTAAATCTTATTAAAATGACTACCAACAAAAAAGTTGAAAATTGTAAAAAACACTTACTTCATTTCCATGTTTTTGAAGGAATTCAATTTCCTGTTGTGTGAATGTTGTCATGGAGATGGATTTCACCCTGTGTGGTGGATTTAACCCTCGCCTGAAAGATAAAATATTTTACAGATTTACTATTACAAACTATAGTATTTTAAAAATTATGTATCAGATAATTCAAAACATTTTTAATTAGCACATTTAAACTTGGAACAGTGTTTTCATTCCATAAACTACAAATATTTTAAAATTATCTTAAGCTATTAATCCCCACAATAGTTATGTCAATGTAAATTTAGTCAGACCCACACTAAATAATATATTTAAAGATAAATTCAAGTAACCACCTAGTTAGAAGCAAACAGTACCTGTAACACATGAGCTTCTTGGAAACAAAAATATTGCTTTAGTGTATGTCTGATGGAAGAAGAATAATATACATATGAGGGGCTCAATGGTAAAGAATTCAAAGTTATTATTTAAATATTTTCATATTTCCTAAGAAAGTGACAATGATATGTCAGGTTTGGACGTTATCTGTTTCACATTTCGAAGTGGAGAAACGTTAAGTTAGGTTTTGTTGTTTTGCTTTAAGTTCTAAACTAATAAATTACTTTCCTTTCAGCTCTTGGTAAGTCATAAAATACAGTTATGAAGATTGCACAGTAGGAGAAACCGAACACAGCAATTTCATCCTAGTAAAATTCCCAAACTTAACTATGAAGAAACAACTACCATATGAATTATTTTCAAGTACCTTTACAACTAGCAATCACAAATTAAGGCTTTAACGATATCATCTAAATTTCCAAAAGTGAAAATTTAGCAAAGTCATTATTATTCCTTTAAAGCAGGACATTTTGTTTTCCAATTCATCTGTATTATGAGAATAAGACTAAATTCATCATATTCACAGCTTATTCATTTATGATATTTATCCTAACAAGTCCTATCTTGTTCCAAAACAATTTAAAAGGGAATTAACTTATTATTGTTCTCTCAGATTCCTCTGCTCCCTCCCTCACATTTAGCAACTTTGTCTCTCCTTATTCCCTAATACTGCCTCCTTGTTCCAGCCAACCCTCTACCCTTCCATCTCCCTTATAGTATCCTTTCAATAAAAAAAGCAAAGGAATAACTTTCTAACAAGGAAATGTCAAACACTGCTACAAGGGTGTATGTTTGAATAAGAAAGTTTGGAGCAATGAATTATATCCCTGTACTTCTCAAATCATCAAATGAGGGAGCCCCTGACTCTTAAAGTTACATACAGATGTAATCTCATGAAAGCACTGCACTGTATAGCTTACTCTCTCATAATCTCAAGGCCCTACCATACCACAATGTCCATTTTTGCATAAAGAAGGTATTCATATTACTTAAATAAGTGAACAAATTTTCTCACTTATGAAACAAACAAAACCATAACATACTCATAACCAAAATATGACAGGACATTTTCCCACTTAACAAGAAGACCTATTACAGAGCTTCTTTAAATGCGCTCTCTCAGTGCACTTAAAATAAGATTCAATTTACAAAACTGGTAGACACAATTTTGCAAGGCCAGCAGATTACTTACATAAATTGAGTAATTCCAAGGAAATTTTACATTTGTTCATATTGGTTTCTCTAATTACTCTTTTATATTCCATTAATTCTGGTAGATTAACTGTATCTTCAGTGCAAAAATTTTTCCTTTTTTAGCTTCCAAAAGCTTTGTATGTGGATATAACGACTATAAAATAGTTTGGTAAAAAAATAGAAGGCTGACTCTATCAATTTCTTAAGAAGAATGCAGACTGATGAGGCTGTAGTAAAAAATGTAGTCTCATACACTGATGACAGTAGGATAAATTCCCCAACCTGTGAATAACCTTATTCATGCGTTTTGACCCAGTAATAACCTTTTAGGAATATATTCTAAAGAAGGAATCTGAAACTTAACTATGTACAAGATGTTCCTCAAACATCACTCATACTTAAAAAACAACAACAACAACCAAAAAAAACACTTCATTATCAAA
Source organism: Lipotes vexillifer (assembly GCF_000442215.2). Lineage (NCBI taxonomy): Eukaryota > Metazoa > Chordata > Mammalia > Artiodactyla > Lipotidae > Lipotes > Lipotes vexillifer. The sequence continues at coordinate 1,965,236 of NW_006795832.1, read as the reverse complement.
GGGGAAGTGATTAAGCGACAATAAAACTGTACAACTATGCATACTTATGCTTGGTTTTAAGATGAAAATTATATAGTATTCTCAAAGCTATATTAAAAATATCTGCAAAGAAAACAAACTAAATACCCCAAAATGTTAACAGTCTTTGCTTATCGATTATGGAACTGAATGATTTTTTTTCTATTTATAATTTTCTATTGTCTCCAAGTTTTCCACAATGAAAACTTGTTACTTATTCTGTAATAGAAAAAAAGAAACTGCAAGAAATAATAAACAATTCAATTAACTAGTAGTAGTCAAAAAATTAGGACTTTCAGTCCTGGCTTTATGGATGTGAATGTCTGTGCTGAAGAATTACAAAAAGAAAATGAGAGAACAGTTAAGGCTTTCTTTCAGTTTTTCTAAAAAAGCTGGAAAACTTTCCTCCCAAATATAGCCACCAGCATCAACAATTTATCTTTACCTCATTTCTCTAAATCAGGCACTACCGACATATTAGGCAAGAGAATTCTTTACCATGAGGGGGCTGTGCTGTGCACTGTAGGAGGTAGGGCAGCATCCCTGGCCTCTACCCACTAAATGCCAGAAGCATGCCCAACCCAGTAGGAATAATGAAAAATGTTTCAAGATACTGATAAATGTCCCTCAGGGGTGTGGGGTGGGGCAGCAGAGTCCTTCTACTTGAGAACCACTGCTCTAAATATACCAAATATGTTAACTACCAAGTGAAGAAAGAAGCAGAATTCCTTTGGATCACTACTGAGATATAAATTCTACCTAGGTTCAGTCTTCTACAGAACATTCTACACATTTACCTCATATACAACAAAAAACTTAAATTTTCCCATAAATTTACTATTTCCAGAATAGCAGAAAATAGAAACCCTTAGAAGAGATTAAGGAAAGTGTCCACAAAAAGTAACCATATGATGTTAAGCACACTTATACAAATTGGTAGGCAAAATATAATTTAATAAGACAGAAGGAAATTATTATTTTTAAAGTAACCTATATTAGCACTTTGCATATCTAATCTCATTAATTTCTACTTACAATAGTATAGCAGACTAGATATTTTGAAAGGTTCCTCTGCTAAAATATGACACCCCATAAATTATTTAAAAAAATAAAAAAACCCTAATTGTTAACATTTCTAGAAAGGGGGCTCTCAAAGAATCCCCCCTTCCCAAAAGAAAAAAAAAAGACCAAAAAAAAAAAAAGAGCGAGCTGAAACCAGAAGAGTGACCCATGTCATACAAAAAACTTCACTGCTGCTCAGAAGGCAAATACCAACAATAACTAAGACAAGATGAGAGGTAAACCTGAGATATCCCTGTTAAACCCAAGACCCTGATGGAGAATTAAGTAGCTTCAGGGTGGTAGTATCCCTAGATCGCAGGAGAAGAATATACAAATCCTCTCAACAGAAATGCATTTCTGGGCTTCCCCGGTGGCGCAGTGGTTGAGAGTCCGCCTGCCGATGCAGGGGACACGGGTTCGTGCCCCGGGTCTGGGAAGATCCCACATGCCGCGGAGCGGCTGGGCCCGTGAGCCATGGCTGCTGAGCCTGCGCATCCGGAGCCTGTGCTCCACAACAGGAGAGGCCACAACAGTGAGAGGCCCACATACAGCCAAAAAAAAAAAGAAAGAAAATATTAATTTCAATAAAAGATGAGATTATAACAAAAATCATCACACAACAAAAAAACAAATCACTGAGCCTGAGTCAGTAGAAACAAAAGCTTTATGCCACCTCTTCCCAAGACTTTAGCCATTGGATTTATCAAATACAAAGTAAATATAGCATGTAGGAAATGTTAAAACAAAAGATGGAATAAAAATGAACAGGAAATGTGTAATTATCAGAATAACAGTTAAATTTAAAAGTCAGAACTTTCAGAAATGAAAAATTATAAATGTGGAAATTAAAAATTCAACAAATTAGTTAAAGAGCAGATAAGACACACCAAAAAAGAGATTTGGTGAATTAGAAAACAGAAATAAGAAATAACCCAGAAGGCAGCACAGATACTTAAGGAGATGGAAAAAAGCAAGTGTTTTTAGAAAAGGAAAAAAAACAGGGGTGGGGGGGGGCTATTCTTGCTTTTGAGAGACAGAATTGAAAGAATGAAGGAGAGGCAATATTTGAAGAGCTAACGGCTTGAGATTTTTTAAAATCCAATGAAAGTCATGCGTCTACAGATATAGGAAGCACAGCTTATCAAAATCAGGACAAATAAAATTCACACTTAGAAACATTTGGGTGAAACTTCAAAGATAAACAGAATATCTTAAAAGCACTCAGGGGCTTCCCTGGTGGCGTAGTAGTTGAGAGTCCGCCTGCCGATGCAGGGGACACGGGTTCGTGCCCCGGTCCAGGAGGATCCCACATGCCACGGAGCGGCTGGGTGTATAATATTAGAGTTTTGAATCAAGTCCTTGGTATCAGTATTTATGGTTGAAATTCTAAAAGTACACATGACATGATGTCATGAATGTTTTATGTTAATGATTGCAAATATTTTTACTTTCCTTTTAGATGGAAATTGACATTTTTGAAATAAAAAATATACCATATCTGAGAAAGTCAAATACTCAAGTTTTTAAATCATGTTACAGAATATTTTCCTGATTTTGAGGATTTAAAATTTCTTTCTTATTTTATGAATTATGGGTTTTTACTAAGGCATACCTACACAAAATATAATAGTGAAATGTAGTACAAGGGTATACCATTGGTTATTTAGTTTTTAGATACTAAAATAAGGATAAAGAATATAGTTTTATACATGTTCCAAATAAAGATGTAGCCCCGACACCAAAAAAAAAAAAAAAAAAAAAAAAAAGGCACTTAGAAAGAAAAGACAAAGGAAACAAAATCTGACTGAAAGACTTTTCAATGGAAACCAGAAAATAGTGGAATATTATCTTTAAGTAGTTAAAAAAAAAGCTGTGAACTCAGCAAAAGTATCTTTGAAGTCTAAGATCAAAATGACATTTCCAGATAAACAAAAACCAGAGTCTACCCCCAGGAGATCTTCACTAAAGAAACATACAGTTGGCTCTCTGCGTCCCTGGGTTCTACATCCAGGAATTCAACCAAATGCAGATCAGAAACACTGGGGGGAAAAAATTCCAGAAAGTTCCAAAAAGCAAAATTAGAATTTGCCATGTGCCCAGCAACTATTTACACAGTATTCACATTGTATTTACACCTGTTTACATAGCATTTACATTGTACTTATGACCATTTACATAGCGTTTACATTTTATTAAGTATTATAAGTAATTAGAGATGATTTAAAGTAAACAGGAGGATGTGTATAGGTCATATGCATCTTACATAAGGGACTTGAGCGTCATCAGATTTTGGTATCTGTGGGGCATCCTGGAACCAACCCCCAAGGATACTAGCGGATGACTGTATACACTTTAAGAAAAAACCCCAAGAAGGTCGTGCGATGCAAAGGGGTAAGCAAAAAAACTGGGAAACACATTGGCAAATCTAAACAAATAGCATTTGATTTCAAAATATCCTATGTATGGTGGAGGGGAAGGGGCAATTGTAACATTTTACCAAAAATAGCACTTAAGTGAGAGTACTCTGTATTTTTAAAGACTTTGTATTATTAGGGGAAGGTTAAAATACTGATTAACTCTAGAATGTTAGGATGGATAATAAAGTTTCAATGGTGACCATAAAATAACATAGAATTTACAGCTTCCTAACCAGCATAAAGGGGAAATCAAATCAAAACAACCAAAAACACTGTCTTTTTAAAAAAAAATTAAACATACACTTACCGTAAGACCTAACAATTCCACTCCTAGGTATTTACCCAGGTGAAATGAAAACTTGTGTTCACCAAAAAATCTGTATATAAATAACTGTATGAAACAACTGGGTTGTTTCATATGTAACAAAAAAAAAAAAAAACTGGAAACAACCCAAGTGTCCCTCAAATGAGGAATGGGTAAACTCCCAAGCAATGAAATACTACTCAGCAATAAGGAGAAATGGACTACTAGAATATGTATTGGGTGGGCCAAAAAGTGCCTTCGGTTTTTTAAGTAAAAATAAAAGACACATTTTTCATTTTCACCAAGAACTTTATTGAACAACATATTCACCCTTTTGTTCCACTACCTTCTGCCATTTTTCAGGCAACTTCGTAATTCCATCTTCCCAAGATAAAGATCTTCCCTCTTTATCTTTTTGAGCAAAGAACTGTTCCAGGTGCCTTTTACAGTCTTCCAGGGAATTGAAATTTTTTCCATTAAGAGAATTTTGTGAAGACCAAAATAAATGGAAATCCGAAGGTGCAATGTCTGCTGAATACAATGGATGAATCAGAACTTCCCAGCCAGGGCTTCCCTGGTGGCGTAGTGGTTGAGAGTCCGCCTGCCGATGCACGGGACACGGGTTCATGCCCCAGTCCGGGAAGATCCCACATGCCGCGGAGTGGCTGGGTCCGTGAGCCATGGCCGCTGAGCCTGCGCATCCAGAGCCTGTGCTCCGCAACGGGAGAGGCCACAACAGTGAGAGGCCCGCGTACCGCAAAAAATAAATAAATAAATAAAAATTAAAAAAGAACTTCCCAGCCAAGCTGTAACAGTTTTTGCCTGGTCATCAAAGAAACATGCAGTCTTGTGTTATCCTGATGAAAGATTACGCGTTTTCTGTTGACTGATTCTGGACCTTTTTGTCGAGTGCCGCTTTCAGCTGGTCTAACTGGGAGCAGTACTTGCTGGAATTAACCGTTTGGCTTTCCAGAAGGAGCTCATAATAGACGACTCCCTTCCAATCCCACCATATACACAAAGTCACCTTCTCTGGAATGAAGGCCGGCCTTTGGTGTGGTTGGTGGTGGTTCATTTCGCTTGCCCCACAATCTCTTCCATTCCACATTGTTGTACAGTATCCAATTTTCATCACCAGTCACAATGTGTTTTAAAAACGGAATGTTTCCATTACGTTTCAGTAGAAAATCGCATGTGAAAATATGGTCAAGAAGGTTTTTTTCACTTAACTTATGTGCAACCAAAACATCAAAGTGATTCACGTAACCAACCTGGTGCATATGATTTTCAGCACTTGATGTGGATATTTTGAGTATGTCAGCCATCTCCTGCGTGGTATAACATCAACTGTTCTCAATTATTGTTTTGATTTGATCACTGGTCTACTGGTCTACCTGGCCATGGAGCATTGTCCAATGGAGAAATCTCCAGCACGAAACTTTGCAAACCACTTTTGACACGTTCAATCATTCACAGCACCTTCTCCATACACTGCACAAATCTTTTTGTGTGTTTCAGCTGCATTTTTACCATTCTTGAAATAATAAAACATAATATACCGAAAATGTTTTTTTCCATTTTCAATATTAAAATGGCCAATTTTGATAAGTCTTTTTAAATGCATGCTGATATGACAGCTGCCACATACAATCTAACAAAATTGCTTCAAATGAAGTTAAAGACAACTAAGTGCTACTAGAGCCATCTTACAGAAAAAATGGAACAAAGCTTTTGGCCCATCCAATAACAACTAACCTGAATTAATCTTAAAGGTATTATGCTGAGTGAAGAAGGTAATCTAAAAAGGTTATATACTGTATAAATGACATTCTCAGAAAGAAAAACTATAGTTGTTGGAGAATGGATCAGTAGAGGCCAGGGGTTAAGGAAAGACAAGGGTTAGAGAGTCTTGAGGGGTAACTGAACAGGTCCATTCCATGTTCTGATTGTGGTGGTAGTTACATGAATCTATACAGATGTTAAGACTCCTAAAATTACACAACAAAAAAGTTGGTTTTAATGTATGTCAACTTAAGAGTCCATGTTACTATCTATAGAAACCACAGTTTTTACACAAACTAAATTTTTTTCATCGGCAGACTACCTTCTCCATCTACCAAATTTGATCACTTAAATGAATGAAATCCTCAATCAAATCTGAATTACTCATTTATCTAGTTATTTTCAAGATATATTCCTGGAAGCTGCTGCCACTTCCCCTTTTCTGCTAAGGCAAGTTTAGCTATCATGTGAATCCAGTGTTTATAAAACACTTTACTGTAATGACATTAGTCATAACTATTGGATGAAAGTGTTAGGCAAGTAAACCACATCATTTTTACAGTGCCAATATTGAAGTACCACCCATTCTGGATCCTAAAATACACGTTTTAAGTCTCCAGTTTAGTACAAAAGAAATTTTTTTAACAGCAGTATTGATATTTTGAAAGCATGTTTGTCACTTAATTGGTTTCAAGAAGTTCCAAAGTCATCTACTGGTGGAGCCCAACATGCTTCTGCAGTATAATTAAGTCATATGCAGATTCCCAGGAGTTTTAGTTTTAACGACCACCACCCAGGTATGACTGCAACCAGATGGTGTGAATCATTCCATATGTCCATCAGTATGCTACTCTTAACTACGCAGCAAACAATCTTCCAAAGAGCCATTTGTCAACTCAAATTACAATGTGTGCTAGACGAATAAGTAAGAAAGCTTATTTAGCTAGTTTCATTAATTGTTTTTCTCCTGCTGGGGGAAAAGCTGGTTAAAATATTTTACTAGGCTGTGGAAATTTAGGTGGTTGTTAATGTTGGCATAAAGTAATAAAGCTAATCTGGCATTTAAATCTATTCCAATCTTAGTTATTTAGTAAAAATACTATATACAATGCTTCATATTATAAAAATTATACATTTAAGGGCTTCCCTGGTGGCGCAGTGGTTGAGAGTCTGCCTGCCGATGCAGGGGACACGGGTTCGTGCACTGGTCCAGGAGGATCCCACATGCCGCAGAGCGGCTAGGCCCGTGAGCCATGGCCGCTGAGCCTGCGCGTCTGGAGCCTGTGCGTCTGGAGCCTGTGCTCCGCAACGGGAGAGGCCACAGCAGTGAGAGGCCCGCGTACCGCAAAAAAATAAAAATTTAAAAATTTTTAAAATAAATAAATAAATTATATATTTAAAATCTACAACAAATGGAAAATGCCTTTAACAGGTTATCAAAAATCTACAGACTTTTGATACCAAGATATGTACGTATTAGATAGTCCAGAATGTTAGTTTATCCAGAACACAACTTTAAAACACTGAAAATACATACACACACACACACACACACACACACACACACCCATGGTGCAAACTATAATTGTCATTTTGGGTTTTTGTTTTTGAAAGCCAGAAACACTACACTCACTATAAGGTCCTTGTAACATTTAGGGCAAGCACCTAAAAAATAACACCCAAGTAACAATTTCAATCTAATTAAGGTATTCTTGCTAAAAGTGGACAAAACCCAAGAATGTCTTTACTACCTCTCTAAACTCTACTGAAATGACAGCAAAGGAATAAAAAAGCATTAACCCACAAACAGAAGAACAGAGAACAAAGAAGGAACCCAAAGGCATACCTAAATCTAGAAAACTACCAGCAGTAACTGACTGTGCAGACTAAAGAAAGCCACAACAGATGCTCCTGTAGAGGTGGGAGAAGCCAACTAAAGATGATTCCCACCACAGGACCCCTGGAAGATTCATGAAAGGAATCAAGCCACAAATTGGGGGATTTACATAGGGTCAAAAATAGATTCCCTACTTCCATAAGACTACCCCTGAGAAGTCCTAGGCAGAAGTCTGAAGGAAAATCTGATCTGGAGAGGCTATTCCAAATAGGCTCTGGACTCAGGCACAGCTGAGGATCGCTACTGGGTACTATGCTAAGAAATGGAGGCTTATCTGAGATTCTACACACTGAATGATAATAGGTTCTATGCCCCCAGTTCCCTCCCTCAACTTGTGCCTAGAAGAATGACAGCCAGGTTTTTTTTTATTCCAGAGTAAGAAGACTGGAGAAAAAATATCTATAAACTAGCCAAGCAAGTTTCCAATCCAACAAGTCCAAAATAAAGCCTAAAACATTGAACAAAAAGACCTATACCAAAATACTTCAGGGGCTTCCCTGGTGGCTCAGTGGTTGAGAGTCCGCCTGCCGATACAGGGGACATGGGTTCGTGCCCCGGTCCAGGAAGATCCCACATGCCACAGAGCGGCTGGGCCCGTGAGCCATGGCCGCTGAGCCTGTGCGTCCAGAGCCTGTGCTCCACAATGGGACAGGCCACAACAGTGAGAGGCCCGCGTACCGCAAAAAAAGAAAAAAAAAACTTCAATATAGGTTCAGAATAGTAGGGATAATATGTATAACTGACTCACTCTGTTATAAAGCAGAAACTAACACACCATTGTAAAGCAATTATACCCCAATAAAGATGTTAAAAAAAAAAAAAAAAAAGAATAGTAGGGATAAAAAGATCATATATACTCCCAAAGAGGGAGTGGAAAATAGGGCACAAAGAATGAGTAATAAGAATAGAATCAAACTTCTCAATAGCAGTACTGAAGGATTAAAGACAATTAAGCGGGACTTCCCTGCTAAGAGCAGTGGTTAAGAATCCACCTGCCGATGCAGGGGACACGGGTTCGAGCCCTGGTCCGGGAAGATCCCACATGCCGCGGAGCAACTAAGCCCATGAGCCACAACTACTGAGCCTGCGTTCTAGAGCCCATGCTCCACAACAAGAGAAACCACTACAATGAGAAGCCTGCGCACCGCAACGAAAGACCCAACGCAGCCAAAAATTAATTAATTAATTAATTAATTAAAGACAATTAAGCAATGCTTTAAAAATTCCAAGGGTAAAGTATTTTCACCTTTGTGAATGTGACGGCAGAATAAGACACTTTCAGCCATGTAGCTCTCAAAAATGCTCTCCCATTAACCTTGAATCAGGAGGCTAATGGAAATGCGGGGGTCCTGGAAAAAGAGGTTGCAACACAGGTTAGGCATGAAGAGAATTTCCACAATGAAGGCAGGAGAAAGCCCCAGGATGACAGCTGCGGAGTAGGCCTAGAGAGCAGCATTTCCAGACCAGAGGCTGACAGAAGTACCCAGGAAAAAAAGAAGTACCTGACATATCTGGTCATATTGAAAACAGTTATATACCTCAGCCAGAGATAATTTATCTGGGGGTATATTAACGATACACACATGGAAAACAATGCAAGTGAAGTAACCTAGACAATTACAAACTTCAGGGGGAAAAGGTTGTACAAGAAAGAAAATGTAGTAGTAATATACTGTATGACTTAGCTGAGAACAGTATGTACATAATGCAATAAGGTAAATACTAAATAGTGATTTAACCAAAAATTGTGATGTTATATTGAAGGAGTAGATGCAGAGTATAGGTGGAGAGTGAGAGGAGTGTTAACAGGGGCAAAGCCTTATCTTCCCTCTTGTACAGTAGAGAAGTCAATAGATAAAAGCAAAAATTGAACAATCAAAAAAATAGCTGTAAGCATGCTAGCCAGAAATACAAAGGTAAGTAAAGAGGAAAAGAACCGACTGTCTATGGTAATCAGAAACAGAAAGGGAAGAGACGACTGCTGCTGCTCGTTATAAGTCTTGGCCTTTTAAAACTATGTGCATATATTCTTCCGATAAAAATTAAAATTCAATGAAAAACTAAACATAAAAAAGAATGGAAAATAAATGGTTCTTTCCCTTCAAAATCAAATTTAACTGACATATACGTAGGCTGGCTTCTTTGATGAAAAAACATTCCTAGAAAACATGAGGAATTCTTAAAATTTTAAATCCCTCCTATTTCAAAAATGCCAAGTCTCTTTACTAGACACTAGCAGTCTTTTTATAGAAGTACCTACTGAGCACAACTGTTCCAAGTTAGAGCCACCAAGATTCACAGAGTAAGAGATAAAGATTAGAAGAGAGAAATGAGGACGTTTTCACATCTTCCCACTTTATTAGTTCTGCTGATTTTCATACTTCTCCCATCAAAGATCTTGCAATATTTAACCAAAAAGTGGGGGAAGAAAAGAATTTTTAGAATCTGACACTACAAGGAAAATTCCTCTTCCTTTTCTAAACATGTATGTTTCTCTGGAACTTCCATACCTGGTCTTGTATCTCTCCCCCTACAGAATAAACCTATTACCTCTTCCACATAAATGCCTTAATTTACCCAAAGACAGTGACTACATGAACAGCTACCCACCCTCACTCTCTAGTTTTTTCTTCTTTAAGCTAATAACACTTCTGGTCCCTGCAAATATTCCTCTCATACAGAATTTCAAATCTCCTTATCCTAATCAACTTCCTTACACCATGCTCCAGTTTGTTAATTCATCTCTTAAAATAAGCAACTAGAATAAAAGCAAAGTGTTAACTATGACTTCCCTCCCTCTAAAAAGCAGTTATGGTACCAATCAAAAAGAGACCATGTCTTACTCAGGAGTCTTTGGAAAAATATGTTCTAACTTAAAAACAAACAAAAACTCACTCCCCATACATAGAACAATTCAAATAAGGTTCCTATCCCTCCTATAAGTTAATAAATTTCATTCTCATCATGTCCAATCAGGTGTCTTTAGGGTAACAGCTCTAATGTGTGAGGCTGTAAAGGATGTCACAAGGAACCTATTAACAAAGTACACAAAGTTACGAATGATTTACTTTTTTAATATACATTAGAAGAACCAAAGGTTTATATTCCTAGATAATCATCGATTTGACCATGTGGATTGGGAAATGCATTACTGAGTGGAGGAAAAAACAGGAAGGGTAATGGCACCTAGTCCTGAATATCTCCATAGAAGCTTCTCAAGAATGTAAGCATTATGCATGTTGCATAGAGAAAACTGAAAATTGTCAGTCTGGGGATTTGCTTATTTTCCAGAGAGTGTACTGAAGTTAGATACAAAGGTTTCTAAAGAGGCAATAAATTTTAAATTGAGGTCCAGAGATCAGCAAGTTCCTTAAAAGAATGTTTTAATTCTTTTTATTTGTAATCCAACTGACAAAATTTTAATATAGATTTAATCTAGATAAATTGTACAACCACTACTTTGAAACTGACTAAAGGTCAAAGTGTTTACAATCACACTGATCCAAATTCAGACAAATGAGAGAAGAACAGATACGAACTTGATATAAAAATGCCTTGGTAGCAAGTTATAAATGCCTTGGTACCTATGTGCCAAACTCAAAAAAATCAGTATCAGAACCAGTCAGCACCGTATCCCATTACATTCACAATACACAACAACAGTTTCTAAATAAGTCAATGAACAGACATTTGAAGCTAACTAAAACTATTTAAAGAAAAGCATGACATAACTATAAAACAAAAATGCGTGATACATCCATAAACTACCTGTCTTGCCTCTCAAAATCCAATAAAGTAAAATCCACCATTTAAATCCCTCAAATATAGAATTCACAACAATTTACAGCAAGCATTAAGAGTGTAAGCTACACTTTACAATTTAAAGTTGTGGAGGCTAACAGTACTTTCCTTATATGATTGTTACTAGAATAATGCCTGACACAGAGTGAGCAGTCAGTAATTCTAACTAGTAGTTATTATTATCTTATTTTTCATTTCTTTAATTTTTGTATCCCCAACACATGTACTAGTGCCTGGACTTAATGAATATTTGTTTAAAAAGGGAAAAAAAAGGAAAAAAAAAAACTCTGCCCTTCACAATTGAAAAAGTTATCAGTTTTCCCACTCACACTAAATTGAAGTTGTACTACACTGTCAAAATATCTCACTGAATGTAGCCATGTTAGAGTACTAAAAAAAGTGAAAAGGGAATTAAGGATATAAATCACCGCCAACTGTGAGCTCATGTGGTACTGAATATTATAAAGAGAGTTCCAAAAGGGTATCTGATTGCAATCCACTCAAATGTTAATGAGTGTATAAAAACAAATGCCTCTTTTCATCTGTCCAACTTTAAAGTCAAAATTCTTATAAGATTCACCAAAAGACTCAAAATGCACACAAAATTAATAGAGTATAAGTTACTATCTGTCTACATTTATCCTCCTGTGAAATTCCAAGTTTAAATGCACTGTTCACATAAAAGGGCTGGTATTAGGTGGGACACAGTGTTTCTCAAATGTTATTTTTTATTTTTATCTAAACTCTCTCTGAAAAGTTTATGAATCATTTTTAAAGGATAAAACAACTCTCACATTATTTACTGATTACACAAATGCTAAAACTCTCCACAAAATAAATAATCTGGTCTAAAGCTAGTCTTTAAATTAACTGTAAGTTCTTTAACATGAAGGTAATATTTTATGTTGGCTGTAATAGAATGCCATTCATAATTCTAAGTATTTCTGTAGACAGAAGCAGAAAGAGTGACAAATCAATCTGTTAGGACAACCCCATTCTACCTCAGTGACAGTTTAATACATCTATCTCAAGTCTATTTTAAAGTTTCACAATCGGAATTCAGTTACATATTCTAAATAAGCATCGTACAAGCACAGAGCGCAGTCATCTGAAAGAAAAAACAGGAAATAAAAGATCAGCTCTGGGCTTCCCTGGTGGCGTAGTGGTTGAGGGTCCACCTGCCGATGCAGGGGACGCGGGTTCGTGCTCCGGTCCAGGAAGATCCCACATGCCGCGGAGCGGCTGGGCCCATGAGCCGTGGCCGCTGGGCCTGCGCATCCGGAGCCTGTGCTCCGCGGCGGGAGAATTACCGAAAAAAAAAAAAAAAAAAAGATCAGCTCTGAGTCTAGTAATATTAACAATAAGATACTTGTTCGATTTATTTAAACAAAGATACTGCTAAACATATGATAAAAGGCATGTGACTATCCCAAAATTTTAAATTCATGATAGTAGATACCCTTTACTGTGTATCAGCATTTTTTAGGCACATCAAGGTTTCTGACAGGCAGCTAACATGACTCAGTTCATATATGTACATCCACTGCTTAGCCCCATACTCAAAAATAATATATGTTCAATAAATATTCAATGAATTGTACCATTTAACCCTCAGAACAACCTTAAGCTATATATTACCATCTTTTATCACAAATAAAGAAACTGAGGCTGAGGGGATGAGTCCAGGCCAACCTACACATAGTGGCCTTAATACTCTGCCCTAAGTCACAAAGCTAGTGGCAGTGTCAAAATCTGACTTCAAAATTCATATTCTTTCAATTATACCATGGCATCTAAATAGCAAAGACATTATTATTAAACTCAATAGTTATATTATTCTTAAAGTATTTTCCTATATTATTGCTTTCCAAAGAAAAAAACCCTCAGGAATTACTGTCCTTTCAATATTTCTGCAGCAGACATTTGATTCAGGATCCATTCTTTCCTTCACAAGGATCCCAGATTTCTGAGTTGGGAACTCTATTTTGGAGATCTTTCTTGTTCCAATAACGTCATGATAGAACGCATCCAATGAGGGCAATGGTTCTACTTAGCCATATGACCTAAGCTAACCCAGATTGAATCACAACTTCTGGAAAAGTTGTAACAATGATATAAATTAAGGCAGTATGTAGCCCCAGGAGCTGGAAGCAGCCATCTTTGGATGAGGGAAATCGAGGCAACATCATTAACCACTGGATAAAGTCTTATTTAAAAACACAATAAATTCCCCTCATATTTTCAAAGATTTTTTGATGTGGACCACTTTTTAAAGTCTTTATTGAATTTGTTACAATATTGCTTCCGCTTTATGTTTTGGTTTTTTGGCCTGGAGGCATGTGGGATCTTAGCTCCCTGAGCAGCGATCGAACCTGCACCCCCTACACCAGAAGGCGAAGTCTTAACCACTGGACCGCCAGGGAAGTCCCTCCACTCATATTTTTAAACCAACTTGAGTCAGGTTTTGAGTTACATCTAAAGAATCCAAACTGACAGATTTTTTTATAAAGCTGCTTCTCATTTCAGCATCCTTCACATATTGTTCCCTACTCATGGAATATCCTGTCCCCCTTGTTAATAATGCCCCTCATATATTGGGGAGCTATTGATATTATATATCCCAGGCATCATGTGAGATGTCAAACATACACTATCTCTAATATTGAAAACTAATCTACATCCCAAATGTATAAGGTAAACCTTATCCTCACCTTTTCATAGATGAGAAACTTCAAACTCAAAGAGACTGACATTCTCAGTACCACACAGTTGGTAAGTGGAGCCAGGATTCAAAACCAGGTTTATCTAGCTCATAAGTATTTGTTCTTTCAACTACATGAAGCCACCTGCCATGTGGATCTTGTCTTTAAAGGTCTTTGCTCAGGCATCAAATCTTCTGTGAAGCTTTCCCTATTCATTTACGTATTTCAGGGATAGCTCAAAGCTATGAAACATTACAGTGTATCATAACTATGTTTACATTCTTAGAATGCAAGCTCCTTAAGGATAGTGGGATCCAAGGAGGACCAGTGCCTCCCACAGTACATGACACAAGCCAAGTGAGCAATAAATATTTGCAGAATCACCACTAAACAGAGATATGGAGTCCTATCTGTTACAGATTAAATTCCAATAAAATAAATAATCGTCATGTATAATGAGATATCCTTTCATATATAATGTTTCGGAAATGTGACCTCTAGGAAGAAATTTGTAAATATTTTTCATATTACACATTTGCTGCAACAAAGTAAATTTATACTTGCAAATGGCTACACAGAAATGTCAGAAATCCAGAAGAGGAAATATATACATACTTTCCAAACTAAATACTTTAAATGTATCAAAGGACCTTGTGTTTAGTAAAAACACTGGCATACTTATTATGCACATAATGCAAGTATACTCAAAACAAATTGGACTATTGGCTTCATTTTAAAACCAAAAGTTGCCCACAAACTAAGTCTTTATTTGTAAATGAAAAGAATGAACCAGACTATTTCCTAAATACCACCTAGCTCTAGGATTGTGTTGTACTTCAATAACACTATCAACTTCTCAGAGTGCTTTCTTGACTCTACAATCTAAAAGTAACCTCTCTGGCTTCCCTGGTGGCACAGTGGTTAAGAATCCGCCTGCCAATGCAAGAGACACAGGTTCAAGCCCTGGTCTGGGAAAATACTGAGCCCTCTGGCCACAACTACTGAAGCCCACACGCCTAGAGCCCGTGCTCCGCAACAAGAGAAGCCACCGCAATGAGAAGCCCACGAGCTGCAACCAAGAGTAGACCCCGCTCGCCGCAACTGAAGAAAGCCCGCACGCAGCAACAAAGACCCAATGCAGCCAAAAATAAAATGAAATAAATTTTAAATATATAAAATAAAAGTGACCTCTCAGAGAAGGTCTCTCCTATCATACTATTTTAGTGCATACTTGCCCCTGACATTTTTCTCATTTGATTACTTATTATGTGTTCCCATCTCCTCCACTAGAATGTAAGCACCAAGAGAACAAGGATTTTGCTCTCATCATCAGCACAGTCCAAGGCTTTACAAAGAACCTAGTAGGCACCCAATAAATGTCTGTTGAAGAAGTAATAGTCATGGAAGAGTAATAATGTTTCTTTGCCCAACTTAAGAAAACAAAACATAAACAAATCGTACTCTACTAGGCATATCTTGCATTTTCCAAGAATGAGTTTTCTCATATATCCATTGCCTCGGTATTACTCTTACAAAGTTTTTTGGGGGAGAAGTGGGGTACAAATTACTTTATTTCAAAGAATGGTACAAGTGAAAGAACTTAAGTAGATATTTGGTAGACCAAAGGTTTTACGAACATTTAGTAACTACCACTTCGTCAATAACTTAGGGAATACAAAATAATTTAGCATATAAAAGCAATTTATTCAGTTCCAAAATCATCCGCAAACTCTCCAAAAAAAACCTTCAATCACAGCAACAAAAGTCTTATGAAAATGCAGCTTAATGGAACAAAGAGGAAGAAATACAAACCATCCCAGTAATTCAAGACGATGGTCTCCCTTTTTCTGAAACAACGCTGTCTTTCCATCTCTCCTCATTTCTGTACACAGCCAGGACACTTAGCTATTGACAGAGAAAACCTTACAGATACCACCACCATATTTACAATGACACAGCTCCGAGTCAATTCCTTATTTCCACCAAAACTTCCCCCAAACTCCTCAAGACTCTCTTTGGACCATAAAGCTAAAGCCCCGCAACCTCACGTCTGCTTTCTCTGCCTCCCTCTCCCGCAATTAATCTTCTCTAACTTTTCCCTTGGGAATCACATCTCTGCCATCAAGACATTTTAATCCCGCTACTATTCCTAAGTGCCGGCTTCCTCGCACTGACCTAGGTACTCTCGACCCGAGGAAAAAAAGCCCAAGCTAAGCGTCCCTGCTCTCTCCCACCCCAGCTTCTCCCCCACCCCCCAACGGCGCCCGGCAGGTGTACTGCTCGGGACCGCCGCGCCCCGGCGGAGAGGCGGGGCACACAAAGGACCCGCACGGCCGTCCCCAGCCTCCTCCCGTCTTTCCCCTGCAGTCCCGTCGGGTCAGCGCCCGGGAAAGCCGAGGCCCGAGGGAGGCGGCGCCGGCTCCGCGGGGACCAGAGATGCTCACGCCGGGCGCCCCCTCCGGACCCCAACCCCGCCCACGCCCCACCCACAAAGGCTGCCCCAGGCCTGGACCCTCGCCCGGCGAAATCGAAAGCGCATCCCCAGCCCGGCGGCCCGGGCCCAGCGCATCCCGGCCCCTGGCCTCGACCGCCCCGCCCCGCGAGCCCGCGCCCCAACCGCCACCGCCTGCCGGACCCCCGCAGGACCCCCACCCAGCCGCCCGCTCCCCACGCCCGGGGAAGGGCCCCCCGCCCGCCCGGCGGCCCCGCACTCACAGGCTGCCGGAACAGGAGGTACAGACGAAGGAGCCGACCGTCATGTTCACGTAGGTGGGGCCGCGCTGGTCGCAGTCGAAGCACTTTCGGTTGTGCGGGAGGCCGGTCATGTCCCGCAGCATCTTCAGGTGCTTCTCCTCCTGCTTCCGCTTCGCGCTGGCCGCCATGGCTGCGGCGCCGAGAGAGGAGGCCGGCAGGGCCGGGAGCCGGGCGGCGCTGCGCCAGGGACCCGCGGTCCCACCGGCCGCCCTGGCCGCGGCCGCCGCCCTCCGTCAGCGC
>NW_006795832.1:1927599-1946549 GCF_000442215.2 Lipotes vexillifer | reverse complement strand
CAGGCTCAGCGGCCATGGCTCACGGGCCCAGCCGCTCCGCGGCATGGGGGATCTTCCCGGACCGGGGCACGAAACCGCGTCCCCTGCATCAGCAGGCGGACTCTCAACCACTGCGCCACCAGGGAAGCCCAATAATAATCTTTTTAATATTAAAAGAAAGGGATCAACAGATTTTGGATTGGCCAATGGATTTTTTTTAATTAATTTATTTTTTGAACTTATTTTATGTATTTACTTTTTTGGCTGCACTGGGTCTTCATTGCCGTGCACAGGCTTTCTCTAGTTGTGGCTAGCAGGGGCTACTCTTGGTTGCCGTGTGCGGGCTTCTCATTGCGGTAGCTTCTCTTGTTGCAGAGCATGGGCTTTAGGCGCGTGGGCTTCAGTAGTTGTGGCTCACGGGCTCTAGAATGCAGGCTCAGTAGTTGTGGCACATGGGCTTAGTTGCTCCACAGCATGTGGGATCTTCCCAGACCAGGGCTCAAACCCGTGTCCCCTGCATTGGCAGCCCTGGCCAATGGATTTTTAACTTAACCACCATACCATTAACACACCTAAAAAATTAACAATAATTCCTTAAAACCATCAAATATCCCATCAGAGTTGAAGTTTGTTTGAATCCCCACCTTGCAACTGGGTAATATGTCTCTTAAAATCTCTTTTAGTCTATGGTTGCCCCTCCATCTCCTTTTTCCTTGCAATTCATTTTTTTTTTTTTAGGAACTCGACCCTTCGTCATGTCATTTCCCACAGTCTATGTCATTTAACATTTTTCTCTGTCCTCTCTGTTTCCTAAGAATATGTTGTTGGATCCAGTCCACTTGTATCCAGTTCGATATTTTTGCTGTTGTTTTTTGGCCAAACTTTATCTTTGTGTTCTTCCATCAGGAGTCCCATAACGGGGCGTGGGGGGGGTGGGTATCTTTCTATCTTTTTATGACATTGGCAGCCATTGATGATTAATGTCTAGATTCATTAATTCATTAAGGGTTCAAAAGTGGTGATATTCTAACTCTGTTGTTCCTTCTTCATTTATCAGCTGAAAGAAAAGTTTTCCTATAAAGAAAAACTCTCCCTCAGCTGCTCTTTGGCACAGTTCACATCAGAAAGGCAGGGTGAATATTTGATTCCTTTCATTTATTCACAAATTTTCAAAATAATATATTGGTTTCCTAACACCTTGCAATGGTGATCAATATTTTTTCAGTGTCATTACAAACTCAAGAATTTGAAAACATATTTGATGTATTTCACATCCTTAGCACTCACATTGTCTCAACATCAGATGGGGGAGCCTCTTAAAAGTTGACTCTCGAGTCTTTTTTTTTTTTATAAATTTATTTATTTGTTGTTTTTTTTTTTAATTTTTGGCTGTGTTGGGTCGTCATTGATGTGGGCAGGCTTTCTCTAGTTGCGGTGAGCGGGGGCTACCCTTCATTGCGGTGCGTGGGCTTTTCATTGCGGTGGCTTCTCTTGCTGTGGAGCACGGGCTCTAGGCACGCAGGCTTCAGTAGTTGTCGCACGTGGGCTCAGTAGTTGTGGCTCACGGGCTCAAGAGCGCAGGCTCAGTAGTTGTAGTGCACGGGCTTAGTTGCTCCACGGCATGTGGGATCTTCCCGGGCCAGGGCTCGAACCTGTGTCCCTTGCATTGGCAAGCAGATTCTTAACCACTGCGCCACCAGGGAAGCCCCAACTCCCAAGTCTTTTTGACAAAACCCTTGAATTAAGGTCAACTGGAGTGTCATTGCCGCAGGATCCCTGGCTGTTTAGGAAAGGAGAGTACTGAAATGTTCAATCCTGGACTGATGAAAACAAGGCTTACTCAGCCTCCCTGTGACTAAAAGCGACACGCAGCAGCCTGTTATTCATCACCAACAAATGCACTCAACCCACAGCCAATGGCTTACTTGTTTCTATGTTTATAACGCTCACTTGTCATTTGTATGTTTTCTGTTTGTTCATCTGTGCATGGTCTATCGTCTGATAAATGCCAAAATCAGAAGGCGCGACTGTAGCCCCGCTACAAACAGTTTGATACATGGTTGTTGTATTATTGTGTTGTTGTTTAGAGTCAGGAGAAGGTACTTCCAGACTGTCGTTCTATAGGAAGGTGAAGTCCAAAATGTTTTCTCCAAATAAAGCTGAAAGTGGTTATGACCTGCTGAATTTTAGCTTTCTTATACCCCATATGATATCAAAGTAGGCTTCTACTTTCTCAGATCCCAAGGAGAGTTTGCAGCGTGTCGAGCAAAACTATTTATTTTCTTTAATCTTCTTAACCCTCACAACAATGCAGAAGGAGGTATTATTATCCCCATTTTATATACGAGGAAGCTGAGGATCTGAAATGCTGGCTTGCCCCAGACCTCGCCATAAGTGAAGCATGAAGCTGGAATGCAAACCCAGACCCGGCTGCAAGGCGCCGACTTCTTCCAATAACTGAATACTAATCCTGCATATTGGATTTGCAAAGCAGAAGTTACCTTCAGAGAAGTTAGCTCTGCAGCCAGAGTGGTCTTTCCAAATGCAAATATGATTAAGGCATCCTCAGTCTCCTCCCCCTGCCTTTCAGAGACTTCCCATTGCTGGTAGGAAGATAGAGACCCTAGGAGACCCAGAGGCCCGGTGGTCCAACCCCAGTTCCTGTGCCCGATGCACAGTGAAGCCGAACAAACTGAAACATTGAAGTCTGGAGCAGAGAGAAGTTTATTGCAAGGGCCACGCAAGGGGAATGGTTGGGTCATGCCCAAAAGACCTGAACTCTTAATGGTTTACAGGGGAAAGTTTTCATAGGCAAAATTTGGTGGGAGGTCTGCAGGGTGCATGATCTTCCTCTGATTGGTTGGTGGAGCGGTAACGCAGCGGTGTTCCAGAGCTCTCAGTCATCGGCCTCTGGTTCCTACCAGCCTGGGGTCCATGTGCTGTGTTCAGCCTGAAGTTACCATCCTCCACGTGGGTGGTGGCCTTAGTTCCTCTAGAAGAACTCAGAGATTCCTATCAGATTGTTGTGTATTTCCCTTAAGGAGGAACTAGGACTCTGCCCCATCACTGCAGTATTGTTTCTTGACTGCCTTTCCCTTGTTTCTGCATTCCCTCAGGCCTCTAATTAGTAACAGCATGAATTTGCCCTTTGGAACTCAGGAAAGGTCTAGGAGGCTGAAACCTTTTTCCTACAAACAAGGAATAGGGGACAAGCCAAGGCTTTTGTGCCCCATAGGGCCCCACAAGGTCTTTCTGGGTTTCAGCCCTGCACAGGCAGCCTCCTTCCTGCTACCCATGCTGGTCTCCCCGACCCTGCCCCAGCCCCACCCTAAGTCTCCACCAGTCTGCTCCAACCCCTCTGCCTTTCGAGTTTTTTATATTCTCTTCTCTCCCACTGCAGGGCCTTTGCAAATGCCGTTGATGCGTCCCCAAACAGCCTTACCTCTCCCCTTTCCCTTCTCATTTCTCAGATCCAGCTCAATGTCTGTTTTTCAGAGATCCTTCCCTGTCCTAGGAAGTCCCGCTACTTTCTAGCCCCCCTCCCTTCCCAATACACTGTGGGCTTCATCAGGATGGGGACCCGGTCTGTGTTTGCTCACCACTATTTCTCCAGCTCTTAGCATGAGGCCTGGCACTTAGAAGGGGCTCAAGTCAGTATTGGTTGAATGAACAAATAAATGCAGCAATGCGAGTCAGAGAATAAAGCTTCCCTCAGTCTTATGCAGTGGGTTCCACGTTCTGTTTATTGCTGTCTCTGCTGCTTTGGCTCCCAGAATGACTACAGTTCTGCCAAAGCTACAATAGTTTTGTTAAGGAACTTGCACATTCTGAAATCGAACCTCTGAGGGTAAGAATCTAAAACCTGACTTGCTTAGAGGATCCCGCCTGTCTTGTCACCAGGGGTGACTCAGAGAAAATGTCCTGAACAAACCCTGGTGTTTGGAGAGGCCCCATGGAGCCAGCGATAGAGCTGCCAACTCATCCTAGGCCGCCCCACCCTCAGGGCCTGTAGGCGAGGCCCAGAGAGGAGGCCCCTCTGAGTCTTCTTGGGAGCAAAGCAGGACAAGCAATAACAAGTATCAGAACAGCGGTGGCTTGGTCGCTCAGGGTACCTGAGTGAGGAGAGGAGTCTCCCCATTTTTATGTGAAGGATTCAAGTTTAGACTACTGACAATATACCTGAGTTACACACAGAGTCGAGGAGATCCACTGACAGAATAGAAAGAAAATTGTTGCCAGAAACACACGCATGGCCGTGTGCCTCTTCACAACCTGCAGCGCACTCTGAATTCATACTTTTAATAAGTCCTGGATTTACCTTGTGAATAACACAATTGCTTTGTTTGCTTGTATATTAAAAGTGCTAATCTGTTGCGTGTAATTATTTAAAAATATGCCGCAGTTTTTGTGGTCCTGTTTGTTTTTGTTTTTGTTTTGTGGTACGTGGGCCTCTCACTGTTGTGGCCTCTCCCGTTGCGGAGCACAGGCTCCAGACGCTCAGGCTCAGCGGCCGTGGCTCACGGGCCCAGCTACTCTGCGGCATGTGGGATCTTCCTGGACCGGGGCCCGAACCCGTGTCCCCTGCATCGGCAGGCGGACTCTCAACCACTGCGCCACCAGGGAAGCCCTGTGGTCCTGTTTTGACAGCTTTCCATGTTTTGATATACTGGGAATTTTGAAAAACTTGAAGCGGACGTGAACCCTCCCTGAAGCGAGGCCCCTCTCCCTCCAAAGCCCCCAAACCCTCAATCGGCTCTGCCCAGCCCCAAACCTCAGAAGCTCCCCAATCCTCCCTCAAGGCAGCCCATTTCTCGATGCCTGGGGTCTTCTGATCTTCCTTCCCCTCAGGATCCCTTGATGCCTGAAGCTGATTTTCTTTATGGAGAGGAGTTACCTGATAGCTGTGATCATTTCCAAGGTAGGAAACTGGAGCTGTGGGTCTTCCC
Source organism: Lipotes vexillifer (assembly GCF_000442215.2). Lineage (NCBI taxonomy): Eukaryota > Metazoa > Chordata > Mammalia > Artiodactyla > Lipotidae > Lipotes > Lipotes vexillifer. The sequence continues at coordinate 1,941,624 of NW_006795832.1, read as the reverse complement.
CTTTTATTAACATTCTTCCCTCTCCAGAGCGTGACTTTTTCCAGCTTGTGACCAAGGAGCCAATGCTAATTTTTATGGCCCATTTAAGTAATGGCAAAGGAAAGTCACATCGGCCCATTAACTCCCCCAGACCGCGGCAGGTTTCACAGAGTGAATAATCACAGGGCCTGGGTACAAAGCACTGTGGAATAATACTCAACTCGATTTTTTCCCCCTTTTCTTCTTTTGATACCGCCTTCTCTTAGCTGTGGTTTGATTATTTTTACATTGCTTCCTGACTTGCTTTTTAACTTGCAAGAAACAGCAACGTAGAAAGGGAAGAGAGAAAGAACCTACCGAGAACAAGCAGTTGGTGCATACTTCCTGGAAACATCGGCGTGGTTTCTGGGTACACTCTGCACAGAGCCCCGGGAAACCACGCACCTGAAGGCCAATGCTGTGGAGCTGACAGGCAATCGGTCACCTGGTCTCCTTCTCCTGGCAGATCCGCCCCCCAGCTGTCCCCACCACCATCGAAGCCCTGCTCCTCTGCCTGGGTTCATTTTACTCTGTCCTTTGTGAGCTTTGTCTCACCAGCTGAATGGCATCTGCCCATACAGCAGGTCCTAAGCTCTGTGTTCCTAGTTTGCCGGGCCACAGAAGGACTGTGCCAGTTGGTTGACCGTTCAAATCTCAGACCGTTCTGGAAACCCAGAACAATTGCAATTAGACTTCAGTTATCCATTTATCAGAAAGGCACTTTCTGGATGTTAGAGAGAAACCAGAGGCAGTTTTCAGACATCATTCACTTTCATTCATTCATTCATTCAATTAATATTTCTTGAGCACCTACTGTGTGCCAGGCACTGGGGACTCAGCAATGAATAAGACAGAGTCGCTACTCTTCTGGAGCTTGTGTTGCCCGTGAGACGGAGACCACACAGTATCCATGTTAATAGAAATGGGCCAGGTGACGCTAAGTGCTCTAACCCAACGTGGAGCAAGGGAAAGGAATAGGGTGTGAAAGGAGAGGATGCTGCCGGGTGGTCGGGCAGGCCCAAAGGTTGGTGAATCAGGGGAAGTTCTAGGATGTGCACCTGTCAGAAATCACAGGACGAATATCATATGATATCGCTTATATGTGGAATCTAAAAAACATGGTACAAATGAGTTTATTTACAAAACAGAAATAGAGTCACAGATGTAGAAAACAAACTTATGATTACCAAGGGGGATTGAGGGGGGGAGGGATAAACTGGGAGATTGGGATTGACATATACACACTACTATATATAAAATAGATAACTAATAAAAACTTACTGTAGCACAGGGAACTCTACTCAATACTCTGTAATGGTCTATATGGGAAAAGAATCTATAAAAGAATGGCTATATGTATATGTATACCTGATTCACTTTGCTGTACACCAGAAACTAACACAACATTGTAAATCAACTGTACTCCAATAAAAAATAATGAAAAAAAAAAAGGAAACCACAAGTCAAAGGGCCTGGTGTGGAGACCCTGCAACCGAGCAGCCCCTTTCCCTTTGTCAGTTTGTGCCAGAATCAGGAATCCTGGCCTCCCGGGGGTCACCTATAGAGAGCATGAGTCTTCGGAAACCAAGGGAGAGAAAAAAGGTCCCTGCGTCTGCAGCAGCAAGAGAGTCTGGGGTAAGAAACGCTCCATTCATGGCGTCAATGGAACGTTGTTCTTGCCCATTACTGAAAAGAGAAAAGGGACCTTCCCTTCTGGTCCAGGGTAAAGAATGGGGCTCCTGTGGGGAGAGAAACCTGCTCTGGCTTCAGAAAAGAAACACCAGCAGAGCTTGCAGGGCTGCCCAAGAGGAGAATGGACCCTAGCTGCAGCCGTGTCCATTTTGAAGGGGTCAGACGGAGATGTTGTAAAAGTGGGTCTCTAAAAACACTCATCTTCTTCCTTTTCCTTTTCTCACCAAATGCCAGCAGACAGGTGATGGCTCCTATGACACGGGGTGATGTGAGCGCAGAGCAGATTTCTTGAGCCCAGCTGACTGGCGTTGCCATCACACCCCAGCCCCTGAGAAGGGAAGGGATTGCACAGAATTCCCTGTTGATGCCCAGTAACGATGACGAACATTTCCTGGGACTAAGCACCAGGCACTATGCAAAGCACGCTCTGTAGAGTGACTCCATTTATCCTCACACCAGCCTTCAGCGGTAGGCTGTATTAGTTATGCCCATTTTACAGATGAAGAAACTAAGGCTGCCGAGTGGAGGACCTTGCCAAGGTCCTACGACTGGGAAGTGATGGAGCTGGGATTTGAAGGTCAGTGGGGTGACTTCAGAGCCCAGGATTTAATGTCTACAGTCAGCACTTCGCTATCTGTTAGATGCTCTTGTCAATCAAACCTGGCCCTACATGAGAGCAGGAAAAGACAGGAGTGTGTGCTTTCTTGGTCTTGATCTGGCCTCCGGGGGTACGAACTCCCTGGAATACAACCGGGCTGGTTTAGCCCAAGGTTTCTGCTTTGGGAGGATGCCACCCCACCCCCAGAGCTTCAGGCTGTGCACTTGAAGGACCTATTTTCATTCAAGAAGTTATTCAGATGAGGGAAATTACCTGAAAGTTATACACACCAAGCTTCCCCCAGTGAAAATGTCCCAAATATTCATTTAGGTAGTTGTTGCAGTACAGATTTGTCCTCACAGAATGTGCAGACAGCCACAGAGCAAAGTCCACTTCAGAGGTAGGAGAGCCCCTGGAGCAGGTTTACAGGAACAAGCCTATAGTCATTTTTACCATAAAGAAAACCTACTGCTTTATTACTAGTCACCCTCCCAGACCTGGGGCCAGCGATGATTCAGAAGGTTTTGGTAAGGATTGAATGGGAAAAAATAGTCAGCCCAGCACCTGACATTTTAATGTAAGTACTACAGTCATTCTTATTATTTTAAAGATGCCTATTAATTCCCTTTTCTTCATTCAGTGAGTATTGCTTGTGATGTACAAGTAATGCAGTTTAGCTGCAGTTTGCTAGAAGCTACTGTAAAACCATAAGTGAATCCCCCTTGGGTACATGGCTACTTTGACCAGAGCGACATTGCACTCTGACTGGTTGAAATTACTTGTGGTCTGAGTGGTCTGCAAGGCAGTCGGTGATGCTCATGAACAACTATATTTCATACAGTTCATACTAGTCTCTGTTTGTTCTAAGTGAATATCTGACAATGTCTAGTTCAATGGATTCTGCAGATGCAATGCTCCAAACACATCTAACTATAGAAGCAACATATTCCTTTATTATTATTGTAGCTGGAGGGAGATGGGGAGGATGTGGGTCTTTGTGTGTTTAGGTGACAGGTTTCTTGAATCAGACCCCTATCTCCTACGTCTGTCTGCACGTGAAAAGACAGTACAGCAAGGGCTGTTATAAGCACAGCTTCTGAGTCAGACTGTTTGGATTCCAATCCTGGATCTCCCCTGGGAGTTTAGGCAAGTAAATTAAGTCTTCTGTGCCTCAGTTTCCTCATCTGTAAAATGGAAATGATTGTATCACCTACTTCATAAGGTTTCTATGAGATTAGGTGATTTAGCATATAAAAAGCACCTAAAATAGTGTCTGGCAGATAGTAAGCACTCTATAAGTGTTAGCTGTTATCATAATATTCCTCTCTCTTCCCATCAAACACCTCCGCTACAATCCAGCCAGAGTGAGCAAGCAAATGTGTGTGTGTGTGTGTGTGTGTGTGTCTGTGTGGCTTCTTATAATACACTTTGCTGTTGTTGTTTACTTTTGTTTTTTAAATTTATTTATTTATTTATGTATTTGTTTATTTATTTTGGCTGCACTGGGTCTTCGTTGCAGCATGCGGGATCTTCATCGTGGCACGCAGGATTTTTAGTTGCCGCATGCCAACTCCTTATTTGCGGAATGCGAACTCAGTTGCGGCATGCATGAGGGATCTAGTTCCCCGACCAGGAATCGAACCCGGGCCCCCTGCATTGGGAGCACGGAGTCTTACCTGCTGGACCACCAGGAAAGACCCTCCTTTTGTTTTTTAATATCCTAAGTGATACATGGATACAACCTCTTTTTTTTTTTCAAAAAAGGAACTTCAAACATTGCTGGTACAGTGGTTGAATAATGTCCCCCATTCACCCAGAACCTCAGGATGTGACCTTATTTAGAAATAAGGTCTTTGAAGACGTAATTAGTTTAGGATCTCGAGATGAGATCATCCTAGTTTAATAGAGTGGGCCCTAAATCCAATGACTGGTGTCCTTGTAAGACAAGGGGACACGCACAGACACACAGGGAAGAAAGCCATGTGACAACAGAGGCAGAGATCGGAGTGATGCTGCCACAAGCCAAGGAATACCTGGGACCACCAGGAAGCAAGGAAGGATCCTTCCTTAGAGACTTCGGAGGCAGCTTACCCTGCTGACATCATCATTTCGGACTTTTAGCCTCCAGAGCTGTGAGAGAATAAATTCCTGGTGTTTTCAGCCACCTAGCTTGTGAGCATCTGTTACAGCAGCCCTAGGAAATGGATACAGCCGGCACAGCAAGCGTTCTCCTGTCCACGGCACATGGCCCCCACCCACGTCCCTTCTCCCAGCACAGTGTCATCCTGTTACCTTTCCAGACCTTTTCCCATGCCCTTACACACATAGCCAACATATTTTGTCTAATTGACAACAACATTTGGCAACTGTGGCTAACCGTTTTCATTACATTCTGCAGCATTGATTGCAGCCGAGCGGCTGGACCACATCCAGGATGAGGATTGCTGCTGTGCTGCCTCTCCCAGGGGACCACAGGAACCATCTCCTGTGTCTCCCCTGAGCATTGCCTCTGACTGACAATTATTAAAAGACAAGGGAATCCTCTAGAACAATGTCTCCTTTTTCATAACTCGTGAGCTCTCAGGGAAATTTTGAACAACCCTACTTCCTCTCATGCAGGTTACATTTTTGTCTACCTTAGTCATCTACAGATCTGATTAATATGGGTCCATTCATATTAATATGGGTCCGTGCTCTGTAAGAACTGGAAGTTGCCGTTTGAAGAGTGCTTTGCCATATCTTCAGCTGTGAGCATGATAGAGAGTTATCAGTTACATGAAAAAGGATCTTCACATACAAAGTTTCAAGTTAAAAGAATATTCAAAGTCTCCTAACTCTTAAGAATCCTATAGGGATTTCCCTGTGGTCCAGTGGTAAAGAATCTGCCTTCCAGTGCAGGGGACATGGGTTGGATCCCTGGTCAGGGAACAAATATCCCACATGCCGCTGGGCAACTAAGCCTGCGCGTCTCAACTAGAGCCCGAGGGCCGCAAACTACAGAGCCCACGTGCCCTGGAGCCTGTGCGCCACAACTGGAGAGAAGCCTGCATGCCTCAATGAAGATCCTGTGTGCTGCAACTAAGACCCGACACAAACATAAATAAAATAAATAAATAAATAAATAAATCTTTTAAAAAGAAAAAAAAAATCTGATAAAGATGCCAAAAAAAAAAAAGATGCCAACCCCCTCCCCTGAACAATGCACCAAACATATAAACTAGAATCTCAGGCCAGTCCTTGCACCCAGGTCAAAGTCCCCCTCATTTTACAGTTGAGAAAAATCAGACTCCTAAAAAATAAAGCAAAAAAGATCTCAGAGGGATCTGGTGGCAGAACCAGAATAAGAACCCAGATTCTGCGTGACCTACCATCTCCCTGTGACTCTATGTTTCAGTCAGAAGACCCATTTGCCAGCAGATAGGACAAAGGTGGGGAAGAGGGTATTGTGGGAAGGAAGACCCTGATTGAAGGAGCCAATGGTCAGAAGCAGGAGAGAGAGTTCAAGGTCTCCACACAGATGGTGGCCAGGACACCAAGGTGGGTTCCTCAGACATGGCATTCTTCCAGGGTCCACCAAGGCCAAGACGAAAGAAAAGAATTTTACATTAAAGCAGCAAGGCCTTAGCTAACACAAGGAAATTTTATTTTAAGTAACTATCTTTGCATTTCTAAAAGAAATTTATATGATGTCCTCTGCGGGCCTCAAAAATAGAATAGCATCTCGTCTATCTAAGATGATTTGAATGTAGATAGATATGGAGACAAGAGGCTGGTCAGGAATGTTAAATACATTGTCTGGGCACACCAGTCCTACCTCCTTAGCCCCAAGCGGACATCACTCACCCTCGTTGTACTATTTCTAAACCAACACCAGGTGTGGCCTCGGAATCCTTTACAACTCAGTTCCTCCTAGTTGGCAATAAGGTCTGCAACCTATATGCCATCCTATGGCTAAATGACCTTCCAATGTTCTTTCTAGTCTCTTGTGATTAGGGATTTCCCTGTAGGGATTTCCATTTAAACTTTGTGATGGCTTTACTCGGTTCAGAAGAGGCCTAGGGACCTCCCTTTCTAGGGCAGGAATCTCCCCTAGGATTTCTTCTAATAGCTGTACTCCTACATTCTCAGTCATGTGAAATAATTAAGAGAGCCCTAAGAATCCTTGCTTATAACTTATGTTTACATAGACTACAAAGGCAGCTCTTTAAACATTTCAAGTTCAATATTATTATTGCCCATAGAGCTTGTGTCTTGATTTCCAAACCCTCCTTTGTATCAGTGCTCCCTGTCTACCTCTCTCTCTCTCTCTCTCTTTCTCTCTCTCAACTACATGCCTTATGTTAGATTTTGAAAAAGAAACAAGTAGACTGACACAAATCTAAGCTGCATCATGAAGTTCAAAGACAACGACAGGGTGAGGTACAATGTAGGATTTTACGTCTTGTCACCCTAAACATTCAAAGGGAGCTCTCCGCATACATGACACTGATTAGATACATAGAGGGTAGAGCCCAGGGCTGGGCCCCTTTCTTGCCTCTTTTCTTGCATCACCAAGCATTCCAGAACTACTTCTAGAACTTTCCAACCTTGTGTTTTCCTCAGTGCCCCTTGACCTGATGATTTGTCTTCTGCAACACAGCAGTACTGCCCTCAACAGGAACAACCGGGCTTCCCTGGTGGCGCAGTGGTTGGGAGTCCGCCTGCCAATGCAGGGGACACGGGTTCGTGCCCCGGTCCCGGAAGATCCCACGTGCCGCGGAGCGGCTGGGCCCATGAGCCATGGCCGCTGAGCCTGCACGTCCGGAGCCTGTGCTCCGCAACGGGAGAGGCCACAACTGTGAGAGGCCCGTGTACCGCAAAAATTAAAAAAAAAAAAAAAAGGAACAACCAAGTTAACTTATATCTCCAAACTGGAAGGAGCCACGTGCCAGGAATGTCGCAACCTGTGATGGGAGGGTGGTCAAGTTCTCTGTGCAAGAGAGGGACTGAATGGGAGGTCGCGCTGTGTTGTGTTTGGTTTTCTAGTTGTAAGTCTAACGTAAACCAAGAAGGTTTTAATATTTTCTGATGTGACTTTGAGAAATCCTTTCGTCCCCCTGCTTCCACACTCATGTTCCTCTACTGTCCATCCTCCACCCAGTATGTGTGTGTGTGGGGGGGTGTCCTTTTAAATCCATAAGTCACACCACGTCACGTTGCTACTCAAAATCTCGTAATGCCCGCCTCCACGCCTGGCTTCCCCTTCTACGAGGCTCCTCTTCCTCCTCTCTCTGCCCAGCCACTCTGACCTCGTCACATGGGGAAGGCAGCAGGCTCCTGCCTGGGGCGTTTCCTCTAGCTGTTGCCTCTGCTTTAAGCCAGATGTTCGTTTGGCTAACTCGCTCATCTCTCTCCATCTCACTTTCTCAGCAGGGCGTGTGTCGATGACCCTATTTAATATGGCAACCAGCCTCACACATACACACCCCAGTTCTCCAACTCCTTAAACTTGCTCGCCTTTATTTTTATTTTTATTTTATTTTATTTTTTCCAGAGCACTTACGAACTTCCTAAATACTGTATTGTTCTTACTTACCATATTTATTGTTTATTATCAACTATCTCTCATGAGAATGTAAGCTGGAGGGGGGCGGGGTGGCAGGAATATTTTACGCTAATTATCTTTTTCACTAATGTATTCTAGGTGCCTTGAATTGTGCTAGGTAGTTTAGGTGCTCAATTAATAGTTGATAAATAAATGGTTGAATGAATAAAGAAATGAATCAATAAAGCCTTTGTTCTGGGATGACTGCCGATTAGTAGCATCTAGAAACATCACCTCTAACAGCGTTTCTAGAGTAAGGAAGGGGTGGGGGTGAAATCAACATTGTAGAAAAGTCTGAACACTGATGATCGATAGCATTTATTTCTCTGCGTAATACATAGTCACTGGTGGTGGTGACCTATTTTTATAGAAGCAAAACTGACACGACTTCCATCAGGTAGCTTTAGCAGTAATTTTTTGATAGCGTGGTGAAAAGCAGAAATGCATGTGCAAGGAAGTTACTTAAAAGGCATGAATATTTTGCCAAAAGAAAGATGCTTTTGTGGTTGAATGATGGAATAATTTATGCTAACTACCTTTCAGCGACTCTATTTTTGCATGTGGAGGTGAGCTCATGTCACTAGAAGCCAAAAAGCCTTAGTAAGACATGCTCTCTGGACTGTTAATGAAATGACAGGCCGAAGGGTACCACCAAGGCAGTGCAATGCATCATTATCAAATAACCATCATCCCATCCAATTAACTTTTACAGAGGAAGCAGCCTTGAATCTTAATGCTAACAATACTGGGCTGTATAAAGAAAGCATGATTCTATTGAAAAGAAAGTTGACACTTGAGGCCCAATGAAACCGTGTCCATAAAACTCTGAATTTGAGAGAGGAGAGGAAATATGCAAAATAAAATGACAAAGTAAATGTACCCTGAGTCTGTATGCTTCAGAAGGAAAATGTGCATTTTTATGGCAATCTGGGTTTTAAAGACTAAAGAGTGTTTATTGTTTCCTTCCATGTAATTTGCAGAAGTGCTTTTCACAATCTAGATGCCGACATGATTAATTAAACATGCACACAGTGACACTCTACTGTGTGAGCCTAGAAAAATTGCAAGGGTAACCTTTTTTAAAAGTACACCTAATGAGAGGTGACACCAATGAAAGATTTTCAGATGAATCTCTGGTTGAAGTCAAAGGTCACCAGCATTCCGTGGGCAGAGACGGGATTAACCTTGATTTCTTAGACAAGAGAGCTTCCTAAGAAAACCTAATGCCGAAAACTCAGCCTCTGTGGACCAGTGCCGAATCAATTCTCGCAGACAGATTCTCAGAGACAGGTGACAAAGAAAAGAAGAGCTTTTTTGCTTTGCCAAGCAAAGGGGGACACGGCGGGCTCATTCCCTGAAAAACTGTATGTCCCAACCTGGGAGGATTTGGTGAGTTTTCTAGCTATGGTTCAAGCTCGGGGCTGCTGAGTGTGCAGGGCCTGCACTCCTTTAATCTGGCCTCAGGTGGTCTCCGAATGAGCTTCTCAAGGTTATCAAACTGTTCCTTCTCTCTGGAACATCTTCCATTTGGCGGGGGTTTTAGTTCCGCAGAAGAGCTGAAAGATATTGTTATGTGTGTCCCCTGAGGCCAAACCAGGACTCTGCCCCAAGGCGGAACTATTGTTTCTTGACTACTCCTCCCTTTTCTCTGTATCCCTTCCTGATTAGCAACTGTTGAAAGGCTTCCATGCCCAGGAGCCCCACAGGATCCTGCTAGGTTTCAATACTAGCCACTTGCTACCATTTTCTTCAAAAGCAGAAATCGATTTATCCTTCAAGCCTCAGACCCGATTTTAATCTTCTGTGAAGGCTTGCCAAGTTTTTTCAGACGTAATGGTTCCTGTTTAGTTATTTGAACCCTTGTAATACTAAGTTGGCGCTTTTCTTATCCCCTTGGAAAGGTACCACTTACTAGTTAACTAGATATGTCAGGTACTGAGCTCAACACTTCGTGTGTATTGTCTTATTTGCTTTTGAAGAGTATGTATTACTACTTGCATTTTACAGATGAGGAAACCCACCCTCACAGAAGATAAGCTACTTTTCCAGATGCACAAAGCAAATATGGCTAAACTTATGTGTCTCCTTAACTTCACTTCTAGATTAAATGCTCTCTGAAGGCAAAGTCAGCATCTCTTACTCAACTTTCCACACCCTGTGCCTCACTTGGAGAAGGGGTTCATAAACACCAAGCATTGTTGATTTGAAGTGAACGTGTGGTTTGTTTTTTGTTTTTTTTGGTTTGTTTTTGCGGTACACGGGCCTCTCACTGTTGTGGCCTCTCCCGTTGCAGAGCACAGGCTCCGGACGCGCAGGCCCAGTGGCCATGGCTCACGGGCCCAGTCGCTCCGCAGCATGTGGGATCTTCCCGGACCCGGGCACGAACCCGTGTCCCCTGCATCGGCAGGCGGACTCTCAACCACTGCGCCACCAGGGAAGCCTGAACGTGTGGTTTGGATACCAGAGTCTAGTGATGCAGTAAAAAGACACAGCAAACATACCATTGTACGCTTTCCAGTGCATTTTCACATACGTTATCTCATTAAGACCTCTCAGCAATTCTGTAAGATATGTATTGTCTTCATTTCTCAAGTGGAAGACTGGGAAGCTAATTGGCTTTCCTCAAACCAAACTGCCAGTTGTGGCAGAGCAAGGACTCCAATTCAGGTGTCTGTCCATATGCCATCCACTAGAGCAGCATTACCTTCCCCCTAGTCCCATCTAAAATCCAACCAATGGCACAATATCTTGGAGGCAAAAGAACCTTTATATGAATCTCAAATACTGCAAAAGAGGCAATGACCACAAAGTAGCAGAAAACCTGAAACTGTTTTGCCAAAGTTCAGTTCTTTAGAAGAAGGTAGATAAACCCAGAGCCAGGCCAAATGCAAGAAATCGAATTCTCATTCTGTGGGAAGAAATAGTCAGCTCAAATAACTCCTTTAATCTAACTGTGGATTTATATAAAGTAACAAGACAGCAGGTTTTTAGGAACTCTGAATGTTGAACATTCTCATTTGTAAGAATTCGGTTCTGCAGCATTCTTCCTTTTCTTTCAGGAAGGTCAGGCGTGTCATTTCAACATGTCCCTGGCAGTGGTAGCCTTACAAAGGGGTTGGGCTAGGTGATGTAACCTTTTTTATATTTCTAAATATGAAAGCACAGGTTGGTGTGTTATACAACAGTGAAAGAAAAAGAATGGCTGTGTCTTTAGTAACGTGTCCCATTTCAAGAAGCAACCAGGGGGCTTCCCTGGTGGTGCAGTGGTTAAGAATCCTCCTGTCAATGCAGGGGGCACGGGTTTGAGCCCTGGTCCGGGAAGATCCCACATGCCACTGAGCAACTAAGCCCATGCGCCGCAACTACTGAGCCCGTGTGCCACAACTACTGAAGGCCACACACCAAGAGCCCGTGCTCCGCAACAAGAGAAGCCACCGCCATGAGAAGCCCGCGCACCGCAACAAAGAGTAGCCCTAACTTGCCACAACTAGAGAAAGCCCACATGCAGCAACGAAGACCCAATGCAGCCAAAAATAAATAAATAAATAAAATAAATTTATAAAAAACAAAGAGAAAGAAGAAGCAGCCAGGGTTTATTAGGGAGTTTGTTCACCATAGAAAGAAAGAATGGAAGCAAAAATGCTGACACACATTTGCAAAGGAAACGATTGCAACATTAGTCCAGGGAATTGAACTATAACTGGACTTTGTCTTTCTTCAACCTGATGGGGCTGGAGAGGAGCTTGATTACATTATCTTGCTGTCCAGAAAGACTTCCTCGGGCTAGAACAAATATCAGACGTGGACTCTGTATCTAAAAAGTCATTTACTTAACGTGTGATCTGAATGCAGTGTACAAAGTCCTAAGTCACATGGTATAGGAAATACAACAGGGAACTAGAGGCAGATCCTCCCCTCAAAGGGTTTTCTGGTTAATAGGAAGGGAGCATAAATGACCTCAAAGCAAGACAGAAAGGGAAGTGTCACAAGAGCTATGAGATACTGTGCTAACGCAGTTCAAAGGAAGGTGTCATTCCCTCAGTCTGGGAGAAGAAGGGAAAGGAGACTTCACAGAGGGGTGGGCAGTTGAGGTGGGCAGGATTTGGAGGGCACGTGGCCCTGGGAAGAAAGAACATCCCAGGCAGAGGAAACAACCGGAGCTAGGGCTGAAAGTAGGAAATACAAGAGGCAGAGCCGGAACAGAGAATTTACTCCGTCCATGATGAAGGATGCTTGAAGGTCAAACTTCTTTTAACAGTAATTTCTGTTAATAAGGCTTAGAAGGCATTATGAGGCTGTCTTTCAATATGGTGAAAGTCTTCTCAATTACCCAGTCACTTGTCTGACCCTCTCTTAGCAATCCTAGCAGAAGATTTTTTTCACACATTTAAAGCTACATGGATGGAGTAGCCAGTGGGCCAGGCACCCACTAGGAAGCATTTCATGGAATAATATTTAGATTTTACAACCAAGTACCTGTCCTTGGTTCGTACAATATGAAAAGTTCTGCAAGGTACAAGGAAGCGTGTAAAATCCACACTTCTTTATAGAACTTGCTAAGGCAGCTGTTCAATTTTAAGTGTTCAATTGAACATTAACACTGTGCAATACTTGTACTGACACATCCATGCCTCATGCTTGATTTCATAATCCAGATGTGTTGAATCAACTTTTCTGTTATGCATGAACACTGTAATAAGAAAAAAAAAAGGGAAGGAAGGAAAGAAGGAAATAAAGAGGGAGAGAGGAGAAAAGAAAATTGGCTTCCTTTTTATCTCCAAGTCTCAATTTCTGCATTTCATAATTCAGCTGAATCTAGGAAGCATAGTGTGATGCCTTTTCCAAAAAAGAAAGAAGGTATTTTCCTGCCAAAATGAATATATAGATTTGGATGTGATTTTTAAGCCACGTGGTAACATATTTTAAGAGTTCTCCTTTTGTGACTGTATCTTAGCTCCATCTATATACAAATGTGTACTGGACTTCACTACAATAAAAAGGATGACTTTTTATTTCATCCTGAATCTCTAACATATTCTACCTTATGAAACATGTACACTGCAATGTTGTGTTTGGCTCAGTCTACTAAAAAAAACCAAAATATTTCTTCAGGAGAATCTGACCCTGTTCCCACTGTTGTCTCAGCATGTTTTCAGCATCAGCACATTGATTGTGCTGTCATTAGCCAGAATACTGAGACAGGAAAGAGATCTATTAGATCATCAAAGTCCATTCCTGGAGTGGGCCTAGGTCTCCTGGGAGAGACTGTGACATAGCATCTTAAGCAGATGACCAAGGAGAATGTAGATGCATGTAAAATTTTACCTGCTACAGTTTTTAATTTTTGAAAGTTTCTGAAATAACTCCCAGAGACTGAAACAAAAGCTCAAGCTGAATTTAGGTCAGTGGTTCTCAAGTGGGGGCAGTTGTGGCCCCCAGGAGATATTTGGCAATATCTGGAGACCTTTTTCGTTGTCACAGCTGGGGTGGGGGGTTGCTACCGGCACCTAGTGGATTGAGGCCAGGATTGCTGCTAAACTTCCTACATTGCACAAGACGGCCCCCCTACGATGAAGAATTATCTGGCCTCAACTGTCAATAGTACCCAGGTTGAGAAACCCTGGTTTAGGTCCTTTTCTGACTCTTTTTTCCCTGAAGTTTAACTGTTCACTCAGCTCCAAGCAAGTCAGATTGCTTGACTACGTGGCACCAAAGAGCACACACTATTCTGAAATAAACTATTTCAAATAAAATCCCTACTAATTCCTTCTTCTTCAGAATGCAAGCAAGTATCAAGAATCATACAGAGAAAACAAAAGCACCTTTTCTAGTTATTTCAAGAGTTAGACTGTGTTGAATTTCAGAAGGCTCCAGATCCAGTAAATAGCATTCTAGAGACTTGAGGAAAAGGAACCATTATACACTTTAGGAAAAAGAAACCATCATACTTTCCTAAATCATTAGAGCCTTATTGTTCATCAGAAGCTTATATATATATATATATATATATATATATATATATATTTTTTTTTTTTTTTTGTGGTACGCGGGCCCCTCACTGCTGTTGCCTCTCCCGTTGCAGAGCACAGGCTCCGGACGCGCAGGCTCAGCAGCCATGGCTCACGGGCCCAGC
>NW_006795832.1:1924439-1927542 GCF_000442215.2 Lipotes vexillifer | reverse complement strand
TCGGCAGGCGGACTCTCAACCACTGCACCACCAGGGAAGCCCAGAAGCTTATAGTTTTGTTTCTACATATTCTTCAAATGTTTATAGGCAGAGTAGACCTTTAAACTCAAAACCTTAAGTGAAAAACTTTTGGTAACAAACAGCTCAGAGTACTTAACAGATACCCTCCTGCCCTTACCCCAAATCATATCCATCATTCATTCCTTTTTAGGAAGTAAAGAAAGGGAAAGCGAATATAAGATAGAATGGAGGGATAGAATAAGGGCAAGGTAAGGAAAGGAAAGGAGAGAGGTAAACCAAAGTTTTGTTTCTGCAGATTCAAATGGACCTTGGCTGACAGAAACTTCCCGGTGGGTTGTTCAACACCCAACTTTCTGTGCGATGTAGCACTGGCCTTGGCCTTACCTGTAATGTAGATTTCAATACTGCACATCAGGGAAGTTTGTAAAGGGAAGAAATGGGTAAAAACATTTAAAACAGTTATGAATTGTTAACAAAATACTAGCATCGAAAAAGTAAGCAGTATCACAAATATATCAGCTTAAGGTTATCCCATGTCGTAATATTTTCGCTTGCTTTGAGTTTCTAGTTTTGAGAATCTAATTTGAGTTAATATTTTCAAAGACCGAAGGAGTTGTTACAAATTCCAGATTAGCTCAGAGGCTTTGAAAGTGTGAGAATCAAGCCAGATCCACTGAAAATCCTTTTTAAATACATGGGGCTTTGTTTAGCTCATTGATTTCAATAGCAAAATGACACCTGTGCATTTGAAACATGAAAGCCGTTTACTCTTTGCCTATTATGGAGTCATTCCTTTCTTGAAACTGTGCCTTGACTATGACATTCATCCTCCTCCCCTGCCCCAAACAGAATCAAGGTTGAACCTTTCTGCACTATTAGGATAACTTGAATTAAAATCTGTCACTTGTGTTCAGTTACAATTCTGTTCTATTTCCTAATGAACTGTGTCTGATCTTCCTGCATTTCCTAGGGAATTTATGAGAATGGGGCAACTAAGGCTTAGGAGAGACTTCATGGTGCTATTTAGTATGTGAAGCATCTTTACAAAGCATACAGTCTAGAATCTTCATTCTTTCTTGTTATTAAAATCAGTCACCCACACTCCTCTCCTACTGAATGAGTCATGCCCAGGATAACTCAAACACAAATTCTTCACAGGGATAGCACTGATCGTAGCAGAACTGGGAACTGATAAATCCAGTCCTAACTTTCTCTATAAACCAGGAATACATTTAATAAACTCTTTTCCTTTCCTTTTATTTTACTGAACTTGTACAAATTACAATAGTCATATAAGCTCATGATAAATGAAAAAGTGTCTACCACACAGAATGGTAGTGAAAACAAAATTTCCTTTCTCTACCTGCCCAGCCTCCAGCCCCATTGCTCAGAAATAAGCACTATTAATAGTGCTTCCTCATGTGTTCTCCTAGAAGTTTTCAGAGACAAGAATAGAGAAAAAAAAATTTTTTTCTGTGCCCCAATTCCTTTTTCTTAATTAAAAAAATTTTTTTTTTTCAGAGCTCACAGTACTTTATATCACCACTAAATCTTTACCAGGTCACTCCCATAAATATCTCAGGCAATTCTAAATAAATTAGAGAGCTAATTAAAGAAAATAATTTCTTAATATTAGTGGCAGACATTAAATAACATTTTCCCCAGCCTTCAGTGGTTTCTCTCTCTATCTGCTTTTTTTTTTTTTTTTTTTTTTTTTTTTTTTTGCGGTACGCGGGCCTCTCACTGTTGTGGCCTCTCCCGTCGCGGAGCACAGGCTCCGGACCCTCAGGCTCAGCGGCCATGGCTCACAGGCCCAGCCACTACGCGGCATGTGGGATCCTCCCGGACCAGGGCACAAATCCGTGTCCCCTGCATCGGCAGGTGGACTGTCAACCACTGTGCCACCAGGGAAGCCCTTTCTGCTTTTTAATTCAAGTCCCCAAGTTCATTTTGAATTTTGTAGCTGTTTTCTTTCATTACACAAAGGACTTCATTTAATGAAATTAAGTGGAGACAAACTAACATTGATCCTGCAAACCCATGAAGACAGTGTGGAAATAGGGCATTCATTAGCAGGCCCACAGACCTGAATGTGGTGCTCTGATAGCCCTGAATATCTTGTTGCTTCAAGATGCCGTACTCTCACTATTTTTATTAAATCCTGAAACAGGAATGCATCACGCCCCTGGTCTGTCTTCCTGGCCGATTTCCTGTTCTCCCTGGACATATCTTGAACCTTTTATGTTTTTAAAACACATACCACTACTGTATCTAGGTTTGATCCCAACCTTTTTGTTGAGTCATTCTGGCCTCCAGACTACTTTTAGGGAAACTCACCAACTTCCCCCAAGCCACTAAGGGGCTGCCACTAGGTGATAGGCCCCTGTCTTTCTATTACCTGCGAGGCACTCTCTGGCTTTCCGTCCACTTGGAATTGGAGCTGCCCCTGGGTCATCTCCCCAGGGGCCTGTGCATCCCTCCTGGTGACATTTCAGTCAGTAACATATCCTATCTGGCTCATCTGGCCTTTTAGTTGTGGACAGAAGGCACGTGCAATAAAGTTTTTCTCTTTTCTTAAATCCAAGTCAGCCCAGAATTTTTTTTTTTATAAATTTATTTATTTTATTTATTTATTTTTGGCTGCATTGGGTCTTTGTTGCTGTGTACAGGCTTTCTCTAGTTGCGATGAGCAGGGGCTACTCTTCATTGAGGAGCACGGGCTCTAGGCGTGCAGGCTTCGGTAGTTGCAGCACGCGGCAGGCTCAGTAGCTGCGGCTCGCAGGCTCTAGAGCACAGGCAGGCTCAGTAGTTGTGGCGCACGGGCTTAGTTGCTCCACAGCATGTGGGATCTTCCCAGACCAGGGATCGAACACATATCCCCTGCATTGGCAGGCGGATTCTTAACCATTGCGCCACCAGGGAAGTCCCAGCACAGAATTTTAAACCCCAGGTACCACCCATTAATAGAAAAAACAAACAATAAATTTGCAGAAAGAGAGAGGCATAAGTAAAAGCCACAGCATGAGGGAGGGCTGACAGGAAGATCAGGATGGATTTTATTATTAGCCCCCATCACCCCTGC
>NW_006795832.1:1920310-1924429 GCF_000442215.2 Lipotes vexillifer | reverse complement strand
CTGAACAACCCCAGTTTTGCTCAGGACAACCCTCAGGTCTTTGGGAGCAGCTGAGCCTCCAGGATGGGAGAAGGGCCTGGCTGGTCTGTCAGGAATCCCATTCCGTCCTCCAGCAGTTGGTTCAGTGATGGGCTTGTGAGAGGAGAGGTTTCCTGCTGCATCCTGCAAAGTCTCCTCACTCTAAGGAGAAAGGGAGAGGAACTAAATACTAACTAAACTAAATACTAACATTGCTGTTCTGGTCTTTCTCTTCCTCTGGAACGTCTCAATATTCGCTTACAGATGAGCTCAGCCCACAGGGGAATGCAGAGCCCGAGGGAATGGAACTAGAGCCTGTGGATTCAGTCAACCCTGACCATGTCCTATCAACGCTCCAGTTGTGGGAGCCAAGACAGTTTCTCATTGTATAAGCCAGTTATGTGTTACCGGACACCGAAAGTGTTCTAAATGATACAAAAATAGGGAAGCCAGCATCAAAGGAACAAAAACAGAATTTCTACCCCACAAACCATATTTTGTCCTCTTGGGCAAAGTAACTGCTTTGGAAAAAATCACACTGTGAGTGCTTTTTAATACCCTATGGTTTCTTTGAATTTCTATAACATGTATTTGTTTTGGCCTACTGTGTTTTGTTTTGTTTTCTTTATGAAATGAAGACCCAAATTGTGTGGATTTTTTTTCTTTCTAATTTAGAACCATAGGACACAGCTAAATGTATATATATATTAATATCAGTAAGAATAATAATTGCATTTAAAACACTGGACTAAATATAGGGGTTATAGAAAGAGGTATAAAGAAAGATAAATAACATTGTGCTAGACTTAAGATGTTCTCATTCTAGTCCTACTCCCAAAGAATCATGGAGAAAGAGCAGATAATGTAATTCTAACTGACAATAGCCTTGAGCAGAGGTGACATTTGACCTGAGCCTTAAAGCTTTTTTTTTTGCATGAAGGAAATTCAAACATAAAAAATACAGAGAATTACGTACTAAGCACTTGTGTCCTCAATAAACTTTTTTTTTTTTTTAATAAATACTAACATTGCTGTTCTGGCTTTAGATTCATTTTTTAAATTAATTTTTAAATTTTGAGATAATTGTAGATTCATATGCAGTTGTAAGAAATATACAGAGATTGATGGGGTAAGTTACATGTTAAGCTTTACTAACGACCAGGGAGATTGGTGAAGAATACCAATTCCCCAGTTGGGTGTCTCTATGTAAAGGGAAACTGTTGGAAATTATAAGATGCCTTGTTTTAAAAGTTATGTGATACCTTTAATAAGAAATAAAACAAATTCAAATTAAAAAAAATAATAATACCAAGAGATCCCCTGTAGTCTTTCCCCAGCTCCCCCAATGGTAACATCTTTTTTTTTGCGGGGGGGGGGGCGGTGAGTTATAGTTGCTTTACAATGTTGTGTTAGTTTCTGCTGCACAATGAAGTGAATCAGCTATAAGTATACGTATATCCCCTCCCCTTTAGGTCTCCCTCCCACCCATCCCCCATCCCACCCATCTAGGTGGTCACAGAGCACTGAGCTGAGCTCCTTGTGCTTTACAGCGAGTTCCCACTAGCTATCTATTTTACACATGGTAGTGTGTGTATGTCAATCCCAATCACCCAGTCCATCCCACCCACCCATCCCCCGCCATGTCCACATGTCCATTCTCTACATCTGCGTCAGTAGTGGGATTGCTGTGTCATATAGTAGTTCTATTTTTAGTTTTTTAAGGAGCCTCCATACTGTTCTCTGTAGTGGCTGTATCAATTTACATTCCCACCGCAAGAGGGTTCCTTTATCTCCACACCCTCTCCAGCATTTATTGTTTGCAGATTTTTTGATGATGGCCATTCTGACCAGTGTGAGGTGATACCTCATTGTAGTTTTGATCTGTATTTCTCTTATAATTAGTGATATTGAGCATCTTTTCATGTGCCTCTTGGCCATCTGTATGTCTTCTTTGGAGAAATGTCTAGGTAACATCTTGTAGATGTAGGTAATACATTACCACAACCAAGACATTGACATTGATACAGTCAAGATATAGAACACTTCCATCCCCTCAAGGATCCCTCCTGGTGTCCTATTATAGCCACACTAATATCTCTCCTATTAGGACCCTCTCCTTAAATCCTGGAAACCACTAGTCTGTTCTCCATTTCTACACTTTTATCATTTTGTTAATGTTATATGGATGGAATTATACAGCATGCAACCTTTGGGATTTGCATTTTCACTCAGCATAATTCCCTGGAGATTCATCCAATCTATTGTGGGTGTTAGTAGTTCATTTCTTTTCATTGCTGAGTCATATTCCATGGTACAGATGTGCCAGTTTGGGAGTATAATTGCTTTACAATGGTGTGTTAGTTTCTGCTTTATAACAAAGTGAATCAGTTAGACATATACATATGTTCCCATATCTCTTCCCTCTTGCGTCTCCCTCCCTCCCACCCTCCCTATCCCACCCCTCCAGGCGATCACAAAGCACTGAGCTGATCTCCCTGTGCTATGCGGCTGCTTGAACATGTCTTTATTTCTTTGGGGAAAAATTCCCAGGACTGCAATTGCTAGGTCATAGTACTTGCATGTTTAATTTTTTAAGAAACTGCCAAATTGTTTTCTAGAGAGGCTGTACCGTGCTAGATATCCACCTGTAGTGGATAAGTAATCAAGTTTCTCTGCGTTCATACCAGCACCTTGAGTTGTCACTATTTTGTAGTTTAGCCATTCTAACAGGTGTTTAGTGACATCTCATTGTGTCTTTTTTCATTGAAGTATAGTTAATTTACAATGTGTTAGTTTCAAGTGTACAACAAAGTGATTCAGTTATACATGTATATATATTATTTTTCAGATTCTTATCCATTATAAGTTATTACAAGATACTGAGTACAGTTCCCTTTGCTATAACAGTAGGTTCTTGTTGTTTACCTGTTTTATATATAGTAGCAGGTATATGTTAATCCCAAACTCCTAATTCTCATTGTGGTTTTGATTTGCATTTCTCTAATGAATAATGATGTTGAACATCTTTTCATATGCTTATTTGCCATCTGTGTATCCTCTTCTGTGAAATGTCTCTTCCTGTCTTTTGCCTATTCTTTAATTGAATTGTTTTTTGCTTGTGTGTTTGTTTTACTTTTTTTTTTTTTTTTTGCAGTATGCGGGCCTCTCACTGTTGTGGCCTCTCCCGTTGCTGCGGGGCACAGGCTCCGGACGCGCAGGCTCAGCGGCCACGGCTTAAGGGCCCAGCCGCTCCGCGGCATGTGGGATCTTCCCGGACCGGGGCACGAACCCGTGTCCCCTGCATTGGCAGGCGGACTCCCAACCACTGCGCCACCAGGGAAGCCCTGTTTTGAGTTTTGAGAGCTCTTTACATATTCTATATACCAGTCCTTTGTCAGATATATGGTTTGTGAGTATTTTCCCTCATTCTGTAGTTTGTCTTTTCATCCTCTTAATAGGGTCTTTTGCAGAGAAGAAGCTTTTAATTTTATGAAGTCCAATTTATCCATTTTTCTTTTCAGGGATTGTGCTTTAGTTGTCAAATTTAAGAATGCTTTGCTTAGCCCTAGAACCTGAAGACTTTCCTATATGTTTTCTTTAAAAATTTTTGTAGCTTTATGTTTAACATTATGTCCATGATCCATTTTGGGTTAATTTTTTATAAAGTTTGAGGCTTACGTTAGGTTACATAGTTTGGGCTATAGATGTGCTCCAGTACATCTGGAGCTCCAGTATCACTGGTCGAAAGGGCTATATTTCTCGCGTTGTACTTTTGTCAGACATCAGCTGGGCATATTTGCATGGGTCTATTTCCGTTAACTTGATCTGTGTGCGTATACTTCCACCAATACCACACAGTCTTGATTACTATAGCTACATGATCAGCTTTAATATCAGTTAGGCTTCTTTCTCCTACTTTATTCTTCTTTTTCAAAATTGTTTTAACTAATCTGGTTCCTTTTCCTTTCCATATAAATTTTAAAATAATCTTGCCTCTATCTATAAAAAAATCTTACTGGGATTTTGATAGGAATTGTGTTAAAACAGTATATAAATTTGGGGAGAATTGATATCATCTTTTTTTTTTTTTTTTTTTTTTTT
>NW_006795832.1:1887694-1920102 GCF_000442215.2 Lipotes vexillifer | reverse complement strand
TTTTTTTTTTTTTTTTTTTTTTTTTTTTTTTTTTTTCGGGGCCATGCCACGCAGCTTATGGGATCTTAGTTCCCAGACCAGGGATCGAACCTCAGACCCTCAGCAGTGGAAGTGCAGAGTCCTAACCACTGGACCATGAGGGAATTCCCCATCATTATCTTAAGTATTCCAATTCATGTACACAGCGTGCCTCTAGTTTTTTTTGATTTTAAAAATTTTCTTTCATTAGCAGTATTTTCAGCATGCAAGTACTCTACATGTTTTGTTAAATTTACAATTTTTAATCTATTGTGAATGGTATTGTATTTTTAATCTCAGTGTCCATGTGCTCATTGCTAGTATATGGAAATACAATTGATTGTTGTAAGTTTATCTTGTATCCTATGACCTTTCTAAATCCACTAATCACTTCTAGGAGGTATTTCTTTGTTTGTTTTTTCCCTGCAATTTTCTACGTAGACAATCGTATGATCTTCATGAGGACAAATTTTGATATATGTTGTTTTTCCATTTTCATTCACATCAAAGTGTTTTTAAAATTTCCTTAGAGACTTCTTTAACCCGTGGATTATCTAGCAGTGTTTAGTTTCCAAAAGTTTCAAGATTTTCATATTCTCTTTCTATTTTTGATTGCTAGTTTGATTCCATTGTGGTTGGAAAACACACTTTGTATAATTTTGATTCTGTTAAATTTTTGAGGTCTGTTTTGTGGCCAGGACATAATCTATCTTGGTATGTGTTCCACTGGTACTTGGAAAGAATGTGTATTCTGATGTTTTTAGGTGGAGTGTTCTATAAATGTCTGTTAGGTCCTATTGGGTATTGGTGTTGAGTTCTACGTCACTGCTGATTTTTTATTTAAGTGTTCTATCAATTGTTGAGAGAAGAGTGTTGAAGTCTCCAACTATAATTGTGGATTTGTCCATTCCTTCTTCCAGTTCTAATGTTTTCTGCTTCACATATTCTGCAGCTCTTTTGCTTAGTGTGTATACATTTAGGATTGTTATGTCTTCTTGGCGAGTTGGCCTCCCGCTTTCTTTTAATTATATAATGCCCTCTTTATCTCAGGTGATTTTCCTCTGACGTCTACTTCATCTGATATTGGTATAGCCACTCCTGCTTTTCTTTGACTAATGTTTGCATGACATATTTTTTCCATCCATTTACTTTCAATGCTTACATCATTATATTTCTAAGAGCATACAGTTGGGTCATGTTTCTTAATTCAATCTACCAATCTCTGTCTTTAAATTGGTGTATTTATATCATTTATTGACATGTTAGAGCTTAAATCTGGCATTTTGTTGTCATTTTCTCTTTGTTCTATCTGTTTTTGTTTTTGTTTTCTTTCTTCTATCTTCCTGTGGGTTACCTGAACATTTTTTAGAATTCCATATTTTTTTGAGTATATCTCTCTGTTTAGCCTTTTTAAAGGTTTCTCTAGGTGTTGCATTATATATAGTAACTTATCACAGTCTCCTGGTGTTATCATCTTACCAGTTTGAGTAAGGTGGAGAACCCTAACCTCCCTTTACATCCATTTCACTCTCTGTTTACGTTATTATCTTAAATATTTTCTCTACATACATTGCAAATATTAGACAGTGTTATAATTTTTGTTTCACTTGAAAAACGTAATTTAGAAAACTCAAGAGGATAAGGAAAGCCTCTTATATTCACCCATAGTTTATTTACCATGTTCTTTCTTCCTTAAGTTCCAAGGTCCCTACTTTTATCATTTCCTTCCTTTAGTCATTCCTTTAGAGTAGGTCTGCTGACAATCATGTCTCTTAGTTTTCTCTCATCTGAGAATGTATTGATTTCCCCTTCATTCCTGAAGGATATTTTTGGTGGATATAGGACTTGGGGTTGACAGTTCTTTTCTTTCAGCACTTGAAAAACTTTGTGCCTTTTCTTCTGTCCTCCATGGTTTCTGGTGACAAATATTCTGCCTTTCAAATTATCTATCCCCTACAGGTAATGTGCCATTTTTCTCTGGCTGCTTTCAAGATTTTTTTCTTCATCTTTAATTTTCAAAATCTTAATTACAATGTGTAATGGATTTCTTTGGGTCTCTCCTATTTGGGATTCAGTCACCTTCTTGAATCAGTAGGTTTATGCTTCTTGCCAAATTTAGGGAGTTTTCAGCCACTATTTCTTCAAGTATTTTTCAGCCCTGTTTTCTTTCTCCTCTCCTTCCAGGACTGCAATGACATGAATGTAGAAACTTTTATTATAGTTGTAAAGGGTCCTTAGGCTCTGTTCATTCTTTTTTTCAATCTATTTTGTCTCTGTTATTCAGATTTGGTCATTTCAGTGTTCAATCTTCCAGTTCACTGATTTTTTCCTCTGATCCCCCCATTCTGTGGTTGAACCCATGCATTTGGGTTTTTACATTTTCAGTTATTGTAATTTTCCCTTCTAAAACTTTTATTTGGGACTTCTGGGCAGCATACTGGTTAAGAATCTGCCTGCCAATGCAGGGGACACAGGTTCAATCCCTGATCCAGGAAGATCCCACATGCTACGGAGCAACCAAGCCCGTGCACCACAACTACTGAGCCTGCTCTCTAGAGTCCCACGAGCCACAACTACTGAGCCTGCACACTGCAACTACTGAAGCCCGCAAACCCTAGAGCCTGCATTGCTACTACTGAGTCCACGCGTTACAACTACTGAACTAGAGAAAACCCGCGTGCAGAAACGAAGACCCAACGCAGCCAAAAATAAAGAAAGAAAGAAAAGAGGTAGCACAAGGCAATGTGTGTGTGTGTGTGTGTGTGTGTGTGTGTGTGAGATGAAACTCTTTTGTATCTTGATTGTGGTTGTAATGATATAACTGTATGCATTTGTCAAAACTCAGAACTGTAGGGACTTTCCTGGCAGTCCAGTGGATAAGACTTCGCACTTCCAAGGCAGGGGGCATGTGTTTGATCCCTGGTTGGGGAACTAGGATCCCACATCCCAAATCCTGCATGCTGCATGGCACAGCCAAAAAACAAAACCAAAAATAACCACTCTGAACTGTATACCAAAAAAGAGTGAATTTTACTATATGTTACTAATAAGTAAAGAAAAAAGTTTACATGAGCATTGTCATCCTTCTGCAACATTCTTATTCACTCAACATTGTTTTATATCCAGATCTACCTATGTCTTGGAAAAATTCCAGTATGTAGAAAAATGCATTCCAAGTGGTAGGACTATTAGGAACCAAGATTCAGAATTGATGTGACCTTGGAGCCATCTATGCACTTGATTCTAAAATGAAAAATATCATTAAATGGAGCAGGTTCAGATGATCCCCTAGGGAACATCACTTTGATAAGAAGGTTGACAGAGGTTATCCATCATAAGCCATTGACTCTAAACTTAAAGGCTGTTATTCTCAAAAGGTGAATTCTTCCAGGGATCTCAGCTATTTCAACATTAAGTAAAAAACATGAGGGAACTAGTCTCTACATTTTCTCTCATTTCTTTTTTTCCAATCCTGTAAAAATCAAATTTATTTATCCATACTGCATTGGAAAAAGTACCCTATAAGTTCTAGTCCTATTTTACCAGCTAAATAGTTGGTGATGTTGGCAAGTCATTTAACTACTTAGAATCGCTTTCCTCTTCCTTAAAAAGTTGCATTGTGCTAGATTATTTTAAGTCTCTTCCACCTATAAAATACTATAGGACATATTTTTTTAAGCACACACAATGTATCTGTATTTTTTATTAGGAAAGATGCAGAATATTTTGTGTAATTTCAATTTGCTGACTTTAAAATAGATGTTAGATATATATACACTCACCATGAAAACAGAATAATTCAAATTTCCCAATTAATTTTTCTTGAATGGATGGAGAGACATAAAATTTAAAAGGGCAGAATGTTTAAGTAGTTTAAGCCCCACGTTCTTCATAGGTACTGCTCTTAACTCTTATCTCTAAAAGTACAGGTTAGAATAAATTGCTTCTGAATAGTGAAGGCAAATGGAGGTAAATGACAGAAAATACAATGTAAATTGACTTTTGAAGAAAAAAATGGTAAGATAAAATTGACTCCTGTAATGGAAGGTCTTTGATCCAATGTTCAAGCACTGTCAATGGGATATTTGTGTTATTTTTTTTTTCCATCTCTGGTCCATTTCCTCAAATAGACACTTTCCTCATTGGGAGTAACTCCAATTATAATCTTCTAAGTCCAAATGAAGAGTATTAGAGAACACCTTTCTCTCTAGCCCAGATCCTGGATCAGTTATGATTGGCTAGGATTGAATCATATGCTTATACATGAACCGATTATTATGGCAGGAAAGGATTAAGAGCGTGGCCAATGGTGCTTCCCCAAAATGAACTCAGGATATATTACCAAAAGATGAAAGAATACACACTACTATATATAAAATAGATATAACTAATAAGCACCTACTGTATAGCACAGGGAACTCTACTCAATGCTCTGTAGTGACCTATGTGGGAAAAGAATCTAAAAAAGAGGGGATATATGTATATGTATAACTGATTCACTTTGCTGTACACCTGAAACTAACACAACATTGTAAATCAACTACACTCCAATAAAATTTTTTAACATCTTTATTGGAGTATAACTGCTTTACAATGGTGTGTTAGTTTCTGCTTCACAACAAAATGAATCAGTTATTACTATAGGATATTAATCAAACCTCTGAAGTATTCAGTTGTCCAGTCAACTACCTGATGTGTCTCAGGAACTTATCTAGGTGCCCTAGATACAAATAAGAATAAGAAAGTCCCCAGTTGAGTGTGGACAACAGCACAGCCATAGTACAATGGGTTGGTTGGTCAAGGCCTTAGGGGAGAACCACCAAGAGAGCAATTCATGGCCATTTTGAGAGTGGGGAGAGGATGTGAAGGATGAGAATGTCAAATAAGTATCCAGACACCCTCCAATTCACTGCTGCTTCTCTGCTCTCCACATCTGATTTCATCTGAGAAAGAAAGGAAGAGGAATTTCCTCTGCTTCCATTGGTCTGTCCATGGATGTAAAGGAATAAGAAGCTACAGACTTTCAAACATACTTAATGCCCAGATGTATATCCTCTCAAGTCTTCATTTCTTATTTAACTAAACATATAATGAAAGCATCTGAAACTGGAGGACCTAGTGCTTCAGTAAATGTAAAGCTCTAAAAGCTTTCCCAGTGATGAGTAAGCATTTAGAATCTGGTCATTTTGTTGGGGTTTTTTTTGTAAGTGGTAACAGCCTAGGTTTGAGAAATGTGTGTAGCACATTTTCCCACACATCTTTTAAAGAAACAACAAAATAAATAAATATTCCGGAAGATGATTTTAGAGAATGAATATAATTCCTGCCCTTTAATTACCACATGATTTGATACCAGGAATGTTCATTTAAAAACAGTTAGCCCAGAAGCTTAAGTGACAAGGAAAATTATTGTGGTAAAAATCTAATGGTCCATTAATACAATCTCACATGAATGTGGAAAAGCATAAAAAAATTAACTATGGAATAAATGTTACATTAATACTAGGAATATATTTGTCAAAGATTAAATAGGGTTTCTGTGCATGCTAGAGAAACTCCATTAATCAGAAAGCTTCCATTCCAATTTAAATAGGAAATGGGAAAAATTTTTTTAGCACTTTTACATCTATTGTTGAAACTCTTTCTAAAATATATAAACTTTCCTTACTTTCTAAGCACAGAAAAGTTATCACAGTTGAGTTAACCCTTGAAGATTGAGATATTGAAACATCTGTGATGATGGCTGAGTACAGCAGATGCCAGGATTGAAGACCAGCCCTCAGAACCTCAGGTGAATCCTAGAGAATCCTTTTGGAGAGATGAATTCCTGATCCCAGCTTTACAGCATTAAGTTCTCTCCTTTCACCAGGGTGTACGGATCCAAAACCTAAAGTCTGGCAAAGGAAAACTTCCACTTCATCGACCCTGGCCAACTGAGATTTTACTGTCTTCAGAGAAGAAAGCCCATGAGTTGAGATGCTGAATAATGTACTGGATCTCAAAGAATATTCCCTCCAAATATTTTTTCATTATAAAGGCTAAAATAGTAAATTTCCAGTGGGGAAACCTGCAAGATACCACCTTAACCAAATGACCAAAGATAACCTTGCAGCGATGGAACAAATGTACAGCATGTGTCTCCTAATAGGATACTCTAAGAAGAGCTCAGTATCACTCCTGTGGGATGCTTGTCCAAAGTATATTACCTGAATCTAGTCAAGAGGAAACAACCAACAAACCCGACTGGAGGGATGGTCTACAAAACAACTGGACTATACTCTTCAAAAATGCCAATATTGAAGACTCAAGAAACCATATCCGATCCCAGGAGACCAAAAGAGACAAAGGGACAAGATGACTGAATTCAAATGTTGGATAGTTTTTACTATAAAAAACACTATAGGGACAATTGACAAAATCTGTAGATTAGATAATAGCATTGTTTCACTGTTAATTTCCTGATTTTGATCATCATCCTATAGTCATGCAAGAGAATCCATGTTTTTAGGAACTACCAACAAATATTTTGTAAAAATAGGGAGTAAAATGTCATCATATCTAAATTTACTCTTAGGTGGGCGCAAGGAAACTTTCTGTCTGACAAAAGAGTTCCATATTTTTTTTTTTTTTTTTTTGCGGTATGCGGGCCTCTCACTGCTGCGGCCTCTCCCGTCGCGGAGCGCAGGCTCCGGACACGCAGGCTCAGCGGCCATGGCCCACGCGCCCAGCCACCCCGCGGCATGCGGGATCCTCCCGGACGGGGGCACGAACCCGTGTCCCCTGCATCAGCAGGTGGACTCTCAACCACTGCGCCACCAGGGAAGCCCTTTTCATAATGATTGATTGATTGGTTGCCTAATCTGATGCATGAAATTCACTGATTGTCACTGAACTTTTACAAGCCCATCCTCTCCATTATGTCATTTTGTCTGATCTATTTTAAGTAGTTTGCAACTACACATGCAAGTTCTCATTCAAATCTTGCTTGCTTTTTATTTATTTAATTAATTAATTAATTTATTTATTTTTGGCTGTGTTGGGTCTTCGTTGCTGCGCGCGGGCTTTCTCTAGTTGCGGCAAGCGGGGGCTACTCTTCACTGCCGTGCGCAGGCTTCTCATTGCAGTGGCTTCTTGTTGAGGAGCACGGGCTCTAGGCACATGGGCCTGGGCTCAGTAGTTGTGGCACGGGGGCCTCAGTAGTTGTGGCTCGCAGGCTTAGTTGCTCCGCGACATGTGGGATCTTCCCGGACCAGGACTCGAACCCGTGTCCCCTGCATTGGCAGGTGGATTCTTAACCACTGCGTCACTAGGGAAGCCCTTGCTCCCTTTATAAAGAGCTGCAAATATTTTCTATCTAAAAACATGTCTTCTTGTCAATCAAAGATACTTCCAATGTAAAACAATTCCTTTATTTTGTTTTATATAAAAGTGAAAAAAGAAGAAAAGCATGTTGGCTGCTTCAAAGGAAATGAAAACTAGGATTGGGGCCATTTCTGATCATTAAATAATAGGCACAGGAGCTTAGCTATTAACTCAGCTTAGGAAGAGGATTGCAGAACGGACTGCTTCTTGTTGTGAAGAGATTCTGATGCCTTTACATGGCAGTACCAAAGGCTTGAAGAAAGGTGAACAGCCAGGGTCAGCAAACACCATAGAAATTGGCTCTCAAACCTCAGGAGGGAAATACCATGACCACAAGTTGAAGCGATTCTGACTGACACGTGGATTTGGACCTGACCCACATTAGCAAGGCAGGGGGAGGCTGCAGCCTGCCTCTAAGGGCCAGCGCTTAATGAGAAGTGAGCTGAAAAGGTGAAGGCTTATCCTTTGTCCTGGCTCTACCAGATTAACTGAGGTCCTTGTATCATGTTCCCTCTCTGTGCCTCAGCTTCCTCATCTACAAGATGAAAGGCTGCAGCAAATGTTCTTCACAGCCTTTGATTCTGAATCCCAGCATCTTCGATGTGGAACACAGAGGCTTTTTTCTGCTTCCTAACTTCTGCCTCTTCTCTCCCCTTGCTTACCAAATCTGACAACATTGTTCATGCTCATTGTCTATAGTGCTGCTTGGGACATTCTTGGGATAAGAGGAGACATTTAAATTGTTTCCATTGTGGTTTTTGCTTACTGGGAGATAGAATATATTTCTCTCTTTGTTTTTTCCCACTAATTCCTGGGAATATCCATAAAACCCTCCACAGCATGTACAGACATGCTGAGAAATGGGTACAAACACAGCTAAGAAATAGAAATAATTTATGTTTGCTTAACTTGCATCTCCCGGAATTTCTCAGTAGTTACATAACCTTAACCGGCTGGTAGTAATATTATCTATGTGAAGGAGCCTATAGGTTCTCTTACCATCATTTACAAATTAACAGATTCTGGATTTGAAATTGAGGTGCTGAATGTGGGAATATTCTTAGAATACAATCAAGAAACACATCGAAAAAACCATTCCAGGCAATGTAAGAGGACAGTTCAAGCTCCAGCTTAGACTTCACACAGCTCTACCTTATGGTGAAAATGGCTACTTTAAATATGCACCAGCTTTTGAAGCTGAAAAGTGTTGAAGGGTACCGAAATCTGCCACCCCAAAATATGACTCTTTGGCATGTGGATTATTTTAAGAACCACAGATGCAGGAAAAACAGGGCACACAGCTTTCTTTTGTAAAGGAAATTTACATTTACAAAGGAAACTTCCATTTGTAGAGATGTTTCCCTCTCCTGCAGCAGGAAGAAAAGGACTCAACTTGTATCAGTGGAGAACGAGGCACCACAATAAATGTTACAGCCCTTGTTTTTGCCTCTCCATAACTTGCCTCCCCTACCCAGAAGCCCAAGACCCCTTTTTCTTGGTTTGGCCTACAATGCTTTATAAGCCCAAGTTCTAATCACCCCTTTGGGTTACTCATCACTGGGTGCTCCCTTGCATATGCGTGATGCACACGTTAATAAATTTCTGTTTGTTGTCTCGTGTTAATCTGTCTTCAGCCAGTCTAATTTCCAGGTCCCTGTGGGAGAACCTAAAATGGGTGGAGGAAAAGATTTTTTTTCCTCCCCTACAGTGCTAGAGTATTAGACTAAAATATTGGAATAAACATTTTTAACCTTAAAGAAGAGAAATGTGCCCAGACGGATGGAAGAAGCCACTTTTCGTTCCTTTTGTGATTGCACTGGGACACTGTTTGTCAAAGTGTCTTCCTGAGAACAACAGCCATGGAAGATAGATGTGCAGAGAAAAAGATTCTGAGATCAAGGAGGCAGAGAAATACTGCATGCTCTACCCAGTATGGGAGAGTCACAATCCACACTGCCCGTGCAACGCTCTGAGATGTTCTGTATTCATTAAAATACAATTAACTTTATCATTAACTTGGAGCATTTCAAACCTAAGTGACCTCAGAACCCTTTCCTGTTTTGCAGAACACACTTTGGGGAACCCAGCATCAGGGTTCATTTTACTGATAAGAGTCCACTCGAGATTTGGTAAGAAAATAGGGTTGCTCATGGAATTTGGGGTTGGGCCCTGAGTGGGTTCTGCTTTTTTAGCCTTTTGAAAGTCATGTATTATAATCAGGGAATATGTCGAAAACTGAGCTCAATTTTCTTTGCAATATTGCTTCTTCTGTTCCTCCCCCACTCAAGCCCACCTGGCCCCCTTGCTCACCTACGTCCTTATACACATATACACCTGTTAGAAGTTTTTTTTTTTTAATATTTTTATTTATGTATTTATTTGGCTGTGCCGGGTCTTAGTTGCAGCATGCGAACTCTTAGTTGCAGCATGTGGGATCTAGTTCTCTGACCAGGGGTCGAACCCAGGCCCCCTGCATTGGGAGCGCGGAGTCTTAGCCACTGGACCACCACGGAAGTCCCAACCTGTTAGAAGTTTTACCGATAGGAAGAATGTGTGGCACACAATTTACAAATATAATAATAGTGTTTACTGTAGATTCCATGTGATCTATCTATTCTTAGCAAATGCTTTCATTGACTTTTACCGGCTTCTTGTAACCACAGCCCTCCTATGGTACAACTGCTAAAGGAGTGTGGCCCTGTCACCCATGCTATGCAGCCCAGCTCCCAGGAGCAGAAACAGTGTTTTTTTTTTTTTTACCATACAGGCTAGTTGTGTTTTAAACCATACAGGCTAGTTGTGTTTTATCAACAGGATGCCACAAAGGCCCGACAAAACCAGGCTGAACCAGCTAGATCCAAGATGGTGGGCAAAGCAGGCTAAAGGTCCCTGCTTTCCTTGTCTTGATTTATCTCTGTGTTTCCATACCAACCCCTGAGAGCTAAGGGACACTTACCCTGATTTATTTCTGTGTTTGTTTTCAAAAGTATCTGGTGTCTGGCAGAGATGCTTTGCAGCTGTACTTTAAGAGACACATGCACTGAGAGATATAGGATGGTCAGCTGCCTCAAACCGCATGTGACTTGACCACAGGAACGCACCTGTGCAGATGAAAGCAGGAGGTGTCTGAGAGTTACCTTTGCTTCATTACCATGCTAAGATCTCCACCCAAAGCACTCTGCTAGGCACAATTTGTGCCATGTGCAGAGAAGTGTGGAAGCCTGTGCTTGCCCCTTTCCTAGAGCCCTGATGACCTGTCTGCCTCCTAACCCTAAAAATTCCCTTACTCCCATCCCTTTTGGGAGAAGGAGCTTCTAGAGCATGGGCTCCCCCTCTCTATCCTCTGGCCATTGAATAAAAGCCTGTTTTGCTAGCACCAAACTCAGTTTCATCCTTGGCACTGCAAACATGAGAGGGAAAGAACTGGAGCTGAGGGCCTTCAGTCTAATTTGGTAACAGCCCCAAACAAATGTTGGCTAATATTTTTGTTTATAACAGTGAATATGAAGCAGACGGCATATATTGAACTTCATTTGTTCATCAGTGACGCACCTCACTTCTTAACTAAATCAGATAATAGATCTAAACATTGGAAGAATATTTCAAGTTTTTACACTATTATGTCATGGCTACAGACATAAAACCCTTTAAAGCTTAACTTACATTATGAACACTTTCTGTATCACTTTCTAGTCTAGAGCAGGAGCTGGCAAACTATGGTTTGTGGGCAAAAAACCAAAGCAAAGGGCTTCCCTGGTGGTGCAGCGGTTGAGAGTCCTCCTGCCGATGCAGGGAACACGGGTTCGTGCCCCGGTCCTGGAAGATCCCACATGTTGCGGAGCGGCTAGGCCCGTGAGCCATGGCCGCTGAGCCTGCGCGTCCGGAGCCTGTGCTCCGCAACGGGAGAGGCCACAACAGTGAGAGGCCTGTGTACCGCAGTTGGGTCCTGGTGACAGCTTTTTTTGCCAAGTGGGAATGCAATTTTCGAGAGAAACCACAAGTTTGGATTTCATGGAAAATATGGACTTTCAATGCGAAATCTAACAATTTTTAAGTGTTGGCAACTGAGTACAGAAAAAAAAAAAAAAAAAAAAAAAAAAAAAGAACCCACCAAAGCAAAAAAACTGGCTGCTGCCTGTTTTTATCAATAAAAATTGATTGGAACACAATCAAAGTTATCTTTTATGGTTGTCTATGGCCACTTCCACACAACAACAGCACAGCTGAATGGTTATGACAGGGACTGTGGAGCCCAGAAAGCCTAATATATTTTCTATCTGGCCCTTCATAGTAAAAGTTTGGTGACCCCTGAGCTAGAAAATCAACAAAACAACAAATTGAGCCCTAATTTGTAGCTTTGACCAACTTCTGTGTTTATATATTCCCACCATGGCAGATTTCAAGCTACTAGGGTGACATCAGTGATGGAGTCAGGAAGAGAGACGCAGAAGTGCACCGTGAAATTGTATGTCCATCAGACAGCTATGGTAGATGCACATGACCTCCAGAGCTTGGAGAACAGTAAAATCTAGCAAAATAATTGAGGTGATGACTTCTGAGAATGTGTTACCATTGCTTATAATAAAATTAATTTTATTGTAAATGTATTTAATGTTTAGTGACGGCAATGTAAACTTACAATTGGATGGCCTGCTGCTTCCAGCAGGCCACTGCTGAAAGGTCACGTGAGCACCCCACCTCCCTCATGCCAGCCCATCAAATTGGTCCCCAAGTCCTGTAATTCCATCCCCTAAACCTCTGTAACATCTGTTCTCCTTCCTCAGTGCTAATGCTTTTTACCTCTGGGCATCTTCGTCTCTTGCCCAGGCTATGATGATACTTTCTGAAATCCTCTCTTGACTTCAGGACACACGCCTCCAGCCCAACTTCTAGACAATGCTTCTTAAACTACGATGTGCGCCTGAGTCATCGGGATCCTTATTAAAATGCAGAATCTGATTCAGCAGGTATGGGAGAGGCCTGAGATGCTGCATTTCTAACAAGCACCTCGGCAATGCTGATGTTCGTGGCTCTCAGATCACACTTTAAGGAACCAGGCTGCTAAACACTCCTGCAAAAATGTGAATCTGACCGCATTACTCCCCTGTATAAAGAAAGCTATGTATAGTTCTCCAAACAGAACAGGCTGTTTCACACCTCTGTGCTTTATTAATATTGCTCCCACTGCCTGAAATCACTCTGCTCCCTCTTGCATCTACCTGGGAAACGCCTTCTCTCCCAAAGCACAGCTGTTTGGCAGCCTCTTCTGATGAGCACCCTCCCCTCTGTCCCCCTCCCCCATCCCCGTTCCAGTCAGTGCATCCATCTTCCTGACATTGTTGCATTTATTTGTTTGCATGACTCTCTCCCTCATTAAACTCTGTCAACCAAAATTCCCTAAGCCATATTCTGACCTCAGCTCAAATGTCATTTCCTCAGAGAGTTTCTCTGACATCCCCAAGAAGCCCTCCATCCCCCTACCTTGCCACTCTTTACACCCTGCCTGTATCTTTTAGAGCGCCATTCAGAGCCTGTGATTATTAGTTTTTAGTAGAAGCAGCCTTATTTGACACAATTGACACCAGTAGTTGGTAAGTTGATTAAAGGTTAGACACTAAAATGGGGGAATCATAAAAAGTGACATATGTGTATGTTAAATATTTTTGTGAAAATATAAATAAAGGCACATTCATTTGCCGCCGTTTTAACCTAGAGACAAGACCATCATCCTGGATGGGAGTTTGTTGATTCAAGTTCAGCATCGTCTTTCTTACATAAACTATATCCATAAAGCATTATCTACAATTTCCAGTTTCAGTTTCTTTAAAGTGGAGCATGAACATAAGGAAATTTGTAAAGCAAGATTGAAAAAAACATTTCCATTAATTTCCTAATTTTACTAATTAGTTCTTGTCCACGCCTAATTTAACAGCATTGTTTAAAAGCAACCCATCATTATCTAATCTTCCAAAGCGTGTAATTTAGTACTTTTTTTTAAACAAACATTTTATTTTGGGGTAATTTTACATTTACAGATAAGTTGCAAAGATAGTACAGAGAGTTCCTGAATACCCCTCCCCCAGTTCTCCCTGTCTTTACCGTCTCCATTTGTCAAAACTAAGGAACCAACATTGCTACATTATTATTAACTAAACTCCAGGCTTTCTTTGGATTTTACCACTTTTTCTATTCTGTTTTCTATTCTGTTTCTATTCTATTCAGTCTCTTTCTGTTCCAGGATCCAATCCAGAGTGCCACATTGCATTCAGTTGTCATGTCTCCCCAGTCTCCTCTGGTCTATGACAGTTTCTAAGTCTTTCCTTATTTTATTTTATTTTTAATTAATTAATTAATTAATTTATTTAGGCTGCTTTTGGTCTTCTTTGCTGCTCACAGGCTTTCTCTAGTTGTGGTGGGCGGTGGCTACTCTTCGTTGTGGTGCGCGGGCTTCTCTTGTTGCGGAGCACGGGCTCTAGGCACGCGGGCTTCAGTAGTTGTGGCGCACGGGCTTAGTTGCTCTGCGGCATGTGGGATCTTCCCGGACCAGGGCTCGAACCTGTGTCCCCTGCATTGGCAGGCGGATTCTTAACCACTGCGCCACCAGGGAAATCCCAGTCTTCCCTTATTTTTCATGACCCTGACAGTCTTGAGAAGTACTGGCCAGGTATTTGTAGAGTGTCTCCCACACAGATATGATATCTAAACTAGTAACTGTGAGAGGAAGAGAGTACAAATGCAGGATATTTGAAATTCATTTGAAATTAAGAGATCAGCAACTTAAATCAATCATGTTTATTTATAGACAGCTATATCAAAACCTCATGGTGACCGCAAACCAAAAAAAATCTATAATAGATATACACACAACAAAGAAAAAGGAACCTGGAGTAGCAATACTCATTATCAGACAAAATAGACTATAAAATAGACTGTAGAATGTCTCCCAATATCTGATGTTTTTCTCATGATTAGACTGGAGTTATGGATTTTTAGAAAGAACACACAGAGATTAAATGCTCTTCTCAGACACATCATACCTTCTTGCGTCACTATTGCTTGTAACTTTCACGTAATTTAGTTTTTATAAAATAATTCTCATCCTTTGAGCACTTACGTTTTATTGGTTTACATATGATTTCATTGAATAATGTAATCAGAGATATAAATAAAAATGGCAGACACAGGATTGGGGGCAAACACAACTGACTCTGGATCAGTGTGGGTTTCCACAAGTAGGAGCAGAGCGTTTGGCATCATGGCTGTCAGCCTGACAAGGGTATCCATCAGTGAGGTTTATGATGATGTGGAAAGCAATGGCTACTTCCATTTTATAAATTCATTGAGAAGCTAAAGGAGCATTAACCATTTACATTAGAAATTAAGAGTTTAAATTTCTCCCTGCGGTAAGTGGAAGTGCGTTAAGAGATTCCCCATGCGTGTTAATTGCGTTTATCTCTCTCCTTCTGAAGCCAAGGAACTTGTCTGGGTTATTCATCTCAGCATCCCCAGGACTTAGCACAGTGCCTGGCGTCCAGTGGGAACTGATTACATGCTTGTTGAATGAATACACGAACAGAGCAAACTTTAAGAGTAAGTCAGTCAGGTTCCAGTTAAGAAATATTTGAATTGAGAGGGCTTAATTGTTAACGAAGTACAAATCTGTGGACTAGAAACCAGAAATGGCAAAAAGATAGCACCAAATTATCAGGGAAGTAACAACTGTAGGAAACAGCTATGACCCCTAGGGCTTGGAGAACAAAGAGAAGAGGCTGAAATGATTGAAACTTAGATGCTTGGAGGAAAAGCCCCACAGAGCTGCAAACCAACACTCAAAGAAGGATGCCAGCTGGCTGGTGCTGATGTCTCTGAGGGCATGTGATGAGACCAGCTCTGTAAGTGTTGAAAATACCGCAAACTGGATTTGGCAGTTGCCATGGGCAGGAATTGCTGCTGCCAGGGTGAGGGAGCGTCACCGAGGCGCTGCCCCCTGGAGCAGGAAGTGGTCAGGAGGGAGCATGGCCTTCTCCATCCTCCTTGCAGTATCCCCCTGGAATCCCCCCATAGGCACAGGTTTACAGGGAGACACCTCCAAAACAAAAATGTGGTTTACAGATACCCAGTCCCAGAATAACAAAGCAGAATGGAGAAGTTTGGCTTTGGAGACGAGAGAAAATAGCTTTAGTGATCACCTCGGTACAAATTAGCTTGCAGTAAGTTTTTTTTGGGGGGGTGGGGCATGCCATGTAGCTTGCGGGAAGTTCCCTGGCCAGGGATCGAACCTGGGCCCTCCACAGTGAAAGTGCA
Organism: Lipotes vexillifer; assembly: GCF_000442215.2. NCBI lineage: Eukaryota > Metazoa > Chordata > Mammalia > Artiodactyla > Lipotidae > Lipotes > Lipotes vexillifer. The sequence continues at coordinate 1,904,418 of NW_006795832.1, read as the reverse complement.
TTGTCTTAACCATTGGACCGCCAGGGAATTCTCACAGTAATTGTTAATACAGCATTTCACTACCTCAGTTTCCCCTTCCTACCCATGCCAATGCAGGGCATCAACCCTATTTCTTGGTTCCTCTCCCTCTGGTATCTTGGGGGTCTCTAGATGTGTCTCAGCTACTGTCGGAAGATTTCAACCCTGCCCTTGTCTCCAGGTCAATGACCAGGGTTATGATGATCCTGGCCAGTATCATCTCATGCTTCCCATTACAGAGCCATTCCTCCTCTTCTGGGTTCTGCTGCCTTATTTAAGGCAGCAGAAATGAGTTACTTGGACCCAAGATGTAACGTGGTTAACTACACTATTTTTTTTTTTTTTGGCGGTAAGCGGGCCTCTCACTGCTGTGGCCTCTGCCATTGCGGAGCACAGGCTCTGGACGAGCAGGCTCAGCAGCCATGGCTCACGGGCCCAGCCGCTCTGTGGCATGTGGGATCTTCCCGGACCTGGGCACGAACCCGTGTCCCCTGCATCGGCAGGCGGACTCTCAACCACTGCGCCACCAGGGAAGCCCTACACTATTCTTTTAATTTTATATAAGGTCCTTTCCTCCCCAGGCCATGGACACACCTCCATTTTCTGACTGGGTCAGGTATAGGCTCAAGGACAGGTGACCCCAGATTTAGGACCTACTTTCTTTCTGGATAATAGTCACAAATGGAACAGGCTGAAGTCAAACCTTGACTATCCCACTTCTGGAAGCCCATTCAAACCATGAATCTATAGACATTTATTTTGACAATAAAGTAAAATCCAAGTTGATGTATTTGTAAACAGCTGAGAATGTGAACCCACACATTTAATATAAAAGCTGTTTGGCAAATGTTTTTGGAGGAGATTTTTCTTAATTGAGATCCTAACACATAAATCCAGTAGACTTTGGACTGAAGATGCCTTTTTTTCCTGGTAAATCTGCTCAGCAAATATAGCTGTTACTCACTGCAACAAGGACTTTCAAATTGAATTAAAAATTCGGATTATCTGGGCTTCCCTGGTGGCGCAGTGGTTGAGAGTCCGCCTGCCGATGCAGGGGACACGGGTTCGTGCCCCGGTCCGGGAAGATCCCACATGCCGCGGAGCGGCTGGGCCCGTGAGCCATGGCCGCTGAGCCTGCGCGTCCGGAGCCTGTGCTCCGCAACAGGAGAGGCAACAGCAGTGAGAGGCCCGCGTACCGCAAAAAAAAAGGAAAAAAAAGTAACTTGGTTTCATTTGGGGTGCATAAAAAGGATGAAAAGGTATACTGTAGCGGGTTGAATGGTGGCCCCCACAAAGTGATATGTCCATCTCCTAACTCCCAGAGCTTATAAATTGTGACTTTGGGGGCTTCCCTGGTGGCGCAGTGGTTGAGAGTCCGCCTGCCGATGCAGGGGACGCGGGTTTGTGCCTCGGTCAGGGAGGATCCCGCATGCCGCGGAGCGGCTGGGCCCGTGGGCCATGGCCGCTGGGCCTGCGCGTCCGGAGCCTGTGCTCTGCAACGGAAGAGGCCACAGCGGTGAGAGGCCCGCGTACCGCAAAAAAAAAAAATTCGGATTATCTTTCTTGAAAAAATATGGGATTGTCAGTATGTTGAGCACTAAGGCTTCCAAGTATTTTGAATGGTAAATGCTGGGAGAAGGGATTGGAGGGCAAGTACTAATTCCATGAAGTTCCATGGCTTCACTAACCCCTCGCAAGCTGTTTCATCCAGGTTAACTGCCTAATGCTATTCAATAATTTTAGTAACCTTTGGTGGAAATCTTCTTTGTTCCTATATCAGAATCTGCAGTTTCTCCCTGAACTCTGATGTGATGCCAACTGGTTCACTTGCTAAAATGATCAAATCATTCTTTACTTGGGCTGCAGACATTTTAATGAGCCTCTTCTTAACCATTTCAAAGTTAAAAAGATAATGCCAATAGGCAGAGCACAGAGGATTTTTAGGGCAGTGACACTGTTCTGTATGATGCCATCATGGTGGATACATACCATTATGCATTTACCAAAAATCATAGAATGTACAACACCAAAAGTGAATCCTAACGTAAACTATGGACTTTTGGTGATAATGCTGTGTCAGTGCAGGTTCATTGATTATAACAAATTAACAAAACGGTGTGGGATTTTTATAGTGGGGAAAGCTGTGTGTATGTAGGGGCAGGGGTATATGGGAAGTCTCTGTACCTTATGCTCAATTTTGCTGTAAATAGAAAACTGCCTTAAAAAATAAAGTCTAGGGAGGGATAAATTGGGAATTGGGATTGGCAATATGTACACTACTATATATAGGATAGATAACTGAAAGGAACCTACTGTGTAGCACAGGGAACTCTACTCAGTACTCTGTAATGACCTATATGGCAAGATAATCTAAAAAAGAGTGGATAAATATATATGTATGGCTGATTCACTTTGCTGTACAGCAGAAACTAACACAACATTGTAAATCAACTATACTCCAATAAAAATTAAAATAAAGTAAAATAATGCCTTTGCTGAAATCATTTCTTGGCTTACAGGTATCCACCATGATGAATTTTTCTCCTAAGGAACCCCATGGTTTCTCTTTTCCTTTTAAATTGTTATTTACCCTTTTATGCCCTTTGAATAAAGCTTTTTAAATTCCCATGAAATAAGTAAGTACACATGTTTTAGAGAAACTGAAACGGGAAGGTGTGAGGTGTACTTTGTGCTGCATACTGGAAGCCACACCTTCATGAGGAGACATGGTTTCCCTTTGAATTTAGTGTCTATTGTTCACCTCCACCCTTCCAAGCCACATTCATCAGACTTAGGAGGTAATGGCGAGGGAGAAGGGTCATGTATATAGGAGTTGTGGTCACCAGACAAACTTTAGCTTTTGACATCTGGGAACCCATGTCACCATAGGCCTTTCAATGGTTGAGGCCAGGTCTGATTTATCTTGGCTTTCCCAGCACCTAACATAGTGAGCAGCACGTATCACTTGGTTAATAAATGTTTATTGAGTGACTGACTAAATGAACAAACAAGAAAAACAAACGGAGATTCAAGAGTTGAGTAGAGGCATTTAGTGGAGAAAAGCTTTGAAGGAAAAAGAACAGAGAGATGACAAAGCTTATATTTTTAGTATCCTTTCTTCTGTTCCTTGGCAACTCTGATGTGAAGAGCGACAGAGATTGAGTCAGGAAACCTCACTCCAGGTTTAGAAAACATTGTCAGGGTGACAGAAAAAATCTAGTCGCATCCTTCCTGCTGGCCTAGCTCAGCCTGATTTCTTGCTTTGGAACACGCAGTTCAGAAGCTGACATTTCCTGCAACAGCAGCTTAGAGAACCCCAAGAATTTCAGTCTCCAGAAATAAAGGGGAGAGAGAGAAATTGGGTATGAGGCTGGATGGGTCAGATACAGCCACAAAAACACACATGTGCAGACCCCACCCAGAAGCAAGGTTTTGAAATTGGTAATGATGAGCACACATGAGTTCAGAGCAGTTTTGACCTTCAACTTTGCAATACAGTCTGGCCAGGGCAGGAGTCGCAAACTGGGAGCCCATGGCTGGATCCAGCCCATAGACAAAAAAAAATGTCTGGCCTGAGTGGTTTTTAAAAAAAATTGTAATACATTGCCAAGATTTAGACATTGGGAAATTTCAGATCAAATCTGGATTTCCGGCTTCTTGTGAAAAAGCAGATCTGGGAAGAGCTGGCCCAAGTTTCCTCAGGGCCTCATGTGCTAGTGGGGGAGGGAGCTTTCACCTGACTGGCCTCGTTCTTGACCCCAGCAGCCTGGCCTTGTGGACGCTGGCATTTGCACACACACACACACACACACACACACACCGCCGCCGCCCCTGCCTCTCTGGGTACTATCCAGAAGGGTCCTTCCAGGGAATGAAACTGGTGGTGAGGGCAGACATGTGTGATATATTCCTGAAAGGATAATATTACACGGATGAGCCATTCTGTTTAGTAGGAATCGAAGCTTCCTGGAGCCTTTCAATTATAAGCTCAAATAGAGGCTGTCACAGGATCATAAGTGTATTGGGTGATTTAAAGATACAAAGGTCAGGGCATCCCTGGTGGCGCAGTGGTTGAGAGTCTGCCTACCGATGCAGGGGACACGGGTTCGTGCCCTGGTCTGGGAAGATCCCACGTGCTGTGGAGTGGCTGGGCCCGTGAGCCATGGCCGCTGAGCCTGCGCGTCCGGAGCCTGTGCTCTGCAATGGGAGAGGCCACAGCAGTAAGAGGCCCGTGTACCGCAAAAAAAAAAAAATAATAATAAAATAAAATAAAGATACAAAGGTCAAATTTTGTAAAGAGGACCCATGGCTCCTCTCTTTGCTCTGGTCCATTTGACCTGTTCTAAATGGCAGGAAGAATGCCTTCATTTTTATATCACATCTATACCTGGGACAAAGGTCCAAAGGAAGGTAAGTTTCTTCCACAATGAACATTCCACCCTCACTCAAATTAAGGCAAAATTGCTATGAGAAATAGTCTAAGAAATTGGCTGAATTATGAAATTTGCACTTATTTGAAATACCATTTCCTACTGACATTCCCCTTCTGGCTGCCTTGGCATGAATGTAAGAATTATTTATGACTCAGCATTTCCCCACAGCAGCTGCCCATGGGACAGAGCATGAACTGAGGAAAAGGAAAGAAACGGCTGACTCCACTCTCTTGTCTGAGAAGAGACAGCACCCGCCGGGGGACGGGGTACGGGCTTCACGGGGGCCAAGCTGGGTGCAAACCCTGACTTGGGAATGGACCAGTTCAGTGACCTTGAAACTGTTGTCTACAACAGGGGTCAGCCAACATTTTCTGTAAAGGGCCAGCTAATAAATATTTTCCACTTAGCCAACCTTTGTAATTTCTCAACTCTTAGCAACTATCGTAGCCCCGAAACAGCCAGACGTAATATATTAATCTGCTACTGCTGCCATAATGAAGTGCCACAGGCTGGGTGGCTGAAACAACAGAAATTTGTTTTCTTACAGTTCTGGAGACTAGAAGTCCGAGATCAAGATGTTGGCAGGGTTGGTTTCTTCTCAGGCCGCCCTCTGTGGCTTGTATATGGCCATCACCTCGCTGTGTCTTCACATGACCGTCCATCCCTCTGTCTGTGTTGTCTGCACCCTAATCTCCTCTTTTTATAAGGACACCAGTCATATTGGATCAGGGCCTACACTAATCAGCTCATTTAACTTAATCACCTCTTTAAGGGCCCTATCTCCCAATGCAGTCACATTCTGAGATACTGGGGGTTCAGACTTCAACATATGAATTTTGGTGGGGGGCGGAATACACACACAATCCAGCCCACAAAAGATAGCAGTATGTGGATGAGTAGGTGGCTGTGGTCCATTGAAACTTTCCAGAACCAGGCCAGCAGCCAGATTTGGCCTGTGGACCTAGGTTTACAGATGGCTGGTCTCCACTGGCTTCATTCCCTCCCTCCCTCTTAGCCAGCTCTCATTGGACTCTCACTAACATCACTCCATCTAAGACCTCTCCTAAGGTCACCCATGGCCTCAGCTTTCTTGTCCCTCAACAGTGTCAGTTCACGCAGGTGACTTCCTATTGAGCCTTTCCTCCCTGGGCTCTGGTGAGGCCACACTCCATGGACTCCCTCTTATTTCTCTGGCTGGCCCTTCTCTGCTTTGCTGGCACCTCCTCCCCTTTCCAGCCACTCAGTGTTAGACTGTCTTAAAGCTCAGTGCTGGGCTCCTTCCCTTCTTGCTATATCATTTCTTCTAAGGTGATCTCATCAACACCCCCAATTTCAACTACCCTCTATAAGATGAAGATTTCCAAATATATAGCTCCAGCCCACACCCCTTCTCTGAGCTCCTGCCCATGAATCTAACTACCTCCTTCACATTTCCTCTTGTCACTGTTCCTGTAATTTTTTTTTTTTGTGTGTGGTACGCAGACCTCTAACTGTTGTGGCCTCTCCCGTTGCGAAGCACAGGCTCCGGACGCGCAGGCTCAGCGGCCATGGCTCACAGGCCCAGCTGCTCCGCGGCATGTGGGATCCTCCCAGACCGGGGCACGAACGCCTGTCCCCTGCATCGGCAGACGGACTCCCAACCACTGCGCCACCAGGGAAGCCCTCCTGGGCCTCTTAATATGCCCCCAGTGACCAAGAGTCCCCTCTTAGAGTACGGTCAGGTGGATCTCCAGCTAGCTTTTTCCCTAGGTTTCAATAACAAAAGAACTCATCTTAAAAAACTCTATTCCCTTATTTTTGAGAATTGAGGCCCTTCCCTCCATTTCAAAGGGGTATGACTAATAGCCATAACTAAGAAGTGATGAATTGGATATTAAGGGATAAGAAACATGCTGTATCAAGAGGAAAGGAGTGGGGAGGATAAATTAGGAGTTGGAGATTAACAGATACACACTACTATGTATAAAATAGATAATTAACCAGGACTTACTGTAGAGCACAGGGAACAATACTGAATATTTCGTAATAACCTATACGAGAAAAGAATCTGAATAAGAATATATATATTATACATATAAATAACTGAATCACTTTTCTGTACACTTGAAACTATCACAATATTATAAATCAACTATATTTCAATAAAATTTTAAAAAAATAGAAAAATGCCATATCAGACTCCAGAGTACCTAAAAGATTTCCAGACTGATTGCAAGTTCAGTCACATTTCTGTTAAAGCAATTAAAACAAAAACCAAACAAATTATGTGGTCTAGCCTCAGGGCTTTCATTGGACAAACGATTTGGGTACATTCATTGTATTTTTTTTTTTTTTTTTTCCTTGCGTTATGCGGGCCTCTCACTGTTGTGGCCTCTCCCATTTGCGGAGCACAGGCTCCGGACGCGCAGGCTCAGTGGCCATGGCTCACGGGCCCAGCCGCTCCGCGGCATGTGGGATCTTCCCGAAACGGGGCACGAACCCGCGTCTCCTGCATCGGCAGGCGGACTCTCAAGCACTGCGCCACCAGGGAAGCCCCATTCATTGTATTTTAATGTATCTTTTATACATTGCTTGAAGAATGCACCTGAATTTAGCAAAAGATACTTTCAAAAGCCATACAAAGAATATCTCTGCTAATTTATAAAGAGATCATCTCTAGGAAGACTTAAGACGCTGCTTCTATTGAGAGGAACCAGGTTCCTGGGAAACAGGCGATGGGAATGTGGAGGCTTCCCCCCAAACTCACATTTGAACTTTTTGAATTTTGTACCATGTATACAGATTACCTACTCAAAAATAAGTAACTTTTTATTACACATGAAGAAAAAGCTATATATTTATTTTTGTCAAGAAGTCACTCTCCCACCACTTTTCTTCTAAAGAAATTCTCTCAAAGACTGAGGAAAATGATGAATTAAACTTTCTCTGACAGGAAAGGCAAAGTCTGAAAATTATGCCTGATGGAGAGAAAGAAGAATCCTGGCAACAGACACGGTGCTGACAGACGAAGAAAAGCACGTCTGACAGAATTTGGACTATACACGGAAGCTGAGCTAGAGCCAGAAAGCGACACGTGTTTAGAATGACATCGTCCCTCTAAGTGTCAGTTTACTCAACTAACCAACCCACTTTTGGGTCATGGCACCTAGTCTTCAACCTCATCCAACTAACTGTGTCTTTTTTCATTTCTTCCAAACTGATGGACCCAAAAGTTGAGTCCCATTTTTGGTTGGAAACACAGTGCTGTCGGGATGCATTTTTCACTGCACGGTGGTTCCCAGTGCCCCAGGGGTGAGCTGTGAACGCCGCTGTCCCAAAAATTGGAAGATCGAGAGATGCGACAGAAAGTAGAGGAAAGGATTAGCAGCAGAACTGCCCACTGTAACACGTGGCGGGAGGAGAGAGGTGCGCTTTCCTAGGACTGTTTGGCAGAAATGTGCAAGGTTTATGTATTAGGTTACAGCTAACGCGCTGTTTTTGCTGTGCCCTTTGATCCTTTTTGGAAGGCGAGCCACATGCTATCAATGACACACCCCGAACTTGAACATGCACACCCCAATCTTGAACTCAGAAGAGACAGCGAGGTGCTGGGCATCACAGGGCCCTATGGGCTTTGTGCTTGCACCACTCACGGTACAATGACAGGGTTTTCGTGGGGAGGGTTCATGGTATTACCATCTAATGTGTGTTATCTGGATAAGAGACGGGGGGATGGCTTATATAAGAGATGTAGCCTGCTTCTCATTTCCTCAGATCCCAATTTTTCAAAGAGATAATGGCCGAGCAGACTCTAGGACACGAAGAAGCTGGCAATGTAATAAAACAGGATGCTACGGGCTGGGATCTGAAATAGCCGTGACCTCCCCCAAAAGTTCCATGTTGTATGGGATGCGAGGCGTCAGAGTTTGCTGCTGGATAAATAGGTTAGGGACAGCTCCATGCAAAAGGGAGTAAGCATTGTTCACTTTGTTGAGTGCACCCCCAAATCATTTGAATGCAAATAGGGGAGGCCAGAGACCATCTCTACAGCAAAGACTGAACACTTCCATCATCCCCTTTCATTTGGTAGAAGGTTGTCAGCAATCCCCACTCTCCACTAAACAGTCAGAGCAACTGCAGCCAGATGGTATCTCTAAAAATGTGGCCTGCAGCCATGCTTGGGAGTTGAATGTGTGACTTGCACTCTCTCTCAGAATAAGAATACATAATGTAACCTAATTAAAAGCTTTTGTGCAGCAAAGGAAACCATCCATCAACAAAATGAAAAGACAACCTACTGAATGGGAGAAAACTTTTGCAAATGGTATGACCGATAAGGAATCAATATCCAAAATATGTAAACAGCTATACAACTCAACATCAAAAACACAAACAAGCAGATTAAAAAATGGGCAGAAGAACTGAAGAGACATTTTTCCAAAGAAGACATACAGATGGCCAAATAGGCACATGAAAAGATGCTCAAAATCACTAATTATCAGAGAAATGCAAATCAAAACCACAAGGAGGTGTCATCTAACACCTGTCAGAATGGCCATCATCAAAAAGGCCACAGATAACAAATGTTGGCTAGGATGTGGAGAAAAGGGGACCCTTGTGCACTGTTGGTGGGAATGTAAATTGGTGCAGCCACTGTGGAAAACAGTATGGAAGCTCCTCAAAAAACTATAAACAAGGTTACCATATGACCCAGCAACTCTACTCCTGGGTATATATCTGAAGAAAATGAAAACACTAATTTGAAAAGATACATGCACCCCAATGTTCATAGAAGTGTTATTTATAATTGCCAAGATATGGAAGCAACCTGTATGACACACAGACACACACACAATGGAATTCCAAAAGAGAATGAAATTTTGCCGTTTTCCACAACATGGATGGACTTGGAGGGTATTATGCTTAGTGTCAGACACAGAAAGACAAATACTGTATGTTATCACTTATATGTGGAATCTAAAAAATAAAACAAACTGGTGAATATAACAAAAAGGAAACAGACACGCATATTGAGAACGGATATCAGTGGGGAGATGGCCATGGGGAGGGGCAAGATAGGGATAGCGGATTAAGAGGTACAAACTGTGTGTAAAATAAATAAGCTACAAGTATATATTGTACAGCACAAGGGATAAAGTAAGCTTCAAGAGGGCAGGGCTGGCGCCGCCTGACTCACGGCTGCATTTGAGCCCCTTGACTCATGCCAGCCACATAACACGTGCTCAGTAAGTTTTCCTCAAATGAGTGAGGGGCTTTCTCAGAATGTTTTCTGTGATCGGGGATCAAGACAGCGGCAGATTCTCTGCAGTCGTGAAGTCTATCTTTTCTGAATATCCCCACAGAGGCCGTGTCTTGATTGCTACACAGACGGCCACGGTTTCAAACACAAGGATGAGAATTCCTCCCAGCTCCTGCCAGGCTGCCTCCTCACGCTGACTTTATGTTCGGGCCTCTTTGATTAGGTCTGGGGCCAATCTTGCCCCTTGCAAACGTATTTTATGGGTCCCTTCTAGGTCCAGGAGTTAAGTCAGACATTCCTGCAGAGGGTGGATGGTTCACCCTCGCCCAGGTTGACTCCTGAGAACACACCGCCCTCTTGTGTCTATGATGCATTTGACAACATAGCTTCCAAGGGCTGCTAAAGCGCAGCCAAATGAAGCATTTTATGGCTCTTGGCAGAAAGACCTCAGTATTAAGGGGGAGGGAGAACAAACATGCCCAATTGCCATGAATGTCCAGAATAGTCCAGAATGTTTTGAAGATGGTACTAATTCAGAGCTTTGAAAATGAAAACAAAAATCAGGCATGATAAAGTTCAAATTCAAGAGCTCATAGAAAATTCTACCTTCTAACGGGGCTGGGCATTTCCATAAACTGAAACTTAGACTATGAATTAGAAGCATGAAGCTGCACTCTTATCATCTTCATATTCCAATGTATTGTCTTTTGAACCATCTTCCACATATTTTGTGTGTGTGTGTTGTCCATTCATACCACACACAAACACACACACACACACTCACACATGCAAGCTGTGTGAGGGTACAAATATACCCATTCGATGGGTCCGTACTCTCAATCACAGGGTAAGACTGTTCCTCTTGCTTGCACACCTTGTCTTGGGGAGAGAGGACCTTGGATCTCTACTGCAGCCTGTCCTCTTCACTCCAAGCCTTTCAGCAGGTGCAAGGTGGCTTCTGGCACAGCCAGACAAACATCTGAATCTGAAATGCGCATGTTCACTGCCCAAGTGTGGTCTGGGTGAGACTGGTGAACTGAGCCTCTATTCTATTTGTTTTTAAAGTAGAGGCTAGAATGAAAGACACTTTCATCATTGACATTATAAAAATCATCTCCTGAACACTCGATGGTATGCGGTCCTAGGTTACATACTGCAAAAAAAGAGTAAAATAGACATGCTTCGTGTTGTAGGAATATGCATTCTATGGCTCCACCCCTCATACAGGTGCACCTCACCTTCAGAAAATTGCAGTTAGGGCCTCTGCAGGAGGCCCTGGCTGCGAAACAAACACCCCGGAAGGTGTGCAGTGCACAACCTGAACATCCCTACGAAGCAACCCTGATAAAATACCTTCTCTAACAAAAGAGCACGAATGTTTAGACTGTGCCTTTAAAACCCCGTTTTGCTCACTACTCAGAAAATTCAAGAAGTAAGTCAGGACTGGGTTTTCCTACCTCCCCTCTTGGATTCTCATCCCACTGGTACTGTGTCTTTCCTTATCGATCATTATGCCTCCTCCATTCTTTGTCTGTTTTTTTTTTTTTTTTTTTTTGGCTATTTACCTTTATTTAGGTTACAAAGGAAACCCATAGTCTTTCCAAAAAGTTCAGGGAATATAGTAACGTAGGGCTTACAAAGTAAAAGTCTCCTGTGTTTCACTTCCAGAGAGAATCTATTTATATCAACAATATGACATATATTCCCCAGACCTGAGAGTACTAACATGATATACACATAAATATAACAAAAATGCTGCCATTCACCTTCTCTTCTAAAGCTGGCTTTTTCACTTAAGAATACTCAAAACTGACTACACAACCTGATAATTTTGTAAATTATACATGCATAGAAAAAATAATAAGGGGAAATATAACATAATGCCAATAGCAATATTCACTGGGTGTTAACGTTATGGAAGAGTTTTTTCATTGCATACATTCTTTGCCTTCTGAATTTTCTTCAATGGAAGTGTAGTACATTACTTTTTTTTAATTTTTGGAGTATAACTGCTTTACCATGTTGTGTTAGTTTCTTCTGTACAATGAAGTGAATCAGCTATATGTATACCCATATCCCCTCCCTCTTGGACCTCCTTCCACCACCCCCATCCCACCCATCTAGGTCATCACAGAGCACTGAGCTGAGCTTCCTGTGCTTTATAGCATGTTCCCGCTAGCTATCTGTTTTACGCATGGTGGTGTATATATGTCAGTCCTAATCTCCCAACTTGTCCCACCCTCCCCTTCACGCCCCCCACCCCGTATCCACATGTCCATTCTCCACATCTCTATTCCTGCCCTGCAAATAGGTTCATCCGTACCATTTTTTTAGATTGCACATATATGCATTAATATACAATATTTGTTTTTCTCTTTCTGACTTACTTCACTCTGTATGACAGACTCTAGGTCCATCCACGTCTCTACAAATGACCCAATTTCATTCCTTTTTATGGCTGAATAATACTCTGTTGTATATATGTGCCACATCTTCTTTATCCATTCCTCTGTCGTTGGACATTTAGGTTGCTTCTACGTCCTGGCTATTGTAAATAGAGCTGCAATGAACATTTTGGTACATGACTCTTTGAATTATGGCTTTCTCAGGGTATATGCCCAGTAGTGGGATTGCTGGGTCATATGGTAATTCTATTTGTAGTTTTTTAAGGAACCTCCATACTGTTCTCCACAGTAGCTGTATCAATTTACATTCCCACCAACAGTGCAAGAAGGTTCACTTTTCTCCACATTCTTCCAGCATTTATTGTTTGTAGATTTTTTTAAAATAAATTTATTTTATTTATTTATTTTTGGCTGTGTTAGGCCCTCGCTGCTGTGCACAGGCTTTCTCTAGTTGCGGCGAGCGGGGGCTACTCCCTGTAGCGGCGCACGGGCTCTCACTGCGGTGGCTTCTCTTGTTGCCGAGCATGGGCTGTAGGTGTGCAGGCTTCAGTAGTTGTGGCATGTGGGCTCAGTAGTTGTGGCTCACAGGCTCTAGAGCGCAGGCTCAGTAGTTGTGGTGCACAGGCTTAGTGGCTCCACGGCACATGGGATCTACCTGGACCAGGGCTCTAAGCCGTGTCCCCTGCATTGGCAGGAGGATTCTCAACCACTGCACCACCAGGGAAGCCCTGTTTGTAGATTTTTTGTTGATGGCTAATTCTGACCCATGTGAGGCGATACCTCACTGTAGTTCTGATTTGCTTTTCTCGAATAATTATTGATGTTGAGCATTTTTCATGAGCCCCCTGGCCATCTGTATGTCTTCTTTGGTGAAATGTCTATTTAGGTCTTCTGCCCATCCTTTGTCTTTCAAGGTGCACCCTGCTTCTAACAGGGCACAATCCCTTACCTCAGAGGAACAAAGTTCTGCTGGTGACCAGCAGGTAAGGGAGGTATTTGGAGTAGCATGACATTTCTGATAGCCCTTTAAGCAGGCTTTCTATGCCTGTCTTTGTCATCTCTGTGAAGAGAAGCCTCTCTCTCTCTCTCTCTCTCTTTTTATTCTCTTATCCCAGTCTCACTGATTAAAGGACAGTTGGCCCAGTTGCAGAATAGATCTGACCTTTCCCTCCAGGGGCTTGAAAAGGCAATAGTGATCACACCAGTGTACCTAGGATAAGCAGAGTATTGTTTGCTCTGAGCTAAATTATTCCAGGAATTGTTTTTTCTGATTTCTCTTTAGCGTAAATTGAGGCTAATGGTAAAGGGCAGGGCCCTTGGGTTCATAGTTTTCTTCTGTAGAAAGGGATTAGATTAAAAACATAACAACAATTCCATCTCCAGGCTGGCTCATAAGGTGTAGGGTGCCCAATTGGATTGGTTGATTGGCATTTCAAAGTGATTCCTGAAGACAGTTCCCTTTTCTGAGGCCTGAGAGGCGATTCTTGTTGGGTGAAGAATCTAAGAGAAGTCTCAATATACCACTTGTCTCCATTCTTCAGCCCACACTCATCAAGCCCACCACACCATCCCATGGCTCTTTCCTGGTCTCCACGTTGCTAGATGCTGTGCACCATGTCTGGCCTGCCTCACCCCTGTGCTCTCAGCATTGCTCACCCTCTCCTGAAGACATTCTCTTTCTTTGGCATTTGCAGCCTGCCTGCCTGGTTTTCCTGCCACCCCTCTGCCTCTCCTTCTGTGGCTCCTATGCAGCCTCCTTCTCTTTTTTTTTTTTGCGGTACACGGGCCTCTCACTGCTGTGGCCTCTCCCGTTGCGGAGCACAGGCTCCGGACGCGCAGGCTCAGCGGCCATGGCTCACGGGCCCAGCCGCTCCGCGGCATGTGGGATCCTCCCGGACCCGGGCACGAACCCGTGTCCCCTGCATTGGCGGGCGGACTCTCAACCACTGCGCCACCAGGGATGCAGTCTCCTTCTCTTTGGTTCTCTTCTGGTCCCAGGCCTGACCTTCCCACAGCCTGCTTGATATTGTCATGTAGACGACGCACAAGTATTTCCAATCCTACGTGACTGGCCCGAACGTCACAATCTTGCCCTCACCCCAAACAACCCCAGCAAGGAAACGGTCTTCCCACACCTGGTCACTCAGAACCTGGAGGAATCTTGACCCTGCCCCTCCCTCCTTTACATGTCCTCCTAAACATATACTAAACCCATTCACTTCTTTCCAGAGCAATTTCCTCCCCTAAATCTAATCCATCCCACCTGCCTGCCTATCGCAATGGCTTCCTTTCTCCCCATCTCCACCCTTTTCCATCCCATTCTCCACATGGCAGCAAAGCGGCCACTCACTGCCAGGCTGAGAACATACCCGCTGCCCCCAGGAGAAAGACCAGGATTCTCACCGATCCTGCAGTGCTGGGCAAGACCTGCTCCCCACTCTGCCCTGCAGTCTCATTGCAACAATTGCCCCTTCTTTCTCCACAATCCACATCCTCCAGTTTTCTTTCAAGTCCTCTAATTCCAGAATGTTCCTACCTGAGTCTCTGAACCTGTTCTTGCCTTTGCCTGGAATGCTCTCACTCCCACACGTTGGTGGCCAGCTCCTGTTCAGACTTCAGCCGGCAGCTGTCTCTTCCAGGGGCACCTCTCCAGACCCACAGACTTGGTTAAGATCCCTCTGCTATAAGCCTCTCCTTCCCAGCACCCCTCACCATTGGAACCAAAATATATCTTTTGTTCTTTGTAACCACAACTGCCTTCCAAGGAGGGCAGAACCTATGACACTGCTGGACATCTTAAGGAGTCTGACTGTGAGAGTGTACTGGAAAACTAAAACATTCTACCTAATACAGTAACGGTGACAGCGCTGGATTTCTCGGAGGCATCCAGAAACAGGAGGAATGAGGGATGGAGGGGTGGATGCTAAGGGACAAAGGGTACAGAGAGGGCCCAAGTGGAGTGAGTGGAAAAGCCCTTTGAAGAACAGAGTTAGCATACTCTTAAAACATCCTATTTACCCACGACTGCATCAACAGATCTACCTGTCTGTGTAAAAGACTTCTCCCTGGGTAACTTAACTCCTATTAAACTTGAGTCCAGAAAGAATGTTTTTTCCAAGTAACAAGGACAGCTGGGGCAGGAGAAATGTCTGTAGGAGCTGACACGATCAAGACGGACTCTAGAGGGATGGATGTCCACTCTACCTGACCATCCTCCTGCAAATGTCCACACGGCAGACTTGGTGGAGGGGGGCGGGGAGGGCAAAACAGGAAGTAAGGTGACTGGGGTGGCCGGGTGCAGAAGTGGCCAGCAGGGAGGGGCAGGCAGGGCGGACTCCAGCCTGTACCCCGCTTTCGTCAGATAGCAAAAGCTGTAAATATTACCTCGGAAATTCCCCAAGATAAATGTTAGCTGAAGCTCCATCCAGTGTTCCTGAAGAGCTGCTATTAAGGCCTATATGTAGCTGATTTATATGTCCCCAGACACACCCAGGTGGAATAAATCCCAGGACGATGACGGGGGTGAATACGGTATCGATCCCACATCAGTTTCTCAAGACCTATTCGACTGGCTCACACGTCCCTGTTTTAACAGTTTCTGGAAATTCTCCCAGAACAATAATCATGTTTTCTTAATTAAGAAAAACGTTTCATTCTAATCAATCAAGTAAACCACACAACAGTGTAAGGGAAATTAGACCTTTAGAACAGCAACACAAACTTTTCCTATCAAGGGGCAGGTAGTAAATTAGTTAGGCTATCTACCATCTCTGCTGCATATTTTTATTTTTTCTTATTTTTACAACCCTTTAACAATGTAAAAACTATTCTGAGCTTGGGGACAGTACCAAACCAGACCAAGGACAGATTTGGCCTGGGGCCATAGCTTGCTCTTCCTTTCTTTAGAGTAAGGAGACATGGTGACAGGGCCATTTCACACTTTTGGATGCCCTGGGAGGGAGCTCAGATGGAGAAGCTGAGCTCAGAGACGTAAAACAACTCCTCCAAGTTCTATAACCCAAAAAGACAAAACCCAGATTCAAACCTCATCTCTGTGCCAGCCTATACCTTCCTCTCGCCAAGGCTCCTCTCGCCATGATGCTGTGAGAGGCAGGCCATAAAAGATGATCCGGTGGCACTCTCAGCCACCACAGGCATGGGCAGAAGCCCCACTTGTGAGCAGCCATCCAAACAAAGGACTCCTGAGAACACGGCCTGAGGCACTCAAAATCCACACTCTCCGCACAGTTCGTCTACCATGCTTGCGCATCTTGGAGAAGTCAGTTCTGACTATGTGGACTGCCTATAGAATCCTCCAGATGTGGCTCTGGGTAGGGGCTGGGAGGGACACCGTTTATCTTGTTTCTGCTCTATGTCAGGCACTGTTGTGCGTGGGTCTACACAGTGAGCTCAGGGTCTACACTGTGTGCACGATCTAAGGTGCGTGTGGAGTCTACAGCTGTGAGGTGTCCTCTGTCACTGCAGGGTATATATACATATGTATGTATACGAGAGGCCCATATGCTTCCTCTATGGGGCAAGGGGAACGCGTGGGCTTTGGCAAATGCGGGGCTTGGCCTCGCATGTGTTGTGGCTCAGTTTCCCTGCCGGCCCGCCACCCCCCCCCCC
>NW_006795832.1:1877958-1887567 GCF_000442215.2 Lipotes vexillifer | reverse complement strand
CCCGCCCCCCCCCCCCCCACTTGGCAATTGTGCCCATCAGCAGTGGTTCCCTGACCACCCCCTGGTATCCTGATGCTCAGCTGTGGCTGCAAAGCTAAGAGCAGCCATCCCCTTCCAATCCTTTCATCCGACGTGTCGAATCCTCTGAAGGACATTTTCTCTCCTTCAGAAACAATTGCTAGAGGGACTTCTCTCTTCCTGATTCGATTCCAGCTGACAAACACAGTGAGTGCAAAGTCCTGAGGTGGGAACACGTGTACCGCAGAGAGAGAGAGGCTGGCAGGGCTGGAGGGGAAAACGATGCCCGAGTGGGGAGAAGCCAGAGGTGACTCACACCCACCCGGAGAAGGGCCCCGTGAAGCACCCTAAGAAGTCTGGATTTTATTCTGGAAGCTCTGGAAAGGCACTGGGGGGTTAAGGCGAGGGAGGGAATTAAACAGGAAAGGGGAGAAGTGGGCACAACCAGACTTAAGAAACAGAACTAAGGAAATTAAATAAATAAATAAAATAATGAGACAGAATAACATGTTCTGGAAAAGAAAAAAGTGACTAAAAGGTACTTTAGTAATTATTTGTCAACATCTGAAGGGCTCCATTTGATTTTTTACATTTGCCCCATGTTTTCCATCTATTCCAAAGACAGAGGAAGGCCAGCCAGCCTCAAACCATAGAAGTATTTAGGTTAGTGACACGGGAAAAAAAAAACCCCGACTGTAGAAAGAGGTTGAATACCCTCTTTTCTTGAGAATGTACACAAATAAGATAGACAACTAGTGATTTTTAGCCGGATGGAATCCAATTTGAAGACGGTTGTCGCGGGTCCCCAGCAACTGGATCCACACAATCATGGATCGTTTGGTCTCATGTTTATATTCACTCTTGGAAGAGTTGGCCTTGATTCTAACACTGTGTGTTGGTTTACCCTCTGTGTGCTCAGAAAGGCTAGTTCTCAGTCTTCCATAATAGACAATCTTCATGTTAGGGAAATAAAGTCTGGAAATTACCTTATAACATTGTCGTGACTATGTTATGAACTGTGTTAACAATGATAAGAAATCATCAGTCATTGCACCTTGAACATGTGAGAGGTCTGTGGCAGGAACCCAGGTAATGGGGTATTGGGACCCAGAGGCAGGCAAGGATCAAGGGAACAAGGTAGCCACAGTCAGCTCTCCCACTGACGCAGGCACTAGGCTGAGGTCACAGCCTTAAGCTAATCACGATGATGTCACAGGAACAGAATATGGGACATGACATCCACCCCTCACACACCCCTCATCTGTCAGCTCTGGGCCCAGAGGCAGACTGGAGCATTTGAATCGGGTCCCACCAGACCAGTGGTCTCCACCCGGAGTTGGGAGGGGTGAGGCTTGAGAGAGAGACAGAGCGTTTCTGCCCTGAGGGTAGAAGCCGGGAAAGCAGACCTAAAACTGGACCCCGGATCCTGAGGCCAAATGGAGTGGCGGGCACAGGTCTGGGAGAGAGGATGAGAAACAGGAAGGGGAACAAGTCCTAGAGCAGGTGGGCTGGAGCAATGCCGCAGGTGCCGGCCACCCCGCCATGGCTTCACGCCCAGAATGGACAGAGCCTGACCCTGACATCACTGAGACCTGGCCTAGAACCCCGGCTCTAAGTCAGCACTTGGGGGATGTGGGGCAAAGTACTTGACCTCTTTGAGTCTCAATACCCTCCTTTTTAAAATGGGAATACTGGAGCTCTTCATTATCCAGGGATAATTGGTACAGGGGGTAAAAACTTGAATCTGTTTAAACAGGAAATAAAGTTTCACAGCAAATAATTTAGTAACAAGATTGATTGCAACCCTATCTTTAAAAATGTGGCTAAAAATGATGCATATAAATTATTTTGTTTTATGGTTAATAAAATATAGGTTATAATTACCACTGTGTGCTCATTTCTAGAATGACAAATAACTCAGATTTGATTGCAGGGTTTTGGCATATTTTTCCTGGCAACATGTTGGAGGGCTCCATCATCTCCTCTAAGCATTTCTCCTCATATTTTGATAGGCAAAGAATTCCCTCCCCATGATGTGGCATCCTATTGTCAATATATTCCTTTCAAGAACAGATAGGGAATGAATAAGTTAATTGTTTTTAACTTTTTTAACTTTTTATAGCTTCTTTAAAAATTCTATTGATCATTTCCATTTCTGGCAATATGGTAGGCTAGATACCCCGAAAAGCCTTCTGTCTCTGCAAAACATTTAGAGATTCTGCACAAAATATGACAAGCTCCGCTTTAAGTGTAGAGTTGGCTCAGGAGAGTAAAGGCAGCCCCCAGGGGAAGAGATGCAAGAGGGCTATAAATTTGACATGCAGCATCCTTGGGCTGGGCAGAGGGGAACTGAAGCAGAGACCCCTGTGGGAAGTGTGGACCCTCTAAGTGTCACCCTCAGTGAAAGGAGGGCTTGGAAAAAACCCACCCAGGACAAAGCAACCTATCTAGTGTCTGCTGCAGTTTGGGTGGTGGGTAGATGGGAGATTTGCAGAAGCATGCTTTGGTGTATATCTCTTCGGATCTTTTCAGACACATGCACATACACGTCTAAACGAATTTCTTTTGTTCTGTAATTTGCTTTTTTCCTCTTAGTTTTAGAGAGCTTTCAATGTGTACTATATGCATTTATCTCATTTTCTAAAAGCTGCATAATAGCATACATCATGGCTATGGTTTAATTTGAAATTACAAAACCACACCACGTTTCTAATTTTCTTTTACTTTTCCGTTGAACTTAGCACATTCTAATGTACTCAATATTTATCCATTAATATTTATTTTCTGTTTCCTCCCATGAGCATGGAAATGTCAGGTGGCAAGGATTTGTGTTGGGTTTATTCACTGCTGTATCCCATGTGCTTAGAACAGAGCCTATCACGTAGTAGATTCTCAAGTAAATACTTGCTGGATGAATTGAATTAAGCAGTGAGTTACACTTCAACCAATTCCCCGATGACTTACACGCTTTCATGACTCGAAAGAACACTACAAAAATCATCATATATGCTTCTGCATACACAAAACCGCAGTCAAACCCTCTACGTCTAATCTACGCTAGTTTAGAAACTATGGAAAACTACCTCTATGGGCAAAACAGCTCGCTGTTATTTTGCTCGTGATTATTTATTGCAGATACATAATAAACAAGTCTATTAGAATTGCTTCTCAGATCTGTTCCTGGAGGTTTTACATTTTGCTCTGTCATAGTCAAGGCACACGACTCTAAAAGAGCTATGCATTTATTTCCGTTTTCCCCTTCACTCTAATACAGAGGTATGTTCCTCTTTCCCCTGGGATAAGAAGGTGGAGAAAGCAATCTCTCATCTGCTTCATTTTTATTGCTCCAAGTTGAGCCTATGGGCAGAGTGGAGCATTTTAGGACGTTGAATGTCAAGGTTCATGGTGACTGTGGACTGAAACAAAGATCCCATTAAATTAACAATGTTTATTTTAGCTTTCTATTTTATATATAATAGTGTGTAAACTAGATAACTGATAAGGACCTACTGTATAGCACAGGGAACTCTACTCAATACTCTGTAATGACCTATATGGGAACAGAATCTAAAAAAAAGTGGATATATGTATATGTATAACTGATTCACTTTGCTGTACAGCAGAAACTAACACATTGTAAATCAACTACACTCCAATAAAAATTTTAAAAAACACAATGTTTATTTTCTATGAGAAAATATACCACATCATAGCAACATAAGACATGAAGAAGAAATTCTTTGTGAGAAAGACACATGAAGCAGAGGGACCTGCATAAGCCAGACATCTGGAGGGGCCACCTCACATCACCAGTGCATTTCCCTACTACGTCATGACTTCCTTCCAATTTCACCTTCCACAACATATCCCCGAAGGGTGTTCTACCCGATAGCATCCCATGAACAAACAAGGAATGACCAGATATTCCATTTGAAAGAACACACTCTCTTTTATCATAATTTTTTTTTTTTTGCCTCAGGTGATGTAGGGAAGAACAGTAATCAGTCCCCACTTCTTTACGGGGCAGGGGGTGGCAACTCCATATGAAAGCAAGATTTGCAATGAACCTATCCAAACCCTACATCCCATCCTTCGACTGAAGGACATCTTTGGGTTTCCCTCCCAGAAGACATGGTTTTGAGCATCCTAACTGACTGCCCTGCAGAAAGAACATCTCACCCATCTCCTGGACTGCTGGGACTTCCTCCTCCCATGCCTGGCTTTTCAGGGCCACCAGTCCCCACGGGATGAGCACAGACAGTTAAGAGTGGCTTTCAGGCCTCTCTGGACTGTGGCCCCTGCCACCCCAGCCCCTCACTGCTCCTTGGACTCCAGCCACACACCCCCTGACTATCCCAAGCCTGCCCCATTCTCCGTGTGTCTATTTTGCACTTCAGCTCGGATGCCCTCCACTTTTGTTTGCATGCAGCCCAGCCCTAACGTTTGCAGGGCTGAGACTTGGACTTGGGTACAAATGGAATTGCAGACTGTACAGTCTCAATACTATAAAGCAATAAATCATGCTAACAGACTGTTACAATGTGCTCTATCCTTTTGCCTGGTCAGATATACCATCATAAAAACCATATGAAAGGGCTTCCCTGGTGGCGCAGTGGTTGGGAGTCCGCCTGCCGATGCAGGGGACACCGGTTCATGACCCGGTCCGGGAAGATCCTACATGTTGCGGAGCGGCTGGGCCCGTGAGCCATGGCTGCTGAGCCTGCGTGTCTGGAGTCTGTGTTCCACAACGGGAGAGGCCACAACAGTGAGAGGCCTGCGTACTGCAAACAAACAAAAACAAAAAACAAAACAAACAAACAAAAACATACGAAAAAATATGTATACCTGTGTGACTTTTGGCAAAATACCAAAGACAACTGAATTTAATCACTACTGCATTGTGTCTGGGTATTATGTTGATGGGTCAGGATGTCGGATGAGTAGTAAAATAGAGATACACATAATTCATAAATTATTATATGTTTATTACAGAGTGTTTTTCCTTACCTTCATTTCAGCAAATTATTAACTATTTGGAACAATAAAAATTAAAAAATAACTTGTAATCTATTGACAGTAATGATCTAAAGGATTAAAAATGAAATGTAAAAGTATTCAAACTGTACAAAATTTAATATATTTTCATCAAAAAAATAGAAAGTGTAAAAGTAAAAAATTTAAAGTTTTTTTTCACATCTTAAAGCTTAACTTTCTTGGAAAAAATTTTCAAACTTACCTACAAAATTAAAAGACAAAAATCAAATTATAATTAATGAACATTTTAAATTAAAATTATTTAAGTAAAACTAAAATATTTCTTTCAAAAATATGTAATTAAATTTTAGCAGATACATTATGAGAGTAAAAGCATTCACAAGTCTAGTGTTTAATGTCCATGTAGTGCCACAGTAAAGAATCAATAGCCCATTTCATTCATGTAAACAAATGTAGGAAAAATATGTGTCGTTTAATACTGTAAACACTGCTCAGCAACCACACGCAAATGTTGTGGACACCACAGGGACATGTGAGTATCTCCAGGACAAGGAATTAGAACACAAGAAGATGCAAAAAAATGGATGCTTGCCACGCCTTATGGAAATGATACTTTATGATACAAGAATATTCTGAGGAAGCGTTTGACAAGTCAGTCAGGCTCTTCTCTTGCCTAAGTGTCTCTCCATCCCACAAATCCTCCTCCATGCTTTCTGAAGCAATCAGCCCACAAACCTCCACAGCAGTCGTGAGCCCCCATTTCCAGGACATAGGGTAAGGGCTGCAGACACCATTTCCCCAGGGCCCGAACGGTGTGTCATCTCACAGCAGCGGATGTTGAGGATTACAGGCCAAGTTCTGGATCCTGCGTGGCAGAGGGGCCCTTGTATCCTTTAATAGATTTATGTCCATATGCTTTTGGTATGTGGGACCCTAACATGCAGGACCTCAGGCCTCTTGCCCAAATCTAAGGGTGCTGCTGGGTGCATGGAAAACTCCTGTGATTACTGACGAATCACCCCCGTGGAGACCTCCTCTGGGAAGGAGGGACCACCACTGGGACTTGACTCTAAAACAGGACTCAGCATGTGGCACTGAGATGGCTTGTTTGTACATAAGCTCTCACTCCCCTGCAGTCTCCTTGAGGGCCCATAGCTTAAAACCAAAATTCACTGGTACTTTGCTGTGTTTCCAAGGTAACACATACTCAATTTGCCAAATACAAAATTATACTGAATCTGTTTTTCTAGCTACTCCTGCCATCCTGTTTAGGTGGCCGGGTGGAGAGCCACCATGCTCTTGGAAAGAGGGTGTTTTGCGTTCCGGGGCCGACAGGTCCAAAGGTGGGTCTGTCTACGGGATCTGATTCATGCTGTGGGTTTGCGCCTGGTTTCTGTCCACCAGCTGGTTCATCTAAATATCAAGTTTATAATTGAACAGAAAGACACCTGATTGGAAGTTAGAAGTCCCAGCCTAACCATGAGTGAGTCACCTTAGCTTCCCTGAATCTGACTGTCTTACTTCTCATCTATAAAATACTAAGGTTGAGCTGAGAATCTCTACAAGCCTTTACAGCCTTAGCAGCACAGGAGTCTACTGAGTTCTCAAAATTAAATTCACAGGTTCTCTACCCCACAGACTCTTGTATATACTTTGGCTACAGTGGGCATTAAAATTTGTTTATGTATATATAAACAACTCTCAATCCAATATGATCCATCAGTCAAAATCTGCCCTGCAACACAAATAGGTCACAGCCTGGTTCTGAGGGTGCAAAAATTCCCACTAGTGAGGTCAGTGGAATGAAATGATACTTTTAAATATATTTCATTCTTTTGAAACATTTACTTTTCTGTTTGTGGAACTTCTGCACTTGTATTCCTACTTATATTGGTTATATACAGTAAGTATATAACGAGTACAGTATATTTCTTACAGTTTCTAATGTTCCCTAATCTTCCTAAATATAATTTCTGAATAAAACTCTAGGAAAATATGGTATCTCAGTGTCTTGTTTTGATTTGTTTTTTATTTATTTTTCGCTGCGTTTGGTCTTCATTGCTACGCGCGGGCTTTCTCTAGTTGCGGTGAGCGGGGGCTACTCTTCATTGCGGTGCACGGGCTTCTCATTTTTTTTGATGTTTTTGAGGAGGGGTGGAAATGATGGAGTTGACTTTCAGCAATATGTTGCAAAGGTCTGGAAGGTTATAAGGTGAAAGACAAGGGACACACTAAATTCATTGGGGTAATGCTAGCTACTCTAACATTGACACAAAAACATACAATGACTTAACATAATAGACATTTATTGCTTGTTGATGTCAACTATCCTGAACAGTCCTAGGTGGGCAGAAGGGGCAGGGGTTGGGGTCTCTAGCTGGTACAGATTTAGGTCCGTAGAAGCTGATATTTTCAGCACATGACTTCCAGAGTAGCTTGGTTGTCTCCAAACTATAGATGGAAAAGAAGAAAATGAATGACCTCCATCACTTTGTAATCTCCTTAGATGAAAATAACTTCCCATTGGTTAGAAATAGTTACATGGCCCAACCTAGAGGTATGGGTAACTGGGAAATGTAGTCCGTGGCTGGGTGGACACTTCTCAACCACTCTACATGAAATGTAAAAACACAAATGTTAGTGGACAGTTAGCCATATCTGTGTATAAAGCCCAAGTTTTTCAGTCAAATCAGCCTCAACTGATTTGACTGAAGTGTGTTTAGAAGAGGATGCCTGACATAACATAGGTGAGTGTTTAATACCCATTCATATCACATGAATTCCTCCTGGGGTAGTACTGTCAGGCATACTCAGTGCATGGTTGGAGCTACTTAACTCCAACCATGGAGTGAACAGAAGACAGTAAAAGCTAGAGAATATTAGGAAATGTGGTCCCTGGTGTTTGACTACAATCCTTACTGCTCCTAGGTCCGTGGTGTGCAGTGGGCTAGGAGAAGCAGCATTGGGTCGGGGGTGGGGAGGACAAAACAACGTGCTTTTTCTTTACCTCTTGTTTTCACCAATGGCACAAATATGACTTGGCTGTGACTCCATTCTCTCTCATACATTAAGTCCTATCCCTCGAAGAAACATATTTTTCTACTATGTTTTCTTGAGATGTGTTCTCATGTGAATTAAACAGGTAGTTTTAACTCGTTTTTAAAATGTTACATGTCATCCTAGACATGTAAGTATATCTATACATTCTAGACGTCTAAGACATGGAAGAAACGCAAACATGACTGAAATCACTTAAAATGGTACATAGTAATGGTGACCCCAGCTACTCTAGAGAAAGTGTTTTCCATACAATTTAAATGAAATCACCCTGGTGAACTGTCTTCCTCAATATTCATTTCAATGTCATTCTAGTATAGCTTTCCATACAGTAGAGACTGGAATGATTACAAACTACATTTTCCAGGGACTTCCCTGGTGGTCCAGTGGTTAAGACTCCACACTCCCAATGCAGCGGGCATGGGTTCGATCCCTGGTTGGGGAATTAAGATCCCACATGGGTGGCAAAATTACATTTTCCAGAATACTCTACATCTAAGTCTGGATATTGCAATAATTAGATCAATCCTTGAGCGATATTGAAACGGAGCAGGACCCTGTGGTCCTTGCCTGCCCCCCACCCCATGTCCTCAGCCTGCGTTTTGTCTGTAGAAAAACTTTAGCCAAAGAGTAAGTTTAATCAGAGAAGTGAGAACATGCCGAAACAAAGGAAAAGAGTCAAAGGAGACCAAATAATAATAGTTTGGTCATTAAGCGAAGTCAAGGACGTTTAGTTCCTCCTCAGGGGCTATAGATAATATTCTGAGCCGTATCCTGCGAGCTGTGTTATGGATACTGAAAGCCCCACCAGGTGGAAGAAGTTAGCTACGTGATGACCAGACTGTAGCCACGACATCAGCTGCCACAATTCCGAGAACAGGCCTCAAGGCGATGGGAACAAACCAACCCTGGAAGTGAAGATCAACTGTACTTACAACAATCAAGATGACCCTGGTCAGACCACTGCATGACCAATTTCAAGATGACTCTCAGAGCTGACTGTGCTGTTTCTGCATGTAGCCCCCTCCCTCCGTCTATAAAAACTCTTGCCCACTGATTGTCAGTGGGGTGGGGAGTCGGCCTTTGGACAGGAGTCCGCCCTCTCCTCAGCAAATTTTCCTTTCCACCAACATGCCTCTTTATTGGCTTCTGAGTGGCGAGCAGCCAGACCCCGCTTTCAGTAACAATATGGAAGACAGCAAGGAGGTAGAGGCCCTCTTTCTGCTGCTTCTGTCTGTGGCTATGAAGGAAGATGTGGGGGCAGGGGTTTTGAGTTTTCTGCACGGCTGCAATGTTCCTGGGTCCAGATACTACTTTCACGAAAGCTAAGAAGCTGCAGTGGCAGCAGAAGTCAAATTCAGCGTTCCAGGGTCCTGTCTACCCTTGAGGTTGTGGAGGGGCAGTGGCAGCAGCTGTGGCGGTGGGTTCCTGGACTGTGGCTGCCTTGGTGTATGCATTCCAGAGGTGGCTTCTTGATTTCCCTGCCTTTGTGAGGACTGCAGAGGCAGAAGTTCCCCTGGGGCCATTCAGCAGGCATGT
>NW_006795832.1:1869796-1877948 GCF_000442215.2 Lipotes vexillifer | reverse complement strand
CATTCCTGGAGACTGCCCCTCCAGCCCTCCCAACAGTTCTGTACACGATTCCTCAACTATGCTTCTTCCAGCTTAGCACAGCTAGAAGAGTTTGGGTTTTCTGCAACTGACAGTGGTACATGAAATACCTTTCTGACCATTTTTTTGTGTCAAATTCTAGCCATCTTCCAAAGCCGAGAGGAATCCTGCTTCTTTGCCCATCTTGATAGAATCCTTCCGTTTTCTTGACTCCTTTTGCTATTTTAGTATGGCAAGTTATTTGTATACTTTTCTATCCTTGGTTTTAGTAACTTTGGCTTTGTTTTCAAAAAAAAAAAATTGAAACCCACTTAAAGTCCTAAGAAGGGGATAATTTATTATGAGAATACAGAGGCATCTCACAGTAAACAAACACAGGACCAGCAGTCAGTCTTCATAGGGTAGAGACCAAGAGGTAGAAAGCCTGTTTTGTGTGTGTGAGCATACAGCCTGAAACTGAACCCTAACATTTTGACTAATCAAGAACATTGGCAGCAGAGAAAATGTTTTCTCCCAATCTCATATATATTCATTTTCCTGTTGAACAGTTTCAAAATAAGGAACTTCCATAGCTGGTAATAATATCAATACAACAAGAAAAATAGGTTATCTTAATTGGATATTGTTTTTACTTTTTATGTGGCATACTGGCATAATGTAAAATATGTTAGAAGAGTGTATCTTAAACCCATTTTTTTTAATCTGCCGATTTTCATGCATGAATTTATCTAGTAGCAACCATAGATTTATTTCCCACCTACCTTCCCCACCCCATGGTAACGTAAAATCGTCCTTACTTCCTGCAATACTCCTCATAATAATGTCCTGCCCTACTGGACTCTGAACTCATTTCTGTGATTTTTTTTTTTTTTTTTTTGTAAGTGCTGAGCTTTAACTAGAAAGCTCAGGATAAAAGGCAAGACAGTGCCACAAAAACAGCCACCCTGACAGGGTTTCTCCTTGAACCAGGGGGTGACCATGACCTGCTGTGAAGGATGGACAGCCTGCAATGGATTCAGCCTGCTGGTTCTACTTCTGTTGGGAGTAACTCTCAATGCAATACCTCTAATTGTCAACTTAGTGGAGGAAGACCAAACTTTTAAAAACCCCATCTCTTGCTTTGAATGGTTGTTCCCTGGGATTATTGGAGCAGGTCTGATGGTGAGTGAAATTTATTTGCCTTGATTTGGAGCTATTTTACTGAAGATGGTCTAAAGACCATCTTGCAGCCTTGCCGTGAGCTATGTCTTGGCTTAGGATATACTGAGGATCAGTGGGTATGGTATTTATATTGGCATCAGTGAAGAACAACAATTTAAAGGAACTGTGGCACAGGCTAGGGAGCTTGGGCAAAAAATAAGATATCGATAAAAGTTGGTTGGGTAATTACTTCTTCGCATATAAGGCTGCTCTTCCAAGCTTCATAGTTAGTGTTTGGGACTTTTTGAATTTATTCCCTCAGCTTTCCTTTGCCAAAACCAGCTCTGTGTATTCACAGGGAATACAGCAAAAGCGGGAAGTGCTCAATAGGAAGGGGAAGAAACATTTCATGCCCGATGAGTCTCTTGGATAATTGAGAGGCATGAATATGGCACTGCCTGCACCGAGGGGAGTTGGCCCAAGAGGTTTGGGACTTGAAACCCTGGCTTTCTAACCTCAGGGACGTTTTGCCTCAGATCTTACTTACAACCCAGTGGGCCAGTTTGCCAGTTCCTGATTTGTTCCTTAAGCTCAGAAGGCAGTATCACTTATAAGTACAACAAAAGAAATTTAGCCCATGAACACTGACACCTATTTGGGTCCATACATTTCTTTTCCCTTTTCTTCTGGGCTCTCAGCTATGCCTTGAATGGCTAGGCTGCCATACATACACGTGCCCTTTGAATTGTAAGAGTGCTGGTGTTCAAGGCAGTATGCAAGCAAAGCTTGATAACAACACAAAGTGTTTTCCATACGTGACACGGAGTCAGCACATGGTCAGAGTGGGGTGAAGCTTGTCAGGAAAGCTGCCTTGTAAGGCTGTTCAATCCGAGACCTGCTCTGAAAGGACAAAGGTGGACATGGTCTTGGAAAAATGGATTGGGGAAGGAGCAATTAGGAGGAGGACAATGAGATGAGTGAGGGGGTGATGCTGGTAGGGAAGATGAGAATGAGCAAGCTCTAAGGAGGAACAGAGAATTGCTAGAATTGGCCAGTGTGACTGGAAGAGTGGCTGAGTCTGGGCTCTGGAACCCTAATGCCCAGCTGTGACTCCCAACTCTTCCACTTTCTTAGGCAAGTTACTCAAGCTTTCTGTGCCTCAGTTTTCCGACCCAGTAAAATGGGGATAATTGGCACCTACCTCATAGGATTTTTTTTTTGCGGTACGCGGGCCTCTCACTGCCGTGGCCCCTCTTGTTTTGGAGCACAGGCTCCGGAGGCGCAGGCTCAGCAGCCATGGCTCATGGGCCCAGCCACTCCGTGGCATGTGGGATCTTCCCGGACCGGGGCACAAACCCGTGTCCCCTGCATCGGCAGGCGGACTCTCAACCATTGCGCCACCAGGGAAGCCCTACCTCATAGGATTTTTATGAGGCTGTGAATGAACTAAAACACGTATAGCACCTATAACAGTGCCTGGTATGTTGTTAGAACTCAGTAAAATGTTAGAAAACAAGAGTGGAAGGAGAGAGAGACAACTACTCAAGGGCAGCTGTGCTGAAATGGCAAAAAACTCATGGCTAAAATATCTTAAGTGTAAGGAAGTAGTCGACATTCAACCCTTCAATGATACAAAACTTCTTTCATGAAGAATTTCTAGTTATAGCTGCTGACTAGTTCTTAGTAGAAATTTTAACCTAAGTCCTGAGAACACGGCATCATTTCTTACAGCTTTCCCCAGCAATATGTGTTCCCTTGACACAGAATGTAATACAAGATTTCTAAACATCAGTGTGAAGTGAGATCATTCCATACCATGGATACAGGAGTAGAAAGGAGAATGCAGAACTCAAAGTAATTCTCAGATCATAAGTTTGGGGAACTACTGAGCTGGTGGTGACCCTGGGAGTGAGAGGAAAGTTAGGGAAGTGGGAGAAGGGTAGTGATAGGATTCTTAGTTCCCAACTGCCAGGCAGACAAAACCATCAATTTCCTTTCTGAATGCTTGCCAGATTAATTCACACTACTTTGGGGAAATTGGGTAAGTGGTTGCAGATTATAGTAAAAAAAAAAAAAAAAAAAGTGAATTTTGGATGATGCAACCATTCCTTCAGAAACATTCCTCCAAAATAACGAATAAATAACTTTATTTAAAATCCAAGTCTCTCTAATGATGACTCAAAGTAAAAATGCAGACGGAAGTTTGAAATTGCTATACTGAAATCCCCCATTCTTTCCCCCTTTTTAACCTTTATGGTCCAAATGGGGATCGTAAGGGTCACAAGATCAAGGACGTTGTCACATCTCCTTTTTATTCTCTTAAGCCTCTTGGCTTCCCACAACTGCTGGCAAGTAGAAAGTGAAGATTATTGCTTTATCATCTGATAAGAATAATATTCTTTGTTCCTGTTGATGTAATTTCCAGGTCATTCCAGCAACAACAATGTCCTTAGCAGCGAGGAAAAGAGCATGCTGCAATAACAAAACCGGGGTGAGCACAGCACAGCTGGTCTGGTGCATAAGCAGTTACTGGCATCTCAGCAAAGCCGCCGAGGCGTCAGCATCTCCTGAATCACCGTGTGGCTCCAGTGGCAGGGCTGGTCCTAGAAACATGTTATTTAGAATAATTTATATGATAATGCTGAAAGTGTGAAGTTTGTCTTTTTGCTTTCCCATAAAAATTTAGTTTCGGAGCGAGCTTTCAGACCTCTCCTCAATCTTCGGTTTTAGTCTAAAAGTTTTCAAAGAAAGGAGATTTATAAGTCTGCACTCAGGGCAGTAATCAATTTCATAATACTCAAATATTTGTTACTTTTGTGGTGTGTATAAAATACTTAGGGAAAAAGTATCCTCAGTTCTCTTATGCATGTGAAAGACTGGTTTACTAGGAGCAGAATGTTAATTGTCCTTATCCAGTTAAGTTAAAGGAGACAACACTTATTTTTTTCAAACATTTGGTATGTATAAAATTGTAACTATGTTAGAAGTAAAGGAAATTAATATTTATTAACCTTCTCTCACTAAACTCAGAACAATTTCAAATACGCTATCTTATTTTTCTGAAAACCCATACATTTTATGATCTCTGTTTTACTGAGAAATTGATCCTCAGAGAAAGCATATAACCTGCCAGTGTAGCAGTTACTAGGTAGGTTTGTATCCAAATCCATCAGACTCCAAAATTCCCAGGCTTCATACTATTTATGCCATGAACATTGTTACGAAGTAACGCTGAGGGCTCTCATAATTCTCTAAGGAAGCAGGTAGATCAATAAATAAGAAATCACAGTAAATATTCCTGACTGAGCTTGAGGTTTTAAAGCAATGGTTCTCAGCCTGATGGGAACATTAGAATCACCTGGGGAAAATCTTAAACATACCAATGCCTGGTGGCCCCCCTGAGATTCTGCATTAGTATCTTTCAAAAGCACCTTGTGTGATTCTCATGTGCTCCCAGGGGTGAGAGCCACTGTTTAAAAGGGTACATATTTATAGCCATGAGTTTGATTTATTTTTTTTAAATTACCTTTTCCTGACATTTGGTATTTATATAGGATTATAGTTTACTTTGCTAGTTATTTACAGTCTATCTTTGTTCCTGACACACTGTAGTGGTCCGTTGAAATGGACAAGGTTCAGGTAGAGCATAAGAGTTCAGGTTTTTCAGAAACACTGGCAAGACCAATGATCGTTTAGCAAGTCTAATGAAATGGCAGGCACTCTGCCCTCTGCCTTCTTGTGTTAAGTCACACCTAATCAAACTGTGATCTTAAGATCTAGGACTGTAAGGCGTCAGCAGAATGGCAGCAGTTGATGATAAAGACTGCATGTGCTGCTGAAACTTGAAACAGACAGGGAACATGTAACAACATGTGCAAATGTGCCTACTTTATTTTTCAGATGTTTCTTTCATCACTTCTGAATGTGATCACAGTCATTGGAGCTGCATACTGCCTGACGGTGTCCATCCAGGCTCTCGCGGAGGGCCCTCTCATTTGTAACTCTCAAGGCAACAGAACTTCCAGTTGTGAATTTTCATTTAAAAACTTAACGTGAGTAACCAGTTGCCGTCTTACACAGCTGCAGCTAGTTAGGTTAGGATAGTGTGGTGTTGACCCAGTGCCACGTTATCTGGTGTGGGACAGATTCTTAGGGATTTAGCACATTAATCCCAATTGGCCCAATCGCAGAGAAATGGAGGAATCACTGCATTCAGAATGCTTTGGTATGGTCTTGTCTAAAAGGAGTAGTTGACTTAGATGGATTATCCTTGTCTTTTAAAAATCTACGGCTGCATATGTGCATGTAGATAAAAAAATTCTGGAAATATACACCAAAAAAACTTTCATCTTTGGAGAACGGTAATGGAGGATGCCCTGGGGGAAGGAAGGGAGCACTGACTCTCTCCACTTCTGATCTAATTTAATCTGTAAACCCTGGGACTTCCCTGGTGGTCCAGTGGGTAAGACTCTGCGCTCCCAAGGCTGGGGGCCCGGGTTTGATCCCTGGTCGGGGAACTAGATCCCTTATGCATGTCCCAACTAAGAAGTCTGCATGCCGCAACTAAAGATCCCGCGTGCCACAACGAAGATCCTGTGCACCACAGCTAAGACCTGGCGCAGCCAAAATAAATAAATAAACATTTTTAAAAAATTGTAAGCCCTAAGCATATATTACCTTTATAATTTGATAAACTGAATAAAAACACAATAAGTAAAAATCTAGAGGCTTACCTATAAGCCTTAAGAAAGAAACAAAGCAGCAGCCAATGGAATCATGCAAACATAATAGAAACACAGTCAGCATGACAATGAATCAAAAGTTTAACTCACAGAGTAACAAATAATGCTGAAGAGTTACATGGAAATGGCTCATTTCAGTCTTGTAAGATGGTTCTGTGCCTGAATCTAGGCACAAGTTGTAAAACTGGAAGAAAAGAACAACCTAATTCATTCGTTACCTATACATTGTTCAGTATGGAAAATAACTAGAATTCACTTTTGTAGTTACACGAAAAAAATTTTTTCCCTTTTTCCTTATCTCGCTGCATTAAAAAAGAAAAATCTCTCAAAATTTGCATACCACAGTTGTTGTAGATCAAAATCCAAAGAAACTCCCTTTACTAGTAGAGCTGGAGTAGAAAATTAGAGATTTCAACCACACATGCTATACACATTCAGTCCTCAGCGCATGGCTACTCACCATGTACCAGGCACCAGGCCAAGCTGGAGGTCGCAGCATCAAGGTATTCCCACTCTAGTTGGGGAGACAGACAGTTACGGAGAGTAAACAATTACAGAAGAGTGACCCTACGCTTGCTGCAAACTGCAATAAGCATACTCATATTCCACGTGCTGACATACTGTGGTTTTTCCCAGGCTGCACATCAGTTGCTGGTATCCAGAAATGCAAACTCTCTAAGAACACTTAGTCCTACTGTAGAAAACCAAAGATAAATCATGTTAGGACAGATGTGTTCGGGCTAAAAGTTTCTCATTCTCCATACCTTGTTACAACAAGGTTTTAACCAGACATATTTGAAATGTCTTTTGTGAGTAAACATTGTAGGTCTGGTTTAAGAACAGACACAACACAGCAGTTTTGCACTAAGAACTGAGCTCCTTGAATGGGGGAGCTCGTTTTAGTTTCTTTAGCCAGTAGAAGAGCGCCTGCATGAATAGGTGCGACCACAGGAAACTTAATATTCAACCCTTTCTGACATAGAAAATTTCATACAGTTCAACCTAAGAGTAGATCCTCTGTAGATGCTTGTTGAGTGATGGGATACACAATGTCAACGTTTTACAACTGTTAAAGAGTACAACGGCACATGCACAGAAACCCTCATCTTAGCTACAGTTTCTGGGCACGATGTTTCAAAAGCACTTTCTGTTTTACTATACATGTCCTTTTCTAGGCACAATGCTGCATTCTTTAGATGGTCAGTGGTATTCCTGAATATCTTTGTCACTTCTTTCATTTTGTTCAGTGCCATTCATCCAGAATCCTTCGATCTGCAGTGGTTCTTTGACAACTCTTGTGTTTCTCCTACGGATCTCAATAATCCCTCCATCAACAACACAACAGCCAGTAACTGGAGAACATACAGCTTACACTTCAATTCTATAGAAAACAAACATAGGATTATCCATTTCTCAGTATTTTTAGGTCTACTGCTTGTGGGCATTCTTGAGACCCTGTTTGGTCTCAGTCAGATACTCATCGGCTTCCTTGGCTGTCTGTGTGGAGGAGTCTCTATGCGAAGAAACCGAATTGTGTAGTTTAATAATAATAAAATGGAAATACTAGTTTGAACCATTTTAGAATGACATTTAAAAGACATGCTTTTAGAAATTCAATAATGGAACATTATCTAGAAAGCTGTGGATGAGTCAGTTTAATCCAAAGGTTTTTTTTAAAGTCACCTTTGATGTACTTAAAAAACAAGTCAAGCTTTCACACTTAAGCATGTTGGTAAATGCACATTTTCATATGGAAAGAAAAATATCATCAGTAGTTGACTCTGGGGAAAAGTGGAGAGAAGCTTTCAATTTGTTTTGTGTCTTTCTGTACTATTCGGATTTTCTAACTATGTTCTCATATGTGGAGAAAGGAAGGGAGGGAGGACGGTAAGCAGGAACAGAAGTTATACTGGAAGCCAAAGTATGGGACCTTTTTATTGCATTTCTTTATACTTAAAAAAAGGTTAAATATATACAGTTGACCCTTGAACAACACGGGTTTGAACTGTGCAGTTCCACTTATAATGCAGATTTCTTCCAAGAGTAAATACTAGAGTACTACACGATCTGCAGTTGGTTGAATCTGTGGGTGCAGAGTCCTGGATACAGAGAAACCGAGCATATGGAGGCCCAACCAAAAGTTACATGTGGATTTCTGACTGCGTGGAAAGCTGGCGCCCCTAACCCCTGAGTTATTCAAGTGTGGACAGTAATCTAAATACAATCAAGTTTTTAGACCTAATTCAGCTTAC
>NW_006795832.1:1869177-1869786 GCF_000442215.2 Lipotes vexillifer | reverse complement strand
CCAGGGAAAGAGGACATTATTCAGACAAATTCAAAAGGTGGGACAGTAAACAGACAATAGTCCCCTGTTTTCAACAAGAAAATGTAGTATAAGAAAAATAAAAGGTTGGATGGGTGGAGGGAACTATTCTAGATTAAGAGAGCAAAGAGACAGACATGATTCAACCAAATAGATTACGTGAACCTCGTTGGGGATAACTGGGGGAACCTGTACAAGGACTGGTTTAGGTAATATTAAGGGCTTACTGTTAGTTCTTTTATGCCTGATGATGGTTTTATGGTTATGTAGGAAAATGTCCTTATTTTTCAGAAATGCATATTTATGTGTTTGGGGGGAAATGTCATGTTTTTAAGACATTTCAGTTAAAAAATGAAGCAACTGAAAAATGTTACATTTAGGTGACGGGCATATGGCAATTCATTACACTTCAATTTTCCTATGTTCGCATTTTTCGCAATAATTAAAAAACAATAAATACCTAGGGGGAAAAAAAATCAGTCTTTCGAAATCTGGCTTATATATATGCCAAACTTTAAGACAGGATAACGAAACAGCGTATTTACCATATTGAAATGTTATAAAATAGACAAACCTCAAAATCTACAATTT
>NW_006795832.1:1857383-1869167 GCF_000442215.2 Lipotes vexillifer | reverse complement strand
TTTTTATTTCAATTATTTATATTCACTGGGCTTAAGATTTTAGAAATAATTTACAATACATGTATTATAGCTGTCCCCCTCCCCCCAATCAGTAACATCAAGAACTTACAGGCATTTTTTTCTGAACCCACTTACTGTATAAGGACCTTCTTCCTATACTCTGATAAATACCTATTTATCCTTAAGGTCTAGCTTAAAAATCTGTACTTGAGAAAGCCTTCCCAGAGTGCATGATTTCAACAAACATAGTTAGCACTTACCCAAACCACGATTATCATACCTGTCACAATGTAACGTAAATATTTTTGTTTATAAGCCCATCACTTGAAGACAATTTAAGAGAACAGGGACCATGTCCTTCTCATCCATTTATTCATTAGCTCTTTCCTTGTTCAGGTCCTCAGCAAGGCCTCTTCTCTGCCCAGCTCCCACTCCCACCTGTCTGAGCTCTGGCTAAATCCTCTTCATCTTTCAGCCTTCACACAAGTATCACTTTTTCTGAGAGGCTTTCCCTAACAGCCTAATGGAAGGCAGGCTTCCCTTTACTCTCTCCTTTAGCGTCCTTTCATTTACAGCGGGGGTCCCCAACCCCCGGGCTGTGGACCGGTAGCGGTCCATGGCCTGTTAGGACCCGGGCCGCACAGGAGGAGCAGCG
Organism: Lipotes vexillifer; assembly: GCF_000442215.2. Taxonomy (NCBI): domain Eukaryota; kingdom Metazoa; phylum Chordata; class Mammalia; order Artiodactyla; family Lipotidae; genus Lipotes; species Lipotes vexillifer. Next base: position 1,868,512 of record NW_006795832.1, on the reverse strand, counting down.
GGCGCGCGAGCGGAGCTTCAGAACCTGCCGCTCCCCGTCGCTCTCATTTCTGCCTGAACAATCCCCCGCCACCCCGTGGAAAAAACGTCTTCCACGAAACCGGTCCCTGGTGCCAAAAAGGTTGGGGACTGCTGATTTACAGTACTTATCACAATGGCAATAGCATTTTAATGTGTACTTGTTTCTTAAATTTCACTCTCCCGCATAAGATCATAAGCTGCATGGGTACAGGGATATGTTTCTTTTATTCACTCCCGGAAGAGTCAGTACCAAGTACCGTGCCCGATACAAAGTAGGGCCACTACGAATATTTTGTTGAATGAATTAATCCTATCTTTAGTACTCAGCTTTTAGCAAAGACTCAACACTTACTAAATGAATGTCAAACTGCCAAGAGCCACAAAATTAAAACACAAGTAAAATAAACACGATAGCTCACTGTATTTGACTGAACAAGTCAATGACAGTGCATATTATCTTCATTAGCCTGGAAATGGGGGAGAGATGACCCCAGTTTTCTACAGGGTCATGAACAGAGATGTGAGCCTCTCATTTCAGAGGGCAAAAGAAAGGATGGTTGGCAGTAGCACAATCAGCTGAAATAGCTGGCAAGTTAGTTCTTTGCAACTTTGGTCTTGTGGAAACTGCAGCCTTGATTAAATGCCTAAAGCTGACAGGCCACTTGTGGTGAGGTGGCTTCTGGGGACATGCCATCTCCACCCCGGTACCTAAACTTACAAATGCACGTCTATACACCACCCCCACCCCCCGGCCCCGCCGCCACACACACACACAACATGCACCTAGTCATTTACAAAGCTCATTGTTTTTTATTTCTCACTTCCATTCCCATGTTCAATGTCACTTTGGAATCTTTATACTTTTATTTTTTTACTGCATCTACCATCTGAAACACTCTCTCCCTGTTCTTGGGCATATATCTCAAATTCCTTCTCCTTCATAAAATTATTTTTATAATCATCTACTTCTTTAATAAGCCTTATTTCCTTCCTCCTCCATTAATCTGTCAATTCCTTAAGAGCAGGGCCTGTGGTGCATCTGCTATAACCGCTTACTACTGAGGTCAGTGCTGTGCACACACGACTCTCTACTTACTGACATGATAATAATACATTGTAAGTAAAAGAACAAGTTACGGTAGTTACATTTTTCCAAACTTGAGGCCAGAAGTTCAATTTCAGTGTCAAATATGATCAAGAAGCTGGATAACAGACATTCATGCAGGAAAAGAAGGAAAGCTCTCTTGCAAATATATTTTCATAAAATTATCCCTCAAAGTGTCAATAACCAGCAAATGCTTCAACAAGTATTCCTAGAAGTGAAAAACACCCAACCTTTAAACAGAGTTCCGAAAAGTAGTGGCACAATGTACTTGCTACACTTGTACTTGCTACTTAGTTGTATGGCACTAGTGAGTATGGTAGGTTGATTACTCTGTTACTGGCCCTGACTGCATCCTTTTCTTCCACTGTTCCCTGCATCTGGAATCTTTTCTTCATTCTCTGTTTGTTGAAATCATATATTTATTTATTTCAAGGTTCAGCTCAAATATCTAAGAAGTATTTCCTGACCATCCTGACCAGGAGTGAATCTGTTCCTCTCAACTCCCAAACCACTTTCTTACAATGATGAAAAATGACTTCTAGGGAAGGGAGGCTGGCACACCTGGACTTGGTTTTGGAGTTAGAGAGACTCAAGCTCTTTTGTTTTTAGATCTGTGACAAGGTGAAGATATGTTTCTTTGTTGTCCCCTTTTGGATGCTAAGTTGATTTCTCATTTACCCTTTCACTGAGGGTGTAGTTTTTTGGGGTTCGAGTTTCATGCAGGAGTCTCCTGTTATAGCTAATGCCTGCCTAAAACATGTACTTATATCTCCTACCCCCGTACAGCCATTAAGAGAGAAAGTTCTAGGTCTCCAGTGTTTGGTAAAAGTCAACAGGGAGAAAAATAGCTTTTGTGCTTATCTCCTGGAATTCCTGCTCATGTTCATTTTTGACTTTTATGGAATCAATCCTTTTCATGTCTGCCCAACAAAAGAGGTGTTAACTTTATCCACGATTTTTTAAAAATTAAATTAAATTTATTTATTTTTGGCTGTGTTGGGTCTTCGTTGCTGCGTGCAGGCTTTCTCTAGTTGCGGCGAGCGGGGGCTCCTCGTTGCAGTGTGCGGGCTTCTCATTGCGGTGGCTTCTCTTGTTGCAGAGCACGGGCTCTAGGCGGGCGGGTATCAGTAGTTGTGGCTTGTGGGCTCAGTAGTTGTGGCTCGCGGGCTCTAGAGCGCAGGCTCAGTAGTGGTGGCACACGGGCTTAGTTACGCCACGGCATGTGGGATCTTCCCGGACCAGGGCTTGTACCCATGTCCCCTGCACTGGCAGGCGGATTCTCAACCACTGAGCCACCAGGGAAGCCCTTATCCATTGTTTTTTAAATCATTTTTGTAGTTTCAATTATTCACAGAAATTACCTTGAGATATACATATAAAGATAGAATTAATATAATTAATGACACCATTAGGATATTATAAAAGTCAGAAGACTTTCATGGGTAAAAAAAATTGTCACCAAACTCATGATAAACCCTAGGAATTAAAGAAAAGAATCCTTCCTCCAAGTATTTTTTTTTTGGAAGGACAGGAGAGAAGCAAGAATAGAACAGTTCAATATACGTACATCTAAGGAATTTCCCCTAATTGCCTTTCTCAAAACTCACTGCCTTGGTAGAAAGATACTGAAGATGTATGGAGAATACTGCACCTAAGTAAAATTCTATCCATTTCTGAAACAAAAAAAGTTTGGGAACTAAAGGCTCCCAGCACTTGGTTTCACTGATGCATTTAATCTCATCAGATTTAGTACATCAGCTAAATACAACGGAAAAAGCAACACAACTGAAGTTTTTTTTTTTTTTTTTGCGGTACGTGGGCCTCTCACTGTTGTGGCCTCTCCCATTGAGGAGCACAGGCTCCGGACATGCAGGCTCAGCAGCCATGGCTCACAGGCCCAGCCGCTCCGCGGCATGTGGGATCTTCCCGGACCGGGGCACGAACCCGTGTCCCCTGCATCGGCAGGCGGACTACTCAACCACTGCGCCACCAGGGAAGCCCAACTGAAGGTATTTTTATCTGAACCACTTTATAGACACTACAAATTACAAAAACAGCTGTAACAAAACCAGCGCCTACCACTACCAGGATGAAGATCTGAAAGGAAGCAAGTGGGTTCTTGCTACCTGCCAAGTCATTAATTGCTTTACTTGCTCCAGAGCCGGGAAAACTTAGGTGCATATAAAGAAACATAATATGGAATATAGCTCACAGCACAATATGATGAAAAAATCTTTTGATCCACAAATATAGCTTTGATTGACAGTTTATTAAATACACTACATTTGTACCTTATTCTGTAGTTTTTTAAATCATTCACACATGGACTTAGTAAAAATGTACTTTATAGAAAACCATCTGTAAAACTAAAATAAAAATAAAAATGCACATTTTGCCCACATCTTAAACTGCTGAAAATGTTAGGAATTATTTTATTGAAGGTGATCCTGAAACATGAGGTGACTTGAGTTTATTAAATCTGACACCAGACCATGACTACAGTAGTGTTAATGTTGAAATGTGGATGCAAAAATGTCTACTAACTAAACTGTTATCTAACAGTGTTTGAGAAACAGGACAATATAAAGTATTATTTTTCCTTTACAGACACTTCTCTAAATCCATTTTCTGTACACTTTTTTCTCTCCCATTCATAGAATTAGCTGTGCAGATTGATGAGGCAAAAACAAAACAGAAGAAAACAACAAACGAACTAGGTCCTATTTACAAAACATGCAAAGGGAGAATTTTAAGTAGGTGTTATGGCAGAACTGGTTAAAACTAAATACAGTCGAGTGACAGGACATACCTTTACTTCTGCAAAATATAAGTCCTTCCCCCATCCTTTCTGGGAGAAATACATTTTCAGGGTGGGGACTGTAAAACGGCATACAATGCAAAGACAGAAATAAAGAAGTGTGCAAATTCTTTATATTTCCAGCTGTTGAGACAATATTTTTGAGAGTTGAGGTTACCTCTAGCGGCGAAACCAGAGCCAGCTATTAAGCAGCCAGAATGCTACAGTAATTGAATACATGACCATTTCTCTTTTAGCACGTTCTTTGTTCTCCTCTTCCAGAAGTTGTAGACGTCTATTTAGTTTGATTATCTAAGTAAAAAACATCAAAAAATGAATAGAAGCTTTAACGCATGATGCAATCAGATTCTTACAAAGTAGGTTAATTTGTAAAAAGAATTATTACAAACATGAAGAGTTTCATCTGGAGCAAAATAAGGAAAGAGCTATGTATAGAAAACATGTTACCCGCGGCAATTTAAATTCACTTAAATTCTCTTCTCTTATGAGCTTCTGTCACTCAGCTTCAGTTTTTCACCTTTAACCTGCTTTAACTGTTTTATGCCTTCTCTGAGTTACTAAAAGGATCCCAATAATTAAGCTACTATAGTGGGCCCTGTGACCGGCCACCCTTCAGGACTAAAAGGCTAATTCTCTACCTGTTAGGAGTGTCACTGGTTGACAGCACTGTCCTCGGCTGTTGGTCCCTACTGTGAATAGCCCTGGGCTGAACAACTGTCTTGCTCAAGTTCGTGCTCTCTTATGAAGGCAGCATGAATCCACCGACTGGTCTGTGATGGGGTTAAAAGGCCCAGGCCCCTTGCTCCAACTGTGAAGGGTCATCTCAGCTTCAGAGCAATTTATGGATGCACTGGTTTGCTTAAAATGTTAGGATTCTTTGTTATTGGCTAGAATTACATCAATCCATTTTGGTAATACTGCTTTATGCTGATCAAAACATGTAAACAGTGGTTTAATACGTCTTTAATCAAAATGGGAAAGTCAATTATGGTTTAATAAATAGTTTGATAGATAAAATATTTTAATCCATGGGTTCCACTGGACAGAAAAGGATAAAATGTTAGGAACTACCACTTTAAATATTATATGAATATAATTTAGGATTATGATATTTGGTACATTAAATACCTGTCGTCTTAATGAAGCTGCATCTACAACAGTCATGTCATCTGAGGTTCCTTCAATCGTTGTATCTATATGTGAAATGCCATACCTAGCAGATAAGAAATAAAAATATGATTTAGTATTAGAATAGAACTAAAAGTACCTGGCAAGTCAAATCATGTAATATATTGTGTAATGCTCAGAGAATTGTTAAAAAGACTGGTATTTAACAGTACAAATTACTAAAATATTTACCAATCTGAACGGGTACTAACAAAGGAAAGGAAAGAGCTTAGCGTAATAACTACCTACAATACTAGGAATGTGTCCTGAAAGTTTGAGAAAGAGAAGAAACCCTGACTAAAGATATAAATAAGGAGACACTTTTCAACTCAGAGGGACGGGCAGTGTTAAAAAGGATACCTGGCTGAAAAGATTTGAGAGCTGCTGTGCTAGCATATAACGAAATACAATTCTCCCACCATCTGATGTCTGTATGTGGTTCCCCAGAAGTCCCTGCTGAGACTCATGGCAGGGAACACAAAGTAAACAAACTCCAGCTGAAAAAGGAAGACTCTGATCATGTTTTATTTCTCCTACTCTTCTCAGTGCCTCTTCTCTTGCCATTTCCACTCTTCACTTCTTATTTCCAATTACTTATTCTCTACTGTGTCTCCATAGAAGCAATTATAAAATCACCTGAATACATCCTGTCACTACATTCAGATCCAGAATTTAAATACTATAATTAAGAAGCGGTGTATAAAATAATACTGGAAAGCCACTAAGACAAACCTTAGAGAAACATTAAAAAGTATTTCTTGTTCAAATGCAGTTACTTCTAAAGGCGCACCGATTTTTAAATGAATGACAATAAACTTCTGAGCTACAAATGCACACAAATGCTATTATTCCTCTTTGCCCAGATTTCCACTTTTAAAATATATTTTACAATTCACATACCATATAATTCACCTGGTATATTTATATCCTTACTATTTTAATCCTGTATGGTTATTTCAGTAAAATGGCACATTAACTTTTCCAAATGAGTGGATTATAAATAAACTGAATTTAAAAGTTACTCCTATGTAATCTACAGAGTTGGCACATAGAGGTAATATTGATATTTTTAATATTTCAAGCAAGTCCCTATTACAAAAAGCATATTACCACACAAAGGTGTATGAATAGAATTATATTTTTCATCCAGACACGTTAAAGACAAGTCTATTCAGAAAATCCTTTTGTTACAAATGCCACTGAAAATAATTCAAAAATACTTTAATAAATAACGTAAAACAATTTTTAATTGTATAATCCTGCAGTGTCATCATTCTGAACGCTGATTTTAATTACATAGGTTGCAGTTTCAATGATAGATGGTATGTACTGACTTTAGATAATCTAGAACAATCCCTAGATGTTCTTTTTAGGGCTAAATTAACTTGCTTTCTCCTAATCTGCCCCTTCCTTCATGGGAACACAGCAAATATACTGGAATACCGAGAGTAACGGCATCAGATAGAGAAGTTAGCTACTAAGTTAGTAGGTGCTAAGAACTATGGCTTTACAAACATCTGAGTTAATTATTCCTTTGAACAGTAAACAGAATTCTTAAACAATTAGTGGAAAAAATAAGGGTTTGAAGATTCCTCTTCTCTACACTTTATCCTCAAAACAAAACTTTTCTGTTTCTGTGAGGTCATACATGAGATAAATAATTGGGGGAAAAAAATCAAACAGTAGAAGCAATTGCTTCAAAGGTAAAGGGACCCAGACTGAAGAGAGAGGATGAAGTATAACTGAAAGGGACTCCCCACAATTTAGATCCTGAACTAAGGTTTTAAATATCTGTAAAGGAAATCTTCATTTGCTAAGAAATCTAAGGCTATGACAAAAGACTTTACCTGTGTAATTTGACTTAAAACTAAAACCTGTATTGATCAGAGCTAAAAACTCTGTAAGAAATTTAAGTCAGATCACTGCCTGAAAATACTTTCACAGAAAAATAAAAGGATCACAAACTTATGAGAAATACACAAGGAAAAACTTAAAACGGACTGAGTTAATATTGTAAAAAGAAACAAGTCAGCAGAGTGGAAAGGGACCCCTAAGGACACACTTTTCAATTTTCTAACCTGAATTCAGTATTAATGAGATACCAATATTTCCCTCTTTTCTTGCCTAAAAATGAACGTGCCAGCTTGCTTCCTCTCATCATAGAAATAATGCTGCCAGTTTTAAATCTACTGCTACAGATAATCCATTTCTGCTTAAAATAAATAAAACTGGCTCTGAAAAAATTACAGAAATGGTATCTGTAAATACCAACCAATTTTTTTTTTTTTTTTACCCTAGAAGTTGGGAAATGAGATTTTGGCACCTGAGAACCTTAAAGTATTCGTATGTGCCATTCTATCTGTCCTTGTGCATGACAGGACGAAATAACTACTCAGGCTAAGCATATCTGAAAGTGTGAAAGGGACAAAAATAAGAGAGAAAAACTTAATCAACGGATGACAAAAATTCTTAAAACTAAATTCTCTTTCTAAACATTTAACTTCTCAGGTTACCAATGCTGATTTCCCCCAATTTAAGAGGATGCTTTACAGACACATTTATCTACACACTGAAAGTGACATTACAGACAATTAACAACTAAAAAGGAAATGCTGGACAGAACCTCAGGCAACAATTAAAATGATGCACATAAAACAAGGTTTAAGATGATTTTTTTCTGTGTTTTAGCATGATCGCCTATAAGCTATTAAAACCATGTTTAAATACCCTGTCTCTGATGTTCCCATGATAATGTATCATAACTATTTTTCTTTATACTCTTGGCCAAATGTCATGAATGATTAGACTCACTGTTCTCAGAGAAAAACAGGATGTACTCATAGAGAAAAGCTGTAGAGATTCAAGCTATAATATAAAGGTGTGGCTACTACATGCATTACGTCCTGCAAACTACATGTTCAGTCAACTCTTTACCCTGGTAATTACAAAGTCTCAAAGTTTACCTGGCGTTGTCATGATGAGCGTTAGAGGTGGTGGCAGCAGACCCACCACGCAACACAGGTCTAAGGCAGGTTTTTGCGGGAGAAGGCACAAGACAGAATCAGGAACCAGAGAGTAACAAGATAAAAGCAAAAATAAAACAAAAATAAGACAAATAAATGTCAAATATGTTTGTATGTTTCAACACAATATATTTCAAACACTTCAAATATCTTTGCCTCACTGTCCTCCATTTTATGATTTTCATAAGTTTAATATCTTACAATGTGGTAAAAAACAAAGGGAACCTACGTTTTTCATAACAAAATAGCACCAGCATATAATTTTTTTGGTGCTTATATTCTGATTTATGAAATTCAAGACAGAGGACAACTCTGTTCAAAATGTATAATTTCTCTCTTCTAGTTGGAAAAAAAATCACCAGCAACTTTAGAAGCATGCCAAGAACTGGTTAGTAGCACCTGCATCATCATGGTTGCTCATCTGATATCAAAGCTCTATCTCAAAAGTGAAAAATTTCAAGAAACTCCCATTTCTCACAATTCCTTGCCTCCCACCTCATTAATTTTGCTTAGTGCCTGATACCTTAATATAGCTGTGTCTCATTCAAACCCTCAGCTCTCAAGAGCAAAACTGCAAGCCTCAGTTCTGGAGCTAAGGAGATCAGGGACATGCTTTGAGGGGCATACTGCAGCACATTACAGGAAGTGCAATCAAATATGTGAGTCTGACCTTGAGAGACAACAGAAGCGACATACAGGACTGCTGGAAATGAAGACTAAGGTGCACTGGATTTTCACCGAGTACATACTTTGATTCTAGAGCACAATCAGTTCTCTACCTAGGTAAGCAGTAACCTTTCCAATAAATTTTATTTTATTTTTTAAATCAGAAAACAAAAGCTCTATGTGGTCACTGGTCAATTCCCCAAAAAGTAATCAGCAATATTTATAACCAGAGAAAGGAGACTGGGGTATAGAACCCATATAAGGATTTGAAGAATTATTACATTCTATTTTGAATGTCTCCTACTCTACAGACTGATCAGGTTTTGCCTGAATTTAAGTATCAAGACAATTCTTACAGTAAACACTTAGTACCAAATGCACTATTTTTTTCCTGCAAGTTGGCACAGCTGTAGAATTTTGGTTACAATACAAATCACTATTTTATGTCAGGTCAGTTTATGCAAGAAAATTTGAATGTTTAGCTTGTATGTTTCCTAAAGGCACTACTGGTGCTTAAAGAAATTTTCCAGAGCCTACAGGATAAGAGACTTTTGGGTCAGATGTTAGACTTCTATTTTGTTGGCTAAAGAACAGTGAAAAATTACATATGCTTGAGACAGGTTTTCAACTCATCCCATCCTACTAATTAATTTATTCTGTGACATTAGGAAAACTTACTTAACTACAATCCTACACTACATTAACATAAGAAAGGCTAAAAATGAAGCCACCGCTTTGTGTTACCTAAAGCTTTTTTTAAAAACAATCATACATTGCTCAAAAGGAGCTGCCATATTCAACATATTCCACCACAGAGATTTCCCTTTTATAATGCAGAGCCAGAAAATAATACAGTTACCTTTCACAACGTATTTCATTTTGTCTTCTCATACTGGCAATTGACACATATAATATAAAAGTAAATTAGAGAGGTATTTGGCAAAGTTATAAACTTCAAGTACCACTTTCTACTCTAACTATGACTTAATATGTTAAAAAATCTTTTTAAGTTTGAAAATATGTTTTGTAATTAAAGTGGCAAAAGGGAATGAGATTCAAGGCTCTACAAGTTCCGCATTAACTTGTAATACTGACGTTTTTGAGTAAATAAATGGTCTTAGTAGAATATGTTTCTTTGCTAAAAAAATATGGAAACTTTTACAGTAAGTAAACAGTTTGGATGTATCAGGAATTATATGAATATTTTAAAAATTAAAAATTAAAATTTAAAAATGATAAATAACAAACACTGTTTCAACTGCAACTTTGCATTTCTAGGTCTTCCAAGTAATATATTTATATGGATACCTGCAAAAAATGTAAATTATTTACATACTGGTTTCTTATTCTTTTCATTCAAAGCTAGTATAATCTGTTAAAGAAATAATCAACCCCCCCCCCCCCCCCCCCCGCCGCTTTTTTGGGTCATGCCACGCAGCATGTGGGATCTTAGTTCCCTGACCAGGGATCGAACCCTCGCCCCCTGCAGTGGAAGCGTGGAGTCTTAACCACTGGACCGCCAGGGAAGTCCCTCAAGCTCCTTCTAAAAGTAAAACTTTAAGCATGCTGAACATGACTAATCTGTTAATACTTAAATAATGTTCTTTCATAGGGACTAAGTTTCTTTTTAAAAACGTTAATATTTTGCCTTGGCGAGTGAGATACAGAGCTCTAGCAGGTGTCAGAAGACATGAGCATTTCATAACTAGCAAGGACTAAACAGCATTTTAAATCCAAAGAACACACCTGGTGCTTGTCCCAGGTGTTTTTGTAAATTTTTGACACCTCAGTTTTCCAAATGCACAGACAGCACTGACCTATGTAAATAAACATTTCTAATGTATACCTAGGATTTAACTTTGTTTTCAGATGAACTTGGTTTTAGATCATGTAAGTTCTCAAGATGAGAAAACAAAAATACATAAACCTTTCAACAGTGTCCCTCAAAGTATAAACTAAAAATAGTTCTCATGCCAAACAACTGTGGAAATGCATTATTTTATGATAATAAAACAGGCAGACAGGTTTTTTCTTTCATTCTGCCAAATAGTTCTAACTTAATTTAACTATACCTAATGTGATGGCTTAAGACCAAAGATAAGATATTGCATTAGCGTAACAGCCAGGAATAAAAAGCAGAAAGGAAAAAAAATGATGTGCAGAGCAAGGAACATAAAAGCACTTAAAACTTTATAAGCAGTATTATTTTATAGTCATGCAAATAGAACATTATCCAAATTTCACATTCCTATTTCTTATATCTGGTAAGTCATGCTAGACAGTTCTCGTAGTAGAAATAAAAATTGATTTGGCGCTTACAACTCTGATTA